>NC_137459.1:35324069-35657036 GCF_964235325.1 Thermobia domestica | reverse complement strand
ACCTGTTACCAAAGGAGATTTCCTTCTCATCCCCCTTGTAATTCTTACACTGTCAACAGATATAGGCAAGAAGCGTCAAGAACACCTTTTATATAACGATTGTGGTAACCATAATATAACTCGTGATATCAATAAATTTACGAAATAGATTACATTTTGTTGCTAGTTAACATGGAACATTGAAAGATTTTACAACTGATCTGAATATTTCTATCCTTTTAATTCATTATAAATATATGGTGAATTAACATTTTACTTGTAGCCACAAATGGTTACTTTACTGGTTGAAGCAAAAATAAAAGTCGACTCCAGCGGGAATCGAACCCGGGACCATTTGTACGTGAGTCACAGACGCTACTGACTTGATAACTTTGCGCATCGTACGATATATGCGGCGAGTAGGAAACTTTAAGACGCTTTTTCTCCGCTATATTAGGCCATTGCGCTCTCCCAGTTTGTGACATGAACATTTAAAATGTGCACTATCACCTTGCAAAAAAATGGACCTAAAGTTCATTTACCAGTCTGCTTTCTCCTTGTCAGACAACTGGAAAGCACATCTTGTCTTCTTGGCACATCCTGTGACGATAACATTATCCCTCATCACACTATATATATATATATATATATATGTATGTAGAGAAATTCCAGTTACATTCACGTGACCACTTTACACTAAAAGCACCAATGGAACATATAAGCAACTTGGCCAGGAACAATAAGTACACACCCCATCCCAACACTTACCTATATGGAACTGAAGGATCAATTTTCTTAGAATTTTGAACCCAGTAATTCCCAATTCAGAAGTAGGTACGATTACCATTCAATTACGCTTGCTCACTATCAAATAACGGTTCCACACTAAGTACTCCAATACACAACTGACACTTACCAGCAACAAATGTGAACCACAAATCATGACTATTATGAAGGCAAACGTTACATTTAACGCTTTGCTGGAGTTTCTATCAAATACAAAGGCACAGATCATTGTCAAAAAGACAACTAAAGTTGTGGCGAAGCCAACCACTAAGTTTATTAACCGCTCCTAAAAAGAAAGAAGAAAAATAGGCATTTATGTATGTGATCTTGTAATAAAAGCTTTAGTTTTAACGTTTTATAATTATGCTGTAAAAGCTAGAGAGGAAACGACTGTATGTTCTTTCTAATTTACAACTACGTACGGAAGTAATTAATTTTATTAACACTTAACTACAAATTAATACATTTTTCCATGTCAGAAGCTAAATCAAAATTCCATCTATCAAGCATTTTTATCACCAAACTTTTTTTTTTTTCAATTCTGCTTGACTTATGGAGGTAAATCTCATCACTATATATATTATTGTCATTATTGTAATAATAATATACATTATTATTATTATTATTACTAGGCTTGCCCGCTGCTCTAATACTTAGCGCACACGTCTTTAGTGCCACGGTCCCTGGTCGATTGCCGGTGGGGTAACCTTACAATAGCCTTACAAATTGTTTCCAATTTCAATTTAAACAGTAAGTTCACGTCTAACCGATCCATATAAGTTTTTAGCGTGAATTAAACTCGAAAGCGTACTCACTACTTAGTGGTTCCAAACCGATGTGTCGCGACACACTGGTGCGTCACGCAGTCTCCTAAAGTGTAACGCGAAATTTTAGAATTTAAAAATCATGAAGAATTTAATACTAATTAGTTAAAATCGAGACATACTGTACCAGTCAACACCTCCAGCGGTAGCAATAATGCTCAGTGCTATATAGAGTCATTATAAAAACTAATAGGTTTCACTAATACTTATTATTATCATTATTATTTATAATAAAAATATCGAACAGGTGTGTCGCAAGTCCTGAACCTCCCGTAAAGTGTGTCGTCAGCCAAAAATAGGTTGACAACCACTGAGCTACATAATAATATACACAATAATATTGGAAAATTATTAAAAAGCATAATTACTAAAGTTTCCACAGCACTTGGAGTCAGTACAAATTAATAGTCAAATTTTGGTTCTTCCAACCACGAATCCTAACCAACCAAAATTCATAGCCTTATTTGCAACTAGTGCGATTTTCACAAGTTGGTTACATAAACTTAAGGAAGTTTCCTATCGCAAGAAACGTCTCAGGATAAATTAATCGTTTTCTTGCTTCAAGAAACTGTAACACAAATATTATACTTCTGCACACTGTAATGTTCAACGATAGAGAGAATTATATGTATTGTAACTGAAAACAGAACCACTGTGCTCTTTAATAATAATGAGGTCACAAACAGTCTGTAAAATATTTCTGAATTGTGTCCTGCTTCAACAAAATTCTGATCCAATGTAAGATTTAAAATAATATTACAGTTATTGATTGATGGTTTTAAATGCAGTATGCTGCAAGGATGAAAATGCTCAGTAACAAAACTGGTCTACCACTGAACATTTAACGAGTGTAAAGGATTAATTAGGCCAAACTATCACCTTTAGTCTTTTTAGATCATGAAGGGATCTGGCCGGCCACAAACACTCGTAAAATATTAGTAAATGTAGTAGCCAAGAACATGACTAGCCACAACCACCATACGAGAAGTAAGCAAGTAAAAATAAATATATAAATAATAAAAATAATAAATAATAATAATATTTATGAAGATGAGTCATAAACAATCACAAAATAATTCAGGAGGATGGTGCTCTTGAACCCAGGAATGGAGTGCGTTTGATTTTGATTTGTGTCATCTCGGGTTCCGTATCCAGTATTACCCACTCCACTCCACAAGGGGAATAAATATGAAGAAAAACAGAGAAACAAAATCTCATTCAATAAATTGTAGTAGCTTTATTTCGAGTTTGTTAGGAACTTCATGAAGGAAAAAAAAAAAAAAATAGCAATGATCCAAAAACTGCATCAAAACATTCCGATCGTGGCCAATAAAGTAGTTTTTGGATCAGGGGCCACAAAATTTTTGAACAGTTCCTAAATCAAGTTTTCGTATTTTTTTACAGAATAAGCATATCATCTTCAGTTAAGTGATAGTTTGGGTTTGGCTACACTATATGTAGTTCTCCAGACATAAGGCCTACAAGAAAATTTTTGCCTGAAATATATTGGATCTTTTGATTAAAAAAGATCAGTACGAAATAATACATTTTTCTCACTTTCAATAGTCTTACAATTTGGACAACAGAACATTAGTTCTCAAGTATACTGTTCAACGAGTCTATTGCTAAAATAGAATTCAATTCTGATTGTAAAAATTATGCATTGAAGCATCATATTAAATACACAGAATGAGAGTATAAATTCCAGAGTAACTAACGTGAATAATTTGTGTGTCTGTATGTCTCTTGGTTCAATTTCCGGTTGGGATAGGTGTAGCTCAATGTTTTTGCTACATTATAAATCCCATTTCAGAGCCTCAACGCTTAAAACGGACGATAACAATACTGATAACAATAATAATAGTGTGCCTCAGTGCTCAACGAGACACTGAACTCAAAATTAACCAACCAACCAATCTACTAGTACGCAATACCGGCACCTTTTCTTGAAGGTACTTTTTTCAATATATGCAATTTCAATATGGTATATATACTGTACATTCTGCAAATGCCTGCATTGACATTGTGTGCATTAAAAATATTGCAAATGAAATAACAAATGAGGGAATGTCAGAGGACATGTTAAAAGTGTGGAAGCTGTTGGAAATCTATTCATGGTGAGTACCTGTACTTATTTCTTCAGAAGAAAAAAAAAAAAAAAGAATGGATAATAATTAAATTTTAGTTTCACTTCTAAGTGGGCGAAGTACAGTTCAGCGACACAGGGTAGGGTAACAATCCTAACAATTACGCCAGCATTACTAACGAATAACAGTCCGTAGTAATTTCGAAGCGTACTCTTTTACTTACTGGGTCTAATATTTAGTGTACCGTTTCGGTGTTCCCTCACACCCTCCTCAGCAGATCTGGACGTCCCACATGCAACTCCAAAGTTCATGTGGCATTATTACGTGTGTACGGTGTAGAAGTAAGTTGTGCAGATTTACTAAGAAAGGTATCAGGGAACAACGAAACAGCACTCCTAAATAGTATAAGTAAAAGTGAACACTCAGAAATTATTGTATGAACATGGTCAATTCATATAATTAACAGCTCATAAATTTAAAAACTTACACGTTGGAGTTTTATTTTGCTCATGAAACATATCTGACTAACTTCACAGAATTTTAGCAGAATGAAATGCTACCTCTTATTATGATTTTCATCTCTTCTGTTTAGAAGTTAAAAAAAAAGTAAGAAAACAACACAAAAAGATAAATAAAATAACATGAAAATTATGACTAATATACATTTGTTTAAGATATGGAACTTGTCTCATTGATTGCACTACAAATAACTTATAACTTAAACACACAGTTAAAATACAAAAACCCAGGTTTATATATATATAGGGTGTACTAAAAATGCCGCCCACGGACTACAGAGCATTATTCTACAAGTTAAAATAAAGCAAAAGATTATATCTAATTATATACCTTTCGGGTCTTCGTCTGGAGACTTAAATTGCACTCTGTGACAACATCGCAGATAAAGAACTGTAGAGTAGATCTACCTATCCATCATATAATTACATCCATTCTTTCCAGATGGCAGTTAAAGTCAATAGTTGTTGACACTAGCACCATCTAGTAGCGTAACTATCGATGTAACTGTTTGATAGATTCACAGAGCAATGCTAATGATTCCAAGTTAATCTGCGACGTTACCACATAGTGAAATTTTCGATTCCTTACAGCGGCACTGCCGTGTCGTGACAAAACGCTGTAACTTTGGCGGAGAAGTTTCGCGAAAATGAGCCTTAAAGTTTTCATTCGAAAATGTGATCTGTATCGTGTAGAACCAGTGTATCTTGACTTTGGAAACACGTGGTTACATGTAATGTTACGTAAATGCATGTTGTGTGATTAAATTTGGTGAAAACTAATTGGTTGACCATTATTGCCTAGTTACACTGGTTCTACACGATACAGATCACATTTTCGAATGAAAACTTTACGGCTCATTTTCGCAAAACTTCTCCGCGAAAGTTACAGCGTTTTGTCACGACACGGCAGGGCAGAAGGAGGACCCGCAGGATATACCATTATATAGAATTTTCGCTTTATTTTGACCTGAAGAGTAGCGCTTTATATATATATATATAAAACCTAGTTTGTTTTTCACGAAACTACTAATTATATACTTTCATTTACTCAATATTGAAACTTACGCGGGGAGAGTGTTCTGAAGCCCCGAATAACGGTGTATCTGGAGAATCATAAACTGCTTGATATCCATCTACAGTAGGCATTATGAATCACAGGCAACAATTCCAGGTACCGACTAAAAATAGCACATGAGCACTCCTTATCTTGGGTACTGAAACAAACAAATAAATACATACATTATAAAAGAGAACGAAAGAAATTACGTTGAATGGTAAGCAAATCAAAGTGAAGTTCGTAATATGCGGAACTCATAAGGCAAAAGGAAACCCTATTTGAATTCAGCAGTTAAGAGGAAATGATGTAGAAAGGGCTGAAACTGTTTTTACACCAGCTTTTCCCACTTGACAAACGCTCAGTGAACCTTTGAACGAGGAGAGAACAGGAAAGCAAATTTAATCCCCACTGGACATTGAATCCTGACGGTTCGGTTAATATGTAAAAGCGTTATCGACTACATTACAATCATATGCAGCTCCAATATGTAAAAGCGTTATCGACTACATTACAATCATATGCAGCTCCTTTACACCTGGCTTACAACACACAAAAGGCTACAATCATATTATTGCTGGCTTTCTTGACTGGGTTTCGTTACATCTCAATGAAAATATTTAACTCATTGCCTCACAATGCATCATCACCAATCGCTGTAGAAAAAAATAAATAAATAAATAAATAAATGAAATCTTTAGTTTTACGTCTCACGATTATGTTGGTTAGGCTAAAGGAGACGAATCGCTGTAGGAATCGATCCTCGGATGACACATTAGATTACATGGGACCAAGAGCTCAGATTAATATGACATATTTAAATTTTACGTCCCACAGTTATGCCGGCAACGCTAAAGGAGACGGTGATAGTGAGAAATAAGTGAAATAGTGGAATGATGAAAGTGGGAGGAAACGGGAGAACCCGGGGAAAAACACGCACATGGTGTCTGTCCACCACAAAGCTCATTTGGTGGTGGACCCCATGCACCAGAGATGAACATTCTATTACTGAGCCACCGCGGCACCCTCTTTTTAGTATATCTGCAAGACTACGCAATACAAAAACAAGCTATAAAGTTTTATTTTATACTTCCAAATTAACGCTACTAGTAACTTGCAAATTACAACGGATTCTTGAAGGAAATACAAATGGTGAGTATAATTCTATGTACTCATTTCAAGCAATCGATTCATTTGAAACAAGGTATTCGGGAAAGCATTGACGAAACCATATCATGCTAAATTATTTTATTATTATAACAAAATTGAAAACATCTTTATCTCATTAAATATTTAATCACCAGGTGTAAGATGGATAACTCTCCTAAGTTAATTTCTATGGAACCGGGTTTTTTAAAAACAATGGACATGAAATGTAACTGCAGAAAATCGGTCAAGTTTGTGCGGAACAAGTCCAAATTTTACAACAGAAGGGACAATTCGCTTTGGTATCTCATTGTATTAATCTCATAAAGCAGAACAAACAATATATATAAAATACTGTCAGCTACGACTAAATACGAAGAACACTACCTGTGTCAGGTGGTCATTACAAGCAAATGTATTTTATTTATTTTGGTTCAGAGCTGAACAAAACTGGTGAGCACCTGACGGGAATGTCCGTAGGAAGCAAGCACGAAGCGACAATGGGCATGCACGTAACAAAGACAAGTACGAAAAACACGCATTTTCTTGCTAAGTGGTTACTATAAGAGTTCCAATTTCCCTCTCAATTTGTTTTTTGACATCTGTATACGAAGTCTGTTAATTCTGCCATTACTGACACTTCCACTATCTACACAATACAATCTTCTGGCAGTCTATGCATACTTGCCTCTCGTGTATCGTAAGTTTGCACACTGCCATTACCTTCGTATACTATGTATAACGGTTTCTTTATGGAGAAATCCGTGGCTGACACATTCCATTTTCCTTCCCGTTTCTCCGTAACCATACAACTTACGACACTCATATTTGTATTAAACACTGATTTATCAAAGCAACATTGCATAATTCTCCTGTGCATTTTACAAAGAATAGTCCCCCTATTGTATATCATTACCGGGGTTAATGTGGCAGTATAATAATTAAAAACGCTCCAGCAGGTTGTTTTTGTACACTTGCAGTGACTCGATTCTCAGCGGAGCTGTCTGCTAATTGGTGCATAATTGGGACAAACTATTTTAAAATAGCAACATGCTACATCTAAAGTATACATTTAGTGATCAACTATGACTCAGTATGATACATATATATCTGAACTTTGCAAAGAAATAACATCCAAACATTTTTTTGTGCAAGGGTAAATTACACACACAAAGGAAAAATTCAATATATGAATACAACCAACGGTTATGAATATGTGTCTAGCAAAGTAAAATCTGTACAATTTAAACAATCCACTACTTTAGTACTTATTACTTTTTATATGCTAAATAAAGTTGCATTAAATAATCACAAATCCAGACGTTCTCAAGCAATACAGTAGCACTTTATTTACCACCATTTTATTTACGATGTCACGCGATGCGATGCGGCATGTGAGCAATCCCATAGTATACTGTATCCTAGTTTTCTCTATTTCAGAAACACAGACAACAAATCGAGGAGTAAGATATTTCGGTGTAGGAGGTTTCTTTATTATTATTATTATTATTATTATTATTATTATTATTATTATTATTATTATTATTATTATTATTATTATTATTATTATTATTATTATTATTATTTTGTGTGTGTGAAAACATAGCGGGGAGTGTAACTTAAGAATGCATGGGCCTCCCCGCAAAAATGTCACAAGGGGCCCTCTTTCCGTGTTCATGAAAGCATTACTGACCTTTGATGCTCATCTATCCGTTATTACTTGCTCATATTATTCAAAGGGTTGCATATAATATAACGTAAAAGATTGCACGACCTCCTCACGTTTAATCGGTAAAGGAATTTTGTGAAGTAAACATTGCATGAGGTACCCTACAAGATATACCCTATGGGCCTTATGCAGATTGCAGAGTCGTTTTGACGTCTGATTAACACCTTACTACGAGGTTGACTAACGAATGGTTATCAAAATTGTATTCAGAGCCTCTGATTAGGACGTAGTATTGAACGAAATTAATCACACGTGACTAATTAATCCAGAGCAAATACTAATCTTTTACCCACGGTTTAGCGTGCGACACAACGGGCATTATGCAGAGTCGTTTTGACGTCTGATTAAAGTCCTATTACGAATTTGACTAACGGATGGTTATCAAAAGTGTATTCAGAGTCTGTGATTAGGACGTAGTAGTTCACGATGTTAATCACATGTGACTAATTAATCTAGACCAGAGGGTTTCTTTTAGCACCGGTTTAGATTGTGCGACACATTTCGATTTCGTATTTCATGTATTTACAGGGTATGTTACAGACTACCCATGCGCACATCTTCTTTTCCGTAGTTGCCACATTTATTTTTTTCACACGATGCATTGAAGTTATATTACTTAACCATACCCAAATCAGTAGACTCTGAATACCAAAAAGTACACATTCCTTAGTAAAGAGCTAGTATGCCACTAATTAGACCATGACTAACCCTTCATTAACGAATTCTCTCTGAATACCGTCCTATATGTTCCCCGTTTTGTACTACACATAACGCAAGATGTTTTTTCCAGTCCAGATGGACACGCAATAACACAGTGTCACAAGCGTGCTCGATTCTTTGTTTGAGGTGTCAGAGAATAGTGATTTTTTCTTGATAAACAATTGCTTTGATATGGTCCCACAGATAAAAATCTTAGGGTGTTAAGTCCGGCGAACGAGGTGGACACTCAATTGGCAATGGACGATGACCAATTCAGTGGCCCGGGAACTGTGGATCCAACCACTCCCTGGGGGGTGCGGTGGCTCAGTGGTAGAGCGTTCACCTCCGGTGCTTGGGGTCCCTGATTCGATCCTAGCTCGCGTCGTGTGGACTTTGTGGTGGACAAACACCGTGCTCGTGGGTTTTCTCGGGGTTCTCACGTTTCCTCCCACTTTTTTCATTCCACCATTTCACTCATCTCTCATCATCACCGTGTCCTTTAGTCTAACCGGCATAATCGTGGGACGTAAAACTCAAAGATTTCAATTCATTTTCCAATCACTCCCTGACACACAATGCATAGTGAGAAGACGCACCATCTTGTCGGAAAACGGCAGGAAAGTCAGCTTCTGGGTTCTGCAGTGATGGGAACACCTGCGCCTGCAGAATGTCAAAGATATCTATCCCCATTTAGATTCATATGATTGAAGAACAGCCTGATGATACGAGTGTTCCATATTCCACATCATACCCTCATGTTTTCTGTACCAATTACCCTCGAGGCATATGTTCATGCTGGGTTAGTGTCTGATCAATAACTGTGATTCTGTTTATTGACCTCACCGTTCACATTGAACATAGCCTCATCACTAAATAACAAACTAAGAAGAAATGTATGATCCTCGTTAGACTTCGTAACAGGCCATTGTGCAAATTGCATTGTTCTATCTGAGCCATCCTCCGTTAGCTATTGCTGCAGTTGGAGTTTGTATAGACGCCACTCGTTTCTAACACACGGAGTATCGACCTCCGAGGTACACCTGAAACTGAAGCTAAACGGCTTTTACTGCGTTTCAGGCTTTTCACCAAGGATGCTACAATTACCGTTGCTGTTGCCTCATCTGTTGCAGTCCTCAGGCGTCCACTGAGTTGTTTGTTCATGTACAGATCCAGAAACTTGAAATTTCTGCAAAATACGCGACACTGTGCTATGTGCGATGTTGTTCCTCTCTGGGTGTCTGGCGCTGAAGTCATCACCGATGTCTCTGGCACTGCGTTGCCCATTGATGAGAACAATTTCAATCCTTTCCAGGCGGATGAATGCCATGTTACATTACCTGAAAAGACAAATCAAAAGCCATTACATGATGGAATATGTTTACTTCACAAAATTTCATTACTGATATAAGTTAGGTGAAAAATAACTTCAGATTCGTATTCTAGCCTAAAATCATGTGTTGCATACCCTCGTCCATTTGAATATTGGACCTAAATTCAAAATTGCGGATTTCAAAATAGCCACCTTGATGACAAATGGCACCACCCGCAATTACACCATCCAAAATTTCGTCATCTTTCCTCAAACTGTTTCCAAAATATAAGAGTGGTGATGGATTAAGATTAGGAATTAGATTTCTGGAATTTCAGCATCTATGGCCATGTTAGCCCGTCACGTATGAGGGATGATGTTCCTCGACGATCACACTATCCGAGGAGAGGAAAGGAAGAAAGGACTGGGGAAGGAAGGAAGCTGCCTGGGGCTATTATGTTAGATACCATCCCGGCATTTGCCTGGTGTGAATGAGGAAAACCCAGGAAAACGTCACTCAGGATGGCGGACCTGAAAAGTTTTTGCACTATTTTCTACCGAGTTCCACCACTAGAAATCGAACCCGGGACCGCTCGCACAGGGTGGTGATTGACTTGCCTCACCTTGTATGTAGAGATTTCTTGTATTTTTATGCGTAAATTTTATTCTGATGTGTGGTCAGTTGAAAAATTATATATACTAACTGCAATATAATGCAGTTTTGAGTTAAAGGTATTTGCAGGGAACATTTTACAGGCGCCTAAAAGTTTTCAAGTCGGGAACTCTTCTTATGGTATGTAGAACTGGATGGATTATAATCTGAATTACAATTTACAGCCGAAATATTGGTGGTATCTCTCGATTATCAGGCATTCATATATTTTTTTTTTAAATATAAAATGCCAGTAAGTACAGTAGAAGAAATGTCAATGAATCTCCTTTTTTAATCAGTTATCCTTGCAGTTGTTCTAGTACGTAAAACGGTCGGTAGATGTCACTAGTTGTCTACTAACTTCACAGTTGCCTAAATTCTATATCAAATGTACTTACTGCAGTTTAATGCAAGTAAACTGGAAAAGAAACAACTATAACTTTTGACTTACGTTGATTTGGGATCTCTAACAACAAGGACATCAAAACTATTCGTTAACATAAACAAATTAATGGATAAACAGTTCCGATTGAAGATTCATTGTTAACTTTCTTCACAATAAAATCATCTGTAGATAATTAAACTGTGATATTGCATTGCCATTATTTTTCGATCTATTGATCCATAACCTGCTTTGTTTAAGTAATAACTCACGTGTAAGCTTACTCCGTGGCAATGAGCCAACCCCTCAAAAATTTGAGTTCTCCCCGAGAACTGAATACAGGATCACGAATAACCAGTGATCGAAGTGAGACGGTATGCGGTGGTATGCCATACCGCCTCTTATTTTTCAATGATGAAGGCATACCGCCTCTGTTTTTTTAGTGTTCAAGACATACCGTCAAAGAAGAATAGATGCTACTATCTTTAATAAATCCATTTTTATACACAGTAATTGAAGAATAGCTTTGCACGTGAAAATGTTTTACCTTTTAATGTAGAAATAATTTCTAAGTTGATAACACCGACATTTTTATAATCTTTTTCCTACCTTTTGTTTTTAAAAATGAGATGTCTTCAAAGTTCATCTGGTGTATATTTTGATGTGCCATATTGAATTGTTTCTTTCTTATGTAGTGTGTGTCTTCTTGACTTAATTCATATAAATGCCATGTTTTGAGCATGGGTGGATTTAAAGGTTGTCTGTTGTGGAGGATAGATTTTCCGGAGTTTGGAATACCCTCGATTGAGTGGGGGCTTCAGGAGTTTTCTTGCAGGATTTTTTTTAGTATAACGTGTGGGGGTTTTAAGCATTTTCGTGTATAATTCTCTACAATACAACATAAAGGAATATTTTTTTTTAGAAAGTTGTATGCGGGGGGATCAAAGTCTTTCCATGCCCCCCCCCCATCCCATAACTAAAGAGAAACTCTCCAATGGTTTTCTGTCATTATGAAATAGAAACACAATCTTTTAGACAACACACCCTCACTATATTTCGACATTTAGATGCATGGTATGTCGAGTCAAAATCGTAATAAAACATACCGCCTCTGCTTTTCTTCCTCTTCGAACACTGCGAATAACAACACAAATAATAGTATCTTTTAATATTTTGTATTCAATTGTCGTAAGCTTTCAATTTTATATTTATTTATTTATTTATTTATTTATTTGTTCTATCTGTGTTTCGTTCTAATAATTTCTCTGAAGTTATACTATAAAGGTAACCAAAAAAGTTCTGCCGATTTTTGTGGAGGTCTGTGTTCAATTGGCCCACACACCGTGAGTTAAGTACGAATTGAGATAAGGTGAAGGTCAGTTGTTGCTGTGGATATATCCAACATACTACCTGGTTTTGGCAATTCAGTTACACCGTGAACTTCCGTAAGGACAGAGTCAACATGGGACCTCCACAGAACGTCATAAGGGCGTGTATGATGTACGAGTTCAAAATGGGGTCAAACGCCGCTGCAGCAGGACGGAAGATATGCCAGACCTTTGGGAGGGTGTCGTGACGACGCGAACAGTGCAGTGCTGGTTTAACAAGTTTAAGGACGGTGACGGAACATTCGAAGATGCACCATGTGCCGGAAGACAAACACATGTACAAAATTAGGATCTTCAGGCAACAATTGAAGCAAACAGTGGCCAGACATGTGAGAAACTGGGACTAATATTCAGTGCGAGTGAAGAAACCATTCGGCAGCACCTCCATCAACTTGGGAAGCACGACAAGTTGGTCGATGTGTCTCGTGATTTGACTCAGGACCAGAAGGCAACGTTTCTTTGCTGTCTCGTCTGAGGAAGGAGCCATTTCTGGGTAGGGTGTTGGCATGTGATGAGAAGTGGGTCCTGTACAAAGCTCCATGGCGCCGTCATCATTGGTTAGCATGCCATGAACCGGTTCCAAAAGAGTCGAAACCAGCACTGCACCAAAAGAAGGTCCTCTGTTTAGTGGATTGTTCGCGGCATCGTGCATCGGGAGTGTTACTAGCTGGTCAGATCATCAATGCAACTGTATACTGTCAGTAATTGAGCCATGTTCAAGAAAAACCCAAAACTCTGGAGTCTGCACTTCTGAATCGCAAAAGGGTCCTCTTGTTGCAGGACAACGATAAGCCCCACGTGAGTAGGATGACCCGAGACAAAATTCTACGCCTTGGATGTGAAACACTATTGCTTCCGCCATACTGCCCGGATATTTCACCGTCCGGTTATCACCAGTTCCATTCCTTAAGAGAATCATGTTAGAGGACGCCAGTTGAAATCCCTAGTAGATATGCAAAATGCACTTGATATCTTCTTTGCTTCACGACCCACCAATTTATACCACGATGGAATCCATGTCCTTCAAGAACGTTGAGTAGTAGGGACCCACGTATATTGCGCCGAGTCAGCAAAAAATTTTGTGACGTCATAGGTCAAAGGTCAATGACCTGGGGCCTGAGATAATGATCTAGGGGTACTTAGGACCACCTCCTCTAAACTTTGGCAGGGGTACATAGGACCACCCCCCTTAAATTTTGGAAATTGCCAAATCTAAAAATTTGGTGTGGTAGCCTAGGACCATAGCACGTACCTCCATCAGTATTGGGGGTTTATGTCGTTCCCTTTATGGGTAAAAAAATGCCAAAAATTCAAATTTCGTGGGGTTTAACCTAATTTATCCCCTTTGATGAGGTATTATCACCGTATATAGTTATATGGACGTATGCAGGGGTCCATTCCCTTTCATAAGATATGGGTATATTGGTGCACCCCTTGAAAAATTTGGGAGGGGTAGCTTGGCCCACCCCTTTAATTTTGTAAATTGCCCAACTGAAACATTGGGTATTATAGTACTGGACTCTAATATGTATTATGATAAATTTGGGTGGTCCACCTCATTCCCTTTTAGGGGTACAAAATTGCCAAAATATAAACGTAAGCAATACGTTGTACCACGTGTTTGGTTTTTGACCTAATTTATCTCCTTGGATGAGGTCCTATTACCTTATATGGTTACATGATCGTGTATAGGGGTCCAATATCTATCATAAAACATAGGTACATTGATGCACCCCAGGAGGGGTACCTTGGCCCACCCCTTCAAATTTGGAAATTTTCCAATTTAAGCATTCGGTATGATAGTACAGGGCCTCAACATGTATCCGGATAAATTTGGGTGATCCACCTAGTTCCCTTTCATGGGTAAAAAATTGCCAAAATATAAACAAGCAATATGTTGTACCATGTGTTTGGCTTTAGGCACAATTCAACCCCTTTGATGAGGTCCTATTACCTTATATAGTTATATAGTCATGTATAGGGGATTAATTTCCTATCATAAGACATGGGTACATTGATACACCCCTTTAAAAATTTGGGTGGAGGTACCTTGGCTCATCCACTCAATTTTAGAAATTGTTTAATATAAGCATTTGGTATCATATTACAGGACTTCAATAGGTACCACTATAAATTTGGATGGTCCACCTTGTCCCCTTTCACTAGTAAAGAACTACCAAAAAATCAAATTTCGGAGGTTATTGATCACCTTTGATGAGGTCTTATTACCTTATATAATTATATGGGCATGTATAGGGTTCTATTTTATTTCCTAAGATATAGATACATTGGTGCATTCGTTGAAAAATTGGAAGTAGTACGTTGGCCTCTACCTTAAATTTTGGAAACTGCCAAATTTAAACATTTAATATAGTACTATAGGACCCTAATATGTATTAGTATAAATTTGGGTGGTCCATTTTGTTCCCTATTATGGATAAAAAAGGTTAAAAATTCAAATTTTGGAGGTTATTGACCCTTTGATGCGGTTTTATTATCTTATATGTATATATGAATGTGTTCAGGGGTCTATTTTATTTCTTAAAATATAGGTTCATCGATGCTTCCATCTTAAAATTTGGCAGAGGTACATTGGCTCACCCTCAAAGTTAGGAAATTGCCCAATTTGGTATAATAATATAGATTCTCATAAATTTCGTTTCCTTTCATGGGTAAAAAATTGTCCAAAATGTAAATTTCGGAAGTGATTATTCCCTTTGATAAGGATGAATGTGTACAGAGGTTTATTACCTTTATATTTTTATGTTCCCTTTTAAATTATGTTGGGGTACATAGAACCATTCCTTAAATTTGGGAATTATCAAATAACAAGTTATTGTCCCTCTTATGGTCAACTATTCAAATTTTAAAGGTTATTGACCTATTTTATCTTTTTTGATACGGCTTTATCATTGAATGTGTACAGGATTTATTACTTTTTTCATAAGACACAGGTGTATTTATGTACCAATCTTAAACTTTGGGAGGGGTACACTTCTTATTGTCAAATTAATAATTGTTCTTAGAATTGGGTAGTATCTCATTGTTTGGGTAAATCATTGTCAAATATTAGTATGATCACGTGATCTGTTATTGACCTATTATGAGATTAGGAGTCCAGGACATTGGTACATTGAAACTTTGTAGGATAATTTGAGAATTGTCAAAATGAAATTACGTCATTGGTTTTGATTATTCCCGCCAAATATAAACGTAAGCAACATGATGTATCATGTGATTGACCTTGATGAGGTTAGTGTACAGGGATTCATTTCCTTTTCAAAATTCGTGGAAGTTATCAAATAACACGTTTGTAGACAACAGTTGGTTCTGCTAAGATAAACAATTGACCTAATTGAGACCTAACTACAACATGCAATTATATGATTAATTCTAAGACTTAGGTATATCGAGAGAGGTATTCTTTAAATTTTGGAATTGTGATAAACAAAATTTTAGTATGAGGCACGAAATTTGAAACAATACTTTGAACTTTAGTTAAGCTCATAGTCTAAGATCATTGGTGGTGGTTGAATTAACCTTGAATTTTCCGAAATCAGATAGGTAACCTTATTGAATTTTATGACTCATACAGGAAAGGCAATACATGCTACACTACTTTGAAATTTAATCACAAGGTGATGTAATCTGACACTGGCAAAGTTATTGTTGATGCAATTTGATTGGTTGATCAGTATCTTTTATGCAATCTGATTGGTTGATCACTATCTTTTATGCAATCTGATTGGTTGATCACTATCATTTGTGGAAATTGATTGGCTGATGATTTTCAAATTTTTGCTGCATTCAGTTTTGGTTTGTTTAACATTTAAAAATCATGGTTTTGTTCTACATTTTGTACTCACTGATAAATATGATCAAAACCGTTTATTTGTTAATCGAATACTTAAAAACCGGATAATGTTTGACGGTTAACACGGAAACGTGAAATCGAATAGTTAAAAACTGACAAAGTTAGACAGTTAGCGGTGAAACGTAAAATTTTTGGTTTAAAAATTTTTTGTTTGAATTTTTTTATGAAATTTTTTTTCGTTTCAAAATTTTTTGTTTGAAATTTTTATTTGTTAAATTTTTTCGCTTCAAATTTTTGTTCGAATTTTTTTGTTTCAAATTTTTCGTTTCAATTTTTTGTTTCAAGATTTTTGTTTGAAATTTTCGTTTCAAAATTTTGTTTGAAAATTTTTTTCGTTTGAAAATTTTGTTTGATTTTTTTCGTTTGAAATTTTTTGTTTGAAATTTTTCGTTTCCAAATGTTTTCGTTTCAAATTTTTTTTTTCAAAATTTTGTTTCAAAGTTTTTTTGTTTGAAATTTTTGTTTTAAACTTTTTGTTTGAAAAATTTGGTTTGACATTTTTTTAAGTTTGTGCACTCATTAGTAAAGAACCGGAACTGTCTAGAACAAAAACATCTGGGAACACTTTTTATCACGATGCAATAATACACGTCAGAACATGGGGTTTTACTTGAAATGAAAAACCACAAATCATTGAAATGGATCATTTTATTACACTGCACATACATCCATACCAGATAAAGGATCTGGATATTGTTGATACAATGTATTTTGAACTTCTTGCACTAGTTTGTGTTTAGAGTATAATTTTAATTCCAGCTGAAGTCTTTTAAGGTCTATTGCAATATCAATAGGCGGAAACTCAATGTCCATTTGATCACAAATAAACTGTTTATCAATGCAGGTATGCACCCACGAACGATGTTGACAACCATCACAACATCTAGATACATGTTGTACAATATGCATAACACATTTCTCAAAATAGTACCTTTTCAGGAATATACTTGTTTTGTTGCACACTTCCACTGCATGTTTTACACACTGGAATACATTGATGAATTTGTACCATTCCGTTTGCGTTAGATACACCATGTTACGAGGGACATGCAATGTACTCTTTTTACGTAACAGTACCATCTTCTCTTCGAGGACTGTACGCAGCACCACTTCATGATTTGACTATGGTCACATTTAGCTCATGAAAATAATCATTCATTTGGTCGATTCGTGAACATAATATTTTCCATTCTTCACAGGTCACTTGTACAGCAAATTGATCTGCTTTGCCCAATCGAATCACAGGTTCAAATGTTCTAGCACTGATACCAATCATCACATGTTTTGTTTCAAATATATTTATTGGATAATAGTTTGCGAAGAGGAATTCTTTATCGTTAGAAGTACACAACTTTCCTGCTGAAACACACTTGCTCAAATGATTTCATGGGCTGACACTGTATTTGCTGATTTCATAGAGTTATTGCTGACGTCATTGGAAAGGAATGTGCTGACGTTTAAATTCATGATTTCATCACAGTTGGTGACGTCATCCTGACCAACCAAATTCATAGATGGCATTCAGCATACAGCTACGTCTGACGTCGAATGTGCTGACGTTTGAATTCATGATTTCATCACAATTGCTGAAGAAACCAAATTCACTGATCCGGCTGTGTACTAAATTCAAATTGATGACTTCAACCCAAGGATCCTTCGTAACATAAAGATACCGATCCAGTATTTAAGAAACGCAGCAGTTCTTCTTGTTTTGATGCTTCCATGGGTAAATATCTTGCTGGTAAAACTATATTCTTATAATTTTTAAGCTTCACTACGATTCTTAATCCAAACTTTGTAGGTATTATTTGGTTAGCTAAAATTCTATAAGGTACATTCTGTTGTAAATCAGTAATCTTGGTAAATTATTTCATCACATCATGTGTGTTTAGAAACTGCAGGCAAGTAGCCATGATGACGTTATCATGAATACTAACTGGAACGATACTTATATATGATGCAAAAATGATGACGTTGCATTATCATGTTCTGACGTGTACTATTGCATCGTGATAAACAGTGTTGACAGATGTTTTTGTTCTAAACAGTTCCGGTTCTTTACTAATGAGTGCACAAACTTAAAAAATGTCAAACCAAAATTTTTCAAACAAAAAGTTTACAAAAATATTTCGAACAAAAAACTTTGAAACAAAATTTTGAAAAAAAATTTGAAACGAAAAAATTTGGAAACGAAAAATTTCAAACAAAAAATATTTCAAACGAAAAATTTCAAACAAAATTTTAAAACGAAAAATTTTTCAAAGTTTTGAAACAAAAATTTCAAACAAAAATCTTGAAACAAAAAATTGAAACGAAAAAATTTTTTTTAAAATTTGGATACGAAAAATTTCAAACAAAAAAAATTCGAACAAAAATTTGAAACGAAAAAAAAATTAAACAAAAAATTCAAACAAAAAATTTTGAAAAGAAAAAAATCATAAAAAATTCAAACAAAAAATTTTAAACTAAAAATTTTACGTTTCACCGTTAACTGTCAAACTTTATCAGTTTTTAACTATTCGACTTCACGTTTCCGTGTTAACCGTCAAACATTATCCGGTTTTAACTATTCGATTAACAAATAAACGGTTTTGATCATATTTATCAGTGAGTACAAAATGTAGAACAAAACCATGATTTTTAAATGTTAAACAAAACTTAAAACTGAATGCAGCAAAAATTTGAAAAAATCATCAGCCAATCAATTTGCACAAAAGATAGTGATCAACCAATCAGATTGCATAAAAGATACTGATCAACCAATCAAATTGCATCAACAATAACTTTGCCAGTGTCAGATTACATCACCTTGTGATTAAATTTCAAAGTAGTGTAGCATGTATTGCCTTTCCTGTATGAGTCATAAAATTCAATAAGGTTACCTATCTGATTTCGGAAAATTCAAGGTTAATTCAACCACCACCAATGATCTTAGACTATGAGCTTAACTAAAGTTCAAAGTATTGTTTCAAATTTCGTGCCTCATACTAAAATTTTGTTTATCACAATTCCAAAATTTAAAGAATACCTCTCTCGATATACCTAAGTCTTAGAATTAATCATATAATTGCATGTTGTAGTTAGGTCTCAATTAGGTCAATTGTTTATCTTAGCAGAACCAACTGTTGTCTACAAACGTGTTATTTGATAACTTCCACGAATTTTGAAAAGGAAATGAATCCCTGTACACTAACCTCATCAAGGTCAATCACATGATACATCATGTTGCTTACGTTTATATTTGGCGGGAATAATCAAAACCAATGACGTAATTTCATTTTGACAATTCTCAAATTATCCTACAAAGTTTCAATGTACCAATGTCCTGGACTCCTAATCTCATAATAGGTCAATAACAGATCACGTGATCATACTAATATTTGACAATGATTTACCCAAACAATGAGATACTACCCAATTCTAAGAACAATTATTAATTTGACAATAAGAAGTGTACCCCTCCCAAAATTTAAGATTGGTACATAAATACACCTGTGTCTTATGAAAAAAGTAATAAATCCTGTACACATTCAATGATAAAGCCGTATCAAAAAAGATAAAATAGGTCAATAACCTTTAAAATTTGAATAGTTGAGCGTAAGAGGGACAATAACTTGTTATTTGATAATTCCCAAATTTAAGGAATGGTTCTATGTACCCCAACATAATTTAAAAGGGAACATAAAAATATAAAGGTAATAAACCTCTGTACACATTCATCCTTATCAAAGGGAATAATCACTTCCGAAATTTACATTTTGGACAATTTTTTACCCATGAAAGGAAACGAAATTTATGAGAATCTATATTATTATACCAAATTGGGCAATTTCCTAACTTTGAGGGTGAGCCAATGTACCTCTACCAAATTTTATGATTGAAGCATTGATGAACCTATATTTTAAGAAATAAAATAGACCCCTGAACACATTCATATATACATATAAGATAATAAAACCGCATCAAAGGGTCAATAACCTCCAAAATTTGAATTTTTAACCTTTTTTATCCATAATAGGGAACAAAATGGACCACCCAAATTTATATTAATACATATTAGGGTCCTATAGTACTATATTAAATGTTTAAATTCGGCAATTTCCAAAATTTAAGGTAGGGGCCAATGTACTACTTCCAATTTTTCAACGAATGTACCAATGTATCTATATCTTAGGAAATAAAATAGAACCCTATACATGCTCATATAATTATATAAGGTAATAAGACCTCATCAAAGGTGATCAATAACCTCCGAAATTTGATTTTTTGGTAGTTCTTTACCAGTGAAAGGGGACAAGGTGGACCATCCAAATTTATAGTGGTACCTATTGAAGTCCTGTAATATGATACCAAATGCTTATATTAAACAATTTCTAAAATTGAGTGGATGAGCCAAGGTACCTCCTCCCAAATTTTTAAAGGGGTGTATCAATGTACCCATGTCTTATGATAGGAAATTAATCCCCTATACATGACTATATAACTATATAAGGTAATAGGACCTCATCAAAGGGGTTGAATTGTGCCTAAAGCCAAACACATGGTACAACATATTGCTTGTTTATATTTTGGCAATTTTTTACCCATGAAAGGGAACTAGGTGGATCACCCAAATTTATCCGGATACATGTTGAGGCCCTGTATTATACCGAATGCTTAAATTGGAAAATTTCCAAATTTGAAGGGGAAATGAAATATTTGAGTTTTACGCCCCACGATAATGCCGGTTAGGCTAAGGGAGACGGTGATGATGAGTAATGAATGAAATGATGGAATGAAGAAAGTGGGAGGAAACGGTAGAACCCCGAGAAAACCCACGCACACGGTGTTTCTCCACCACAAAGTTCACTTGGTTGGGACTGGGATCGAACCCGGGACCCGAAGCACTAGAGGTGAACGCTCTACCACTGAGCCACCGCGAAATTTGAAGGGGTGGGCCAAGATACCCCTCCCGGGTTGTATCAATGTACCTATGTTTTGTGATAGCGAATTGACCCTTATACACGACCATATAAGGTAATAGGACCTCATCAAAGGGGATAAATTGGGCCAAAAACCAAACACGTGGTTGTACTAGAATTTGGCAATTTTGTACCCCTAAATGGAACGAGGTGGACTACCCAAATTTGTAATGATCTATATTAGGGTTCTATACTATGATACCAAATGTTTCAATTGAGCAATTTCCAAAATTGCAGGGGTGGGTCAATGTACCTCTCCCAAAAATTTAAAGGGGTGCACAAAAACCTTTGTCTTATGATAGGTAATGGACCCCTATACACGACCATATAACCATATAAGGTAATAGGACCTCATCCAAGGAGATAAATTAGGTCAAAACCAAACACGTGGTACAACGTATTGCTTACGTTTATAATTTGGCAATTTTGTACCCCTAAAAGGGAATGAGGTGGACCACCCAAATTTATCATAATACATATTAGAGTCCAGTACTATAATACCCAATGTTTCAATTGAGCAATTTCCAAAATTAAAGGGGTGGGCCAAGCTACCCCTCCCAAATTTTTCAAGGGGTGCACCAATATATCCATATCTTATGAAAGGGAATGGACCCTTGTATACGTCCATATAACTATATACGGTAATAACACCTCATCAAAGGGGATAAATTAGGTTAAACCCCCCGAAAGTTAAATTTTTCGCAATTTTTTACCCATAAAGGGAACGACATAAACCCCCAATACTGATGGAGGTACGTGCTATGGTCCTAAGTTACCACACCAAATTTTTAGATTTGGCAATTTCCAAAATTTAAGGGGGTGGTCCTATGTACCTCTGCCAAAATTTAGGGGGTGGGCCATGGTAACCCTGCCAAAATTTAGATGGGGTGGTCCTAAGTACCCCTAGGTCATTGACTTCGGGCCAAGGTCATTGACCTTTGACCTATGACGTCACAAAAATTTTTGCTGACTCGGCGCAATATACGCGGGTCCCTACTACTCGTTGGCAGAAGGTCATTGATGCTAATGGGGACCTTCTTTGATCTTCCAGCTACGTCTTACGCCGTATATCGATGTTCGAAGGTGGTGGGTTGAGAAACGACAGAACTTTCTTGGACACCTTTATAGAAGTGGTTTACTTTCGTAGTTTTGATTTGTACTACCAGATGTCTCTTGAATGCATTCTTGCTAAGAATGACATAACAGCTAATTTTGGGGATATCGAGGAATTGTTTCGCGCATCTTGATTGACTAATGATCTGTTTTAGCGTTCTCTATTGACTATTCCATTCCCGACTGGAGAATGGGTTCACGTTACCCGTACCACTTCCATTTGCTCTGTTCTTGCTCTTGTGTACATACGATCAAATGTTAATTGTGCATTTTCTCGTATTAAACATAAATACTATTTTCTGGGGAAATTAATATTGGCGATAAAGTCCAAGCTACTTTCACTAATGTAGGCAATACAATGTATTTACAGCAAGTACTTTGTATTTCAACTTCAATAAAGAAACAAATAAATAACAAGAGTTGAGATTGTATCGT
This sequence comes from Thermobia domestica, assembly GCF_964235325.1. NCBI lineage: Eukaryota > Metazoa > Arthropoda > Insecta > Zygentoma > Lepismatidae > Thermobia > Thermobia domestica. The sequence continues at coordinate 35,634,100 of NC_137459.1, read as the reverse complement.
CTCAAAAAAAAAAAAAAAAAGTCTTGAAAATTATGTCCCTTTTCAGAGAGTATATTTGATTGCGTTGGGAGACCTCAGTTTCGTCTCAGGAAAATCATATCCCATCTTGGTTCGTGGACAACCCAGTTAATTGTTCGATTCCACGATTCCAAGCCATTGTAACAATTGCTTTGTTACGTATTATCTATTCATTTATTTGATGTTACAAATTGTAAATGTACTATTTCATCATTTTTTCTTAAAGGGCATGTTGTTCTTCCATTCTATTTCGTTCTATGTTCATTTGTAGAGGCTAAGGGGATTTTTAAAAGAATGGAACCTACTTGAAGCGGACTCTATACATAACTCTTTTCGAATTTCGAATTTCACTACTCGAGGGACAATCCTTCGCAAAGCAGTTAATACTTCGGCATGGCCATACGACAGACATCAGACAGACTGTCGTCAAGAAGACTTATCTATGATGTCGACGAATATATTTGAAATTATGTAATATCACGTCTCGGATATTTCTATTACTAGAAACAATATTTGCTTTGGGAGTGGTCCTATGCTCCCTTGGACCATGGTCTCTGTACCAGGGACCCACAGAGCACAAAAGTGAGACTAACTGTCTCTCATACTACTACGATGGACTTCCAAACTATATGGATTCTAAACTTAAACTGGAAGTAGTACATCTATATCACTTTGGCTGCAATGGAGGGATAAGATGAAAGACAGAACCTGTTCCTCGGGCACTAAATCCAAACAAAAGAGCCATTACTCTGTACCTCTTACTGTTTCTGCTCTATAGAGATTAATATTGAAACAAAAAAGTTATAGCTGATGTCTATTGTTTTCGGTTCCAGGCTCAGTGGCGTAACTACTATGGCGCGGAACCCCGCAATGCGGGGGTGCCCAACACTTCCAAGGGGCCCTTCACCGTAGCCTCCTAATAGGTTGAATCAACATGCTTTTCAGTTTTGTATTGGTCGGCAATGTTCTCCACCCTCCTCTATTTTCGGCTATCTTTGGGAAGTTTGACGTGTAATTCAAGTACCGCAAACAAAAAGAAGGGAAATTCGGTTCGGTCGGCTTTTATAGGCTCTTATTTTTTTTTTTCGGCGGAAAATATTGAATCAAACTTTAGAATTAACATTTATATTAAACTATTTGATATACTAAATTCACAGTTTCATTGTCATTTTACATATTTGCGTGATATAGTATCCAAGTTTCCCTTTCAGTTTTCCGCCAATATAATTCATCTCGCTGATGATGAAATTCTAAAACGGGCACAGATACTTCAAACAACTTACGGTTGGGATATTGGTTCTTCGTTTCCGATGGAAGTAATTTGCCTTGTGGAACAGCTGAAATCTGAAATAAGTGTTCTGAATTCTGTTTTACCTATAAGGCTTTTAATTGTAAAATATAAGTAGGGACGTGAAATTTTCGTTTTAACGATAACATCGAAAACTTTAAAAAGACAAAATATATAGATATACCTAAATATATGATAGAAGGACGTTTTTGGTGTTTTTAAATCGCGAAATGACGCTAATTCGGCACTTTTTCAAAATAACACCGAAATGCACCACATAAAGCGATAGATTCGCGAAATCGCCATGTTGGCCGGTAATACTAATAAATAACACAAGTTTCCTTTGCAACAAAATGTGATTCACAGAAGACCATCAGTCCTGTTAGTTTTAGACTCGTTGGTTAGTGAAAATTTCCCCTGAGATTTTGCTGCCTGTGCTCTTGAAGCAATATCTTTGCCAGCTTCCAACGTTGATTCTGAAATATATTTTTCAGAGTACAACTCCGTAGTTACGGTAAGAAGACAAAACCTTAAAAAAAGAAAACGTGGAAATATCGACAATTTTGTCCTTTGAAAAATAAGAAACATTGAAGAAACTATACATTAGCCATTAGTGAAAATGTGCGTTGACAATTACATGAATAATTGAATTTTAAGTAAGTCCACTGAGAAAAATCCGTTCTCTGGACAGCGGTATATTGTACAAATATACGGTATCCTCTTGATTACTACAGAAATCAGTACGGGGCATACGTTATCCGTATGCTACATAGGCACTGCCCTTGGATGTTACATCATGCCGTTGCAGGATGTCTGACATCTAACAGTTTTCCGTATATCACATGCAAATACTTGTGTTACATTCCTTAGCTGTATGTTATATACGTCCATTTGTATGTGAGATCCTGAACGCCTATATTGTTTCATACGGAAAGTACGTACAGATTGAACGCTTATACAGAAAGTATTATAAAACATGCGTTTTCAGTTATACGTCTGCTGTACGTTGTCCAAAAACTACAGGAACCTATCTCATGTAACCTATCTTTTTAAGTACGTCACCTACAACTTTTTTTCTCAGTGTATAACGTGAATTGATTTTTTTGAAGTGAAGATAATGTTAAGAAACACTATGCTATGAATTGCGTTTTGAATAAATATATTGTGAATTAATTGTTTTTTTTAGAAGTGAAGAAAATGTTAAGAAACACTGCAGTGTGTTTTTTAGTCGATATATGTATTCAAGGGTCTACATAAAGAAATCAAAAATTAGTAGGGATCTCGAGCCATTTTTTTCTCAGATGGTAAGTCCAAAAATATAATTTATTATTTTAAATTTAAGATATCAAAAATAAAACTATTCGTTAGATTTTAAAATTATATTTTATTTTAATTACCTTTCACAGATCACTTTCTCTGTGTTTACAATATACCTGCTTTTCAAAACCATTACAAAATAAAGCAAATAACCCCTATTTGCTTGTATTAAATCGCGAAAAATTACACCGATTTTAGGGATAAAAAATAAAACGAAAACTTCACGTCCCTAAATATTTCATTGTATGGTGAGCTGAAGTGAACGCGCTGGGCATAGCCAGATTTCGCGGTGTGCGCGTATGTATTTGAACAAATGAAATACTTAAATATTAGCACCACAATGGTGCAGTGCCGTTAATGGACAGTCCCAAGAAGTATTTAAATAGAGTAATTAACAGAAGTTATGTAAATGAATTGCATTAATTACTTGTGATTACTTAAAATTTTAGAAATATAAAAAATATGAGGAAGAGCTTTTTTTTAAAAAGGATTATGTGATTTGTTAATGCGCAAAATACCCTTTACCTCAGGTAATCAATGGCTTTACTTCAACACAGATGCTCCATTGAAATGGTCAGATTACAACCATACACCCTTGTCTGTTCATGTTCCTGCCATGCTGTAAAAGAAAAAAATAATTGCGAAATTTTCCACATACCTTAATCCAAGGGCGGATCCAAGGGGGGTAAGGGGCTATAGCCCCCCACCCCTTGACGCTCAGGTTTACACTGGATAAAATGGGCTTCAATTCTGCTTTACACTGGATAAAACGGCAAATTATGGTTTAGCCCCTCCCTTGATCATATCCTGGATCCGCCACTGCCTTAATTGATGTCTGGAATCTGCACAAGAAAGAGTTCCATGCGATTTTGTTGAACTTTTAATGGTGATAAAGTAGACACTCCACTCCCACACATATATCATACAGATTTTACACACTGATACACAAGCACAAAAAATATTTTATATTCACACAAATATTAAATTGAAGTGACCGGTCGATAAAAAAATAAATTATTAATAAATAAATAAAAAATAAATAAAAATGAATTATTAATTTCTTTCTATGAAAATTTGGCAATTATATATTTTCGTTCCTAGTTCGTGCACGTGTCGTTTTGATGTGTTCTTCATTGTCTTCTTTCTTCAGTCCTCTCTCTTCTCACTGAAGTTCGCTCGGAATCCTGGAATCTCCTTGATGATAACAATTGCTGCTACTGGCTGCCGTGCTGGTTGTTTCTTCGCTGCGCTGACCTCTCTTTCTTAGCATCTCTGGATCTAGTTGAAGACATCTGGTTTGCCTCAAAGTCTCTGGAAATGTGCTGCTTCTACGGTCCAGTTTCAACGTCCACACTACACTGGTCACATATGATGCACTTAAAATTCCACTATTCGGATTTTTATATATATATATATATATATATATATATATATATATATATATATATATATATATATATATATATATATATATATTGTCCTAGCTGCAGATTCAAAACTCAATCTCTACATTATTACAAAAAAATATTCTAACTCTCTTCTTTTTAACATCTCGTCTCGTAACATGTATTACCCGTAAAGCATATACCGAGATGACGTTAAGTTCAGAGACAGACTTACAACAATTGATATTTCAGATCGAGACACAGAAGATACACTCAATCTCGATTAACCTCGCAATTCTGCTATTTAAATGTGCCTATCTCACAAAAAAGACCATTGTCACGATGAGTCTTGCACTAACTATTATAGAGGATGAACTCTGTGTATCGTGTCTTAACATCAACTAACTCACTCCTTCCCTGTCAAACCGCTTTTCTTCAGTGGAAAGAACATGCTTTTTCAAAGGCTCGCACCTGACCTACCCAAAATTCAATGTATAGCCCCTTTTCGCGGACCCTAATGGCTTTGTCGCCAAAATGTTTGGGTAGTACACTTTCACGTAATCTTTCATTTATTCTTAGATTATTATTGCTTGTCATCCGTATTGAGTTTGACCACCGAATAGAGGAAATAATAAGCTTTAAAACGGTGTATCATACACTTTGTTATCCAATTGTTAAATACTTGTTTTCGTATTGTTTTCCCTGGCGTCACTATAAATTTTCTTTGTAAACAACCTTCCTTGCCAAACCCAGTCCATGTGCTTTTGTTTACCTCGCCAGAGTACTCTAGTGGTGATCTCTCGCAACCTCAACACACATGCTTGCTCTTGGTTTTTCACTTTTTTACACAATAATTATCATGAATCAACATTATATTCTATATTACATTATGCAAAATATTCCTCTGATTATATTTACATCAGATTCCAGCAGAGACATTAAATTTAGAATTAATAATCAGTAAATATACACATGTCGACTGCTATGACATTCACGGTACTGCGTATCGCTGTTGTCTCAATTACACCAATGTCAAGAACAAGCACAGTAAAGTTATAAGCTTTTGTTTTAAAGTTAAGGTAACACCGAAAACTTCTTCTCTGACCAAAATTACATCTTATCTTACATTTCTACAATTCTAAATATGTAATAACTCTAGGATTTGACTGCATTCATAACTTTCAATGGGGGGGAATCCAATCGCAGGAAGAGCAGCTCTTCACTGTCAAAACCGCGCTTTGAAGAGAAAAAAATATAGGCTGGATTTGCTGGCGGGATCTAACCCAAACTATTGAAGTTTCTAGTATGAAAACTGGTCACTTGAAGAAAATCTAGCACCTTATTTTTCCCAAGAACTCTAACTTACTTGCTAAAATATCTGAGCAGAAATACACAAAGGTATGGGAATAGGATATATGTCGCCAGAGCTCTATCTGCAGCAACGTTAGCAACTCTGCTCACTTCTACCTAACTATGTTAGAAGTATGATTTAAATATATGACCTAGATAAAAATTTCTCTCATACCCCAATTCTTCTTAGCTGTAGATAGCAATCCTCTGTACGTACGCAGTTTTTAACTGCTATGGAACATTTTCTCTCTCTCTCTCCTTTTTTTTTTTTTTTTTTTTTTAGCAAAATACTCAGTGGTGCTTTTCCAAGTTCAGTTTTCTTCCCTACATATATTATTATATTCCAAATGAAAATGTTTAATTCACCTATCTTATATACCAATTAACCTAACATTATATATACAGTCATCCCTCACGTTATCAAATTAATTCTATGCATAATTCGAGAAATAAGTAAAAAGAAAATAGTTCTATCCTAAACTAACTTATATATTCCTAATTAACATATAGAGATGTAAACTATTCTAACATTATGCAAATATTTCGGATGTAATTAACATAAAATTTTTAAATAAAACATAGCTATATGTGTGCCTCCTATAATTGTCATCTTGTTTTCAGAACTTATTGCCGCGTATTTGTTGTTCTGACGCTTCATGTCTCTGTTAGTTCTGCGGAGAGGTTGTTCTCGAAATTAATATAAGACTAAATGAGAAGGGAAGCAGGATGGGCCAAAATAGCTTAAGTAATCTAGCACTGCTCTCAATAAATGCGAACGAAGCTGAAAAAATGGATGTATGGGAGTTAGCAAAGGATTTTGCTGACAGGAAAGCAAGAAGGAAACCATTCAGTTAATTCCTGCTACTATTCATGAAGACTGACGTCACTGACTGCAAAAAGAAAAGTCCATCTTTCATTGTGAAGCTTATTGAATAAATGATATGTATAACAAACTGGTTTCCCTTTATGAATATTGGGCCTAGTAGTTGCATCATTATTCACAGATACAAGGAAGTATGGTTATTTATTATGTTATCTATCATTCTACAAAAATGTTATTAAGGCGGAGGGCCCTGTGTATTTTCTTGCGGGGGGGGGGCAATAAACGTAATTACGCAACTGGTTCCAGGAGAGAATAATGAAGTCAGAGATGAAAGACAGTCTTGTAATGAAATGAAATGAAATCTTTAAGTTTTACGTTCCACGGTTATGCCGGTTAGGCTAAAGGAGACGGTGATGATGAGAGATGAGTGAAAATGGTGGAATGAAGAAAGTGGGAGGAAACGGGAGAACCTCGAGAAAACCCACGAGCACGGTGTTTGTCCACCACAAAGTTCACTTGACGGGGGCTGGGATTGAACCCGGGACCTCAAGTACCAGAGGTGAACGCTCTACCACTGAGCCACCGCGCCCCGAAAGACAGTCTTGTATTACTGAATATATATATATATATATATATATATATATATATATATATATATATATATATATATATATATATATATATATATAACCTGCCCAGCTGCTAACGCCCGTAATAAACCGTAATTATCATTCCGTTCTTTATCTATTACCTTTTCTCACTATGGCGACAAGTGTGTTGAAATCAGAAATCTAATAACCACCAGTTTTGACTTAAGATTGGTGTAAAGGAACAAGTTTTGCCGATAGATGTCACTACGGTCTTCGTCTCTCTCTCGTGTATCTTTTACCTTTTACAAAAATTTACAATTTCTCTTACAAATTTCAATCTAGAGACTTCAAATTTTTAGAGGAGAAACTTCATAACCTATCGAAGGCAACAATCCATGCCGATTTTTTATTTATAATTTTCTTCATTGTTGAAACAATTCCATTGTTAAGGTTAGGATATCCATTTCAACAATCAAACTATTTCAACAATGAAGAAAATTACAAATAAAAAATCGGCACGGATTGTTGCCTTTGATAGGTTATGAAGTTCCTTCTCTCAAAGTTTGAAGTCTGTAAGTAGAAATTTGTAAGAGAAATCGTGAATTTTTGTGAAAGATAAAAAATACATGAGAGAGATACGAAGACTGTAGTGACATCTATCGGCAAAACTTGTCCCTTTAGACCAACTTTAAATATAGTGTTTATGGAGGATGTGGAACCTACTGTTAGGAAGCTGAATCGATTCCAAAAGACCATTACCCTCTACCACTGACCGGAAGAAGTAGTAGTAAATTTCTACCATTTCCAGTTTTTAGTAGAGAGATACGTAAAATTTGATCTGATTTTTAATTTAGCGACCCGTTCAGCAGCGATTCTATATGAGACGTGCACCTACAGCTTAATATGGGATCCGAACCACGTAAGCTCCCGAAGGAAATCGAACCCAGGTCTCCCACACCAAAGACGCTTAGCCAGGAGGAAGCTGAAAATATATGTAAGAAAATGGATTTTTTCTGAAGATACTGAATCGGTTGCAACAGGGGCGTAAATAATGACCCCACAGACCCCGCATTGCGGAGGGAGGGCGCTCAAGCCATCAAGGGGCCCCAAATCGTGAAGTGTGACTTAGAGAAAGGGCCCCACTCCACACTATTTGCGGGAGGGCACCCAAGCCTTTAGTTACGCTACTCGGTTGCAAAATGCCGTTTGTTGGTATTATGTTGTCATTTTGCTCTATGGCGATAAAGCTTCAAAAAAGGAAGTAGATAATTTCTACTCTTTCCGATTTGAATAAAGAATTAACAGATGAGTTGGAATCTATTCTGTAGATGTTGAATCTATTGCGAAAAACCGCTTCTCCATACCTATTACAGTTTATTATTATTATTATTATTATTATTATTATTATTATTATTATTATTATTATTATTATTATTTATTTGGAAATCAATATTGAAACTGTCAGTACTAGGAAATTTTTACCTCTAACGGTTTTAATAGAGTGTTACAAGGTGGAGATTATATCTATTCTTAAGATAATGAACCGATTAAAAAAAAAAAACACTGTCCTTACACTGAGAAAAAATGAAGGAGGCGTACTTAAAAAGATAGGTTACATGCGTAATTCCTGTAGTTTTAGGATTTAACGTACAGCAGACGTATAACTGAATACGCATGTTTTATAATACTTTCCGTAGGAAATAATATAGGTGGTCACGATCTCACATACAAATGGACGTAATTATATAGCATATAACTGAGGAATGTAACCAGGGGCGGATCCAGGACCGACTTCTGGGGGGGGGCGGTGGATTTGTTATACTGCTACTTTTAAGAGCTCCAAACTTTGGGATGGGTTTTATTTATATATATAAAATAAGAAATTTTCCTCTTCTGGGGGGTGATCGCCCCGACTGCCCTCCTTGGATCCGCCCCTGAATGTATCATAAGTATTTGCATGCAATATAAAGAAGACTGTTAGATGTCAGACATCCTGCAACGGCATAATGTAACATCTAAGGGCAGTACCTATGTAGCATATAAATAACGTATGTTCCGTACTGATTTCTGTAGTAAGGAAGAGGACTCCATATATTTGTACAATATACCGCTGTCCGGAAAACGGATTTTGTGGTCAGTGTATCTGTTACTGTTTTTGTTCTATCCCGATCAACGTTGAAACCGGAAACGGTTGATTTGCACCACTTCTGGTTCGAATAGTTGGAACGTATTTTTGGGACGCTATGTGGATTTTTTTTTTAAAAGAAAAAATCTTAATAATGTTACCGTTTTTGCTCTGATTAGGAATGTGCACGAGACAAGATGTGTGGTTGTCTCGCCTCGAAAATGTGCTGTAAAAGTGATGTCTCGACTCGAAAAATGTATATTTTTCTATTGGAAGAACCGTGTCTCGACTCGAATTTTGCAGGAAAATCCTGTCTCGACTCGTCTCGTGCGCATCCCTAGCTCTCATACCTCTGGATAGTTGGACGACCGGATATAGCAGTTCCACTTCCAATACTTATGCATAGTCTAATAATAATAATAATAATAATAATAATAATAATAATAATAATAATAAAATAATAATAATAATAATAATAATAATAATAATAATAATAATAATAATAATAATAATTTAGTACCTCGAATGTGAGTTCTGTTTTCCAAGAGTCTATTTTAACTAAAGAATAATAGTTGGATATTCTTAGAAGTAGCACCCGACTTGAAAGTATAAAAACCACTAGAGACAATAGAGAGTTTCTATACTCCTATACAACATGAGCAGAATATTGACTGTGAAACTTTATCTAAACAAAGACACGGTGAAAACGAAAAAAAAAAAAAAAAACCTATGAATCATGCAGTATTATCTGTAACCTGAAGTTGCAAGTATCGATTGTTGAGTGTGAAAAGTCGAAGGATGAGGGAATTCTTGAGTGACCAACTGCGTTAACTCGATCTTAGTGGGCTACAGTAGCAGGACTTCTCTTGTGAGGAGAATACGCTGAAAATCCTCATTGATCCATGTTATCGCAAAAATCTTTGGTAAGCTCAGCACGCATACAAGTCACGGAAAGGAACAAGCATTGTTGATTGCCGTTTGCACCCATTTGGCTTCTAAGTTCGTGTGCTCCAAGGACTAAGAAACTACGAAGATTATATGGAAGAACGAAATCTTAGAAACTTTTTTGTAAAAAGAAAATAAATTTAAAAAAATCATTAAGCCTCATTAATGCAGTAGCATGACCTGCAATTTTTATTGGGGATCAATTTCAATTTCAACAATAATAGGAGAACATTGTGGATTGCCTCTGGCCTGTTGGTTCCCTGGTTCGATTCTCGGCCACGTAAGTTTGTGGAGGACAACATAGTGTCCGTGGCTTTTCTCGGGGTACTTACGTTTCCTCAAACATTCTCATTCTACTAGTTCTTCTATCATTGTTCACTTGTTTTAATCATCCGTCTCCCTTAGCCTAAATAACATAATCGTAAGACGTTAAATTGAAAGATTTCATTTCATTTTTTTTTCAATAATAATTTTTATTTGAGTCCCAAAACCAGCTTTTAGTAAAAAAAAAACACAGCACCTTGCAAGGGTCAGAGTACAAATATACGCAGTAAGACCAGAACAAAATAAATAAAAAAAACACACATACACGTACACTTTCTTTAAAATAAAATAAAATCAGGTAAAAAGTATTTTTTTAAATGTACTTTCTTTTTTAAAAATATTACAAAAAAAATATACAATTAAGAAGCAGGCGCGGACCCAGATTTTTTGTTGTTGGGAAAGGTCCAAACTTGGTGGAAGGGGGGAGTCCAATACTAAATCTCTGCAGTATTGGATGGGTATTATTCTGTACCCGAAAAGGCAATAAGTAATTGTAAAATACTTCCATCTACATTTTCAGAAGGAAACAATAAAGCTAGATTGTTTTTATAAGAGATAGAGAGTACAGATGAAGTGTAAGATCAAATTTTCATGCTACATCAATCTTTTTTTTCCTGTTAAATAAGTATAGTTTCATCAGGGACGTACGCAGGAATTTATTTCGGGAAGGATCTGAAGCGTTTCGGGGGGGGGGTCCAAATACAATTTGAGCCTAAATTATATGAAAGTTTCTAAAATTGCCCCTAAAGTAGACTACATTTACAAAAAAAGTCGGGATTTCGGGGGGGGGGTCTGGACCCCCAGGACCCACCCCCTGCATACGCCCCTTTCATTGAGAAAGTGTAGACCTACAAATGTATGTTGTTGGGTAGGAAAGATTTTGCGGGTGTCTGCACCAAGGACCCCCGTGAGTACGTCCCTGCTAAGAAGTAAAAAAAAAAAACTCTGTTTTGAACAGAATTAATTTTATAAAATTTGCATTTAAGCATAACTCAAACGAAAAGTATAGGAAGAGCACTCTCATGTACGTACCATCACTTGAAAATTCTTCAAATCTAACGTTATGTTATATGTTATTATTATAACATTCTGTTTTATTATAGAAGGCCTGTTTTTTCGCTCGGGAAGAATACGTTTCGTTGTGGACATAAAGGGCTGATCAATCATTATCGATTATTTTGAATATATCTCTCCATCCCCATCCCCTAAGTTGCACCGTCAAAGTGAAAAGATAAAAACCATCACAGCGTCGAATCTCATCTATGTTGAAAATTTGATCGAGGTCGGTCGGGTGGTTCAAGAGTTAATTAGTCGCCTGTGGGAGTATCACCATTAATTTAGCGACCGCGAAAACTATGCATTTGATACTATATCGTTCATTTTGGGTTATTTTACATGTCTCGGTATCCCCCGGCCCGCATACAATGGTAGCTGAATAGCAAGTCATCGCTAATGGAAGTGTCATCATGATCTCAGCTACCGCGAAAACTATGGATTTGACACTAATATCGGTCATTTTGGATTACTTTTACATGTCTCGGTGTTACAACCATAATTAGTTTTTGTGCTGAGTTCTGCGTTATACGCTTTAGCCATATCTTTCGCTTATAGCGTTAGGCTTACTAAATAGACCTAACTACATATAAACATTCTCATATATACATTATATATCAATTCTGCAAATAAATCATTATCAAAATGTACCACTGGACATGTACTTTAATCTTATATATAAAAGAGAACGTACAAATCCTTTGTTCCCTCATCACGCTAATACGGCTGAACCAATTTCTTTCATTTTTGGGGGTTATTAGGATTTGGACCCTAGATGGTTTTTATCATATCACTTTAATTTTTAATTACCAGTGTCTTGAGATAATGACCATTCAAGTGTCCATAACGTACTAATCCTTTGTTAGTTCATCATAGGTAAAAATAAACGTATTTATATGCAACCCGCATGACCGTGTCACTCGGCGGGTTAACATAAATGACAGGCGATATAATGTTAACATTAGTGCATCTACTATGGTTTTTATCATATCACTTGAAAGCGAAAAGTAAAAATTATCTAAGTAACAACGTTAATTGCGTTCCGGGGTGACCGCAGCGAAGCGGGGCGGGTTAACATAAATGACAGGCGATATAATGTTAACATTTACTGCATCTTCTATGGTTTTATCTATCACTTGAAAGCGAAAAAGTAAAAATTATCTAAGTAACAAAGTTTATTGCGTTCCGGGGTGACCGCAGCGAAGCGGGGTGAACGCTGCTAGTCTATATTATAAAATTGAAAGTGACTATGTTTGTGATTCTTAATCCTCTTAAACCGCCTGACCGATCTCGATCAAATTTTCAACGTGGATGCGGTTCTGGCCTGAGAGTGTTTTTAGCTATTTACTTTGATAGTACAACTTAGGGGAGGGTGAGGAGGGGAACATAGAAAAAATAAATAAAATTTAATAATTCTTGAACCACCCGATCGATCTTGATCAAATTTTCAATGCAGATGAGGTTCGGGACGGGAATGATTTCTATTATTTCATTTTGACTGAGCAACGTACAGGAGTGGGTGGAGGGGGAAATATACAAAAATCAATAAATATAAAAGCAAAAGTGACTATGTTCGTGAATTAAACACTTTTGAACCACCCTATCGATCTCAATCAAATTTTGAATATATATCAAGTTCAAACCTGGAAAGTTTTTTTTTTTTTTTTTTTTTTTTAATAATTTCGTTTTGACAGTAGATCTTAGGGGTGAAGGAGGTGTGGAGGGAAAATATATGAAAATGAATAAAACTTAATAACACTTGAACCACCCGACCGATCTTGATCAAACTTCCAACATAGATAAGGATCGGGCCTGGAATTTTTTCTTCATTTTACTTTTAGAATGCAACGAAGGGGAGGGGGAGATATATGACAAAAAAAAAAGGAAAGATAAAAGTGACTGTCTTTGTGACTTCATCACGTTTAAACAAGCCGACCGATCTTAACCAACTTTTCAACATAGATGAGGTTCAGATATGAAGTGGTTTCTACAATATCACTTTAACTGTAGAACTTAGAGGAGGGGAGGGGAAGGGACAAATCTATAATAATAAGTAAAACTTAATCCGCCTTATGCAGAGTCGTTTCGACGTATGATTAGCGTCATACTAAACAACCGACTACTGCAGGAGACTTAAGTTAGTTGAACTCTTTAGTATAGCACTAATCACGTTTCAAAACGACTCTGCATAAGGCCCAATAACTCTTGAGCGACCACAACTATCTTGATCAAACTTTCAACATAGATAAGGTTTGGGCATGTGATGTTTTCGTTATTTCACTTTTACGGTGGAACCTAGGGGAGGGGGAGGAAGAATATATGTAAAGAGAATAAAAATAAAAGTGACTGTTTTGTGACTTCATCACTCTTAAACCAGCCGACCGAGCTTAACCAAATTTTCAACATAAATGAGGTGGATTTTATCATGCCATTTTAACCGTAGAACTTTCGGATGGGGGAGGAGAGGGAACAGATATATCAAAATAAATAAAACTTAATAACTCTTGAACCACCGAACCAATCTCGATCAAATTTTCAACCTAGATTAAATTCGAACATGAGATGATTTTTGTCATATCACTTTGACGGTGTAACTTAAAGGAGGGGAAATACATTTACAAATGGTGGAAAATGACCGATATTAGTGTCGAATTTATAGTTTTTGAGGCCGCTGAGATGAACAGTGACACTTCTGATGCCACTGAAATCCAAATTCAGCCCCGCAAAAAATTTTGGGAGGGGAGGGAGATATATACATATAATCAAAATATAATCAAATAATTATATATATATATATATATATATATATATATATATATATATATATATATATATAAATCAAAATGACTAATATCAGTATCGAATTCATACTTTTCGTGTTCGCTGACATGAACAATGATACTTCCGATGCCGCGGCCCGCAACATTGGTAGGAGAGGGGTTATATAAAAATTATCGTAAATGACCAATATCAAGGAGCGCTTTACTAATAGTAAAAAGTTACTGACTAACAAAACATATTACTATTTTTTCTTAGTTTAACCCAGAAGTGGGTAATTGATGCTAGTACCAAATACGATTTTGACTCAAAATGCCATCAATATAAACACATACATAAAATTTGGACAATATAAACAAATACTTCGTATAGTCCTGCAAAAGTCATATCAACGTACATAACATGCACAGTGAATACAATTCTTTCTTCTTCTTATCTATTTTAATATTGCCGATACTAACGCACTTAACACATCTTGCCAATCTCCCAATACTCGGTATCCCCCCGGTGACCCCCGGCCCGCAGCCGAATAGGGTGAATTTGGAAGTTAATGCGATCGGAGTTTCACCATTGATCTCAGCTATAGTGATGAGCAAATACAAGACCAAGACTAAGACCGGGGTGGTCTTGGTCTTGGTCTTGGTCTTGCACATCCAGTCTTGGTCTTGGTCTTGCACACTTAGTCTTGGTCTTGGTCTTGGTCTTGCATGCAAGAGTCTTGCAAGTTTTGCATTTAAGAAATCTCAAGCTTTTCATACGTAAATTTTACTCTGAATATGAGGGATAATAAACTCTACAATGCTCCAATAGTCATGGAAATACAATGTATGTTTCCAAATATACTATAGTTTAACTTCGTGTAGGTACGATGATAGTGTACAACATAGGTGATAACCTTTATTATTTTTAATGGGTACCCACCCTTCACTACTTATAAGAAATGCCTAAATCACAACGTTTCGTAATCTTTCAATATTTTTTTAACAGACCCAACACTCCACTGGCTCCCAAACTACCCCTCAGAGGCATGAATGAAAAACAAGACGGCACAGATTATTGAAATACCATGAATTGCAAAATTATTTTTACACTCTAAAGGCGTCAAATCTTTCTTTTCAACCACGATTAGCTAATCCTTGTATTAAACAAACTTCCAATTAAATATTGAGATTTCGTCTTACTGATTCCAATATATACTCTATGGAGCAGAAACATTGACATTACGCAAAAGCGATGAAAAAATACAGGCTTTCGAAACATGGGCATGGAGATAAAAAGGAGAGAATTAGCTGTGTTGAACGGAAAACAAATGAGTAGGTGTTAGAGATATTAGCAGTAGGGGAAAAAGAAGAATTTTGGATTTTGTTAAGAGGAGGAAGAGGAACTGATTAGGAATTTGGCTGAGGAGGAAGAGGAACTTATTAGGATGTTGGCTGAGGAGGAACTATATTATGAGAGACGTGCTAGAGGATATTGTGGGAGGAAAGAGGGGAAGAGAGTGAACGAGACTAGTTGAAGGAGTGTATTAAAACAGGAAATTGCTACGTCAAGATGAAGAGACTAGCTGAGGACCACCGAACGTCGAACCTTCTACCTATTGTGATGATGATCATATGTTTAGCAATATTGACCAAAAAAAGAGAGAGAGTTCCTCCCCCAAGTTGTGGTATTGAATTTGCATTTAAACGGGATCGGAAGTATCACTATTCACCTTAGCGACGCCGAAAACTATGGATTCGAAACTAATATTTGGTCATTCTTGATCATTACCTAGGTATTATGTGTCATTTTCGATCATTTTATGTCTCTTCCCTTCCCTCCGCCAAGTTCCGGGGCTCAATGTGGATTTAAGCAGCATCAGAAATGTCACTGTTTATCTCAGCAACCAAACTATATATTCCATTTTAATATCGGTCATTTTCGATCATTTTAAAATATATTTCCCCTCCCCCTCCCCTAAACTGCACCGTCAAAGTGATATGATAGAAACAATCTCAGGTCCGATCATCATCTATGTTGAAAATTTGATTGAGATCGATCAGCTGGTTCAAGAGTGATGAAGTCACAAAGACAGTCTTATATTTTTATTTTTTCCATATATCTTCTCCCTCTCCTTCCCCTACGTTGCACCGTCAAAGTAAAATGATAAAAATCGCTCCAGGCTTGAACTTCATCTGTGTTGAAAATTTGATTAAGATCGGTCGGATGTTTCAAAAGTTAAGTTTTATTTAATTTATATATACCTCCCCCTCCCCTCCTCCTCCCCTAGATTTTACCATCAAATTGAAACAAACTCTAAAACACTTTCCAGGACTGAACCTCATACATGTTAAAAATTTGATTGAGATCTGTTCAAGAGTTATTAAGTTACAAACTTAGTCACTTTTATTTTTATTTATATTGATTTTTGTACATCTACCCCTCCTCCTTCGCCCCCTACGTTGCTCCTTCAAAGTGAACTGACAGATAACATTCCATGTTTGAACCTTATCTATGTTAAAAATTTGATCGAGTTTGGTAGTTTGGTTCAAAAGTTATTAAATTAGGTTTTATTTATTATTTTATAACTCCCCCTTATCCCCTTCCCTAGGTTTTACCGTCGAAGTGAAATGATGAAAACACTTCCAGGCCCAAACCTCATCTATGTTGAAAATTTGATCGAGATCGGTCAGGTGGTTCAAAAGATTAGGAGTCACAAAAATGGTAACTTTCAATTTTATAATATAGATAGTATAATGTTATATCCATGCCCGAGGCCACAGAGGTTTGTGGAGGGGAACGAATATGCTAGGGGGGCAAGACATTAAAATATTCCTCAAAAATATCTTAATTGCGATTTTTGCACTAATGTCTGGAGGGGACACGAAAAGTTTAGAGGGGCCATGTCTCCCTAGCACCCTCTGACAAAAGCGCCGATCATGGGGGCCCAGGGTGCCCGCTTCCCCAAATCCTCTTATATGCCTTCTGAATCTGAATGGGTCCCCCCCAAATTTACAGAGAAATCGGCGCCCTTGCCCTCTGGTTGCAGGTCTGGTTATATCGTTCAATGCTCGATGTGTCGTATACCGTAGGAAGCTAAAAGTTATATTAATAAACAACTATTCAACGTATAAGCATCCTCCCATGAAATCAAACTTGCTGTCACATGCACTAAGTTTTTGCCAATGTCTTGAAAATGTTATTTTGATATTAATTTTATGAGCACACATTAAAAATTTCCAACGGATGCTTGAGTTTCGGAGCCAAGACATACCCATGTAGTCGATACCTATGGTGTAGGGCATTACCGATTTTCATTACTACATTTCTCTTTAGTTTTGGAAGAAGAACACCACTAATATGCTTTGAAATTAAATGAAGTATCTAGTTTAACGTCACACGATTATGCACCACGGCTAAGGGAGATGGTAATGATGAGAAATGACTGAAATGGTAGAATGAAGAAAGTGGGAGGAAACGGAGAAACTCCAAGAAAACCCACGTACCCAGTGTTTGTCCACCAAACAAGCTCACATGGCGCAAGATGACACCTGTGTGGCTTGAAAACGAGCAATATCTACAGAAAACGCGAAAAACCAATTCAAAAAACGACACTGTAGCTATATGCTAGAGGGGCATATCAACTCACACGGATTGCATAACCTACTATGAACACATCCACTCCAGCAGCATTTTTACTGAAGCCACGAAATTCATCTCCTTATTTTTACATTATATAAAAAAAATTCAAGTAGCGTCGGTACTTGTGCAAGACTCTTGCGCAAGAGTCTTGGTCTTGGTCTTGGTTTTGCAGGTATGGTCTTGGTCTTGGTCTTGGTCTTGCATCGGGATTTCTGGTCTTGGTCTTGGTCTTGCATGCAAGACTTGCAAAAACTGCAAGACCAAGACTCTTGCGCTCATCACTACTCAGCTACCGCGAAAACTATGAATTCAACACTAATATCGGTCATTTTCTACTACTTTTACATGTCCCGGTAAACGCCCCCCAGACACCCTTCTGCTTCGAGTTTAAAACAAAAAGCTTCGCCTTGATCTTGAGCCTGGACCAAGGTATTTGTGACCAAAATTTGGCAATTCTAGGGTCAATTTGTCTTGTCCCCAGGCCGGTCCCGGTAAACGCCCCCTCTGAGGCCCTCTGGTTCGAAATTTGAAGAAAACCGCTTCGTCTTGATCTGGGGCCTGGACCAAGGTACCGTGACCAAATTTTAGTAACTCTTCGGTCCACTCGTCTGGTTCTCAGGCTGCATACAGACAGACACACAAACAAACTCTTTATTTTATTTATATTAGATAGATTAGAAGATTATATTAGGTAGATACAAAATAAAATATAGAAATATACTTACATATAGTTTACATAACTGAATATTTTGTAAATTGTATATGAGAGAACTCGCCACGTTTTTCCTTTCGGTTATACATGATTAGATCTTTTTTAAAAGGTAATTTTCTTGGAGACATACATTCTTTAATTTTTTAATACAATCTATTTTATTTGGTTTGTTATCTTTTTAACCCTTGTCCGGGCAAGCTATTTTTGTAACGTAGACGGCAACTGGGGTCTTACCAACTCTATTAGCCTTACCAACTCGATATGTTCATGACTTTAACTTCGACTAAAGATAAAACAATTCAGAATTTTGTCATCGAAATATTTATGGTTATTGAGAAATTCGAATATATATATATATATATATATATGTAAAGCTACTGGACCTGGGAGGCCTCGCTTTCCTGGATAAGGGTTAAAAAGAAGCATGATTCTATTTTTTTAAATTTCTACTTTCTTGTCACAAATAAATACATTTTCAACCGTTGTAGAATTTTACACTGTTTCCTTTCCTACAGGATTTCCGAGACTCTGTGTTTTAGGACTAGAATTATCAATTAGATTTCTCGAGTATCGGCATATATGGCCATTTAGCCTGTCTCATATGAAGGATGTCGTCCCTCGGCGATCACACTATCCGAGGAAAGGGAAGGAAGGAAGCGGCCTGGGACCTGTAAGTTAGGTACCATTCCGTCATTTGCTTGGTGTGAATGAGGGAAACCCAAAAAAGCCTAACTCAGGATAGCCTGAAAAAGCTTTTACACTTTTTCGACCCAGTGTCTCCACTGGGATCGAATCCAAGAACCACTCCCACCAAAGACGAGAGCTCGTTTTTTTTTTTTTTGACACCATAATTTACCTAAGGAAGAGATTTAAAAGGAGGTGAGTAAAGATGGGATTTTTCCCGTCTATGATAGCCAGTGTATTATATGCGCATCAAGTTCAAGCATTAAACATTACATATCTGTAAGACAAACAAGAAAAATATTGTATCGAATCACATAAAGAAATCCCGTAAACAAAGCATGCTTGTTGATATTCAGTCAGTTTAGAGTTAGACGGTTTTTCCTCTCTTGCAACAGTAATTTTAGTATGAGACGCTTCATGAACCACATTACACGAATGCTTGTTGATAAGCGTATTAACTCAATTTTTACGAAAATAAGAAATATAATGTTTCGTGGAAATTTCAGTGGATTCTTTACATTTTTTTTGTCTTCCTAATGGACGAATACGTGGAAGTTGTAGTGGATTTGAATTCTTGGGATGCTTAATCGGTTACAGGAAACCGCTTTTTCGCTATATATTATCGTTTTGCTCCATACCGATTAACGTTACAACCGAAAATATTTGGCATTTGGCGTGAGAGACCCGGGTTTGATTCAAGGTGGGAGCTCATGTGGTTCGGATTCCACCTTAAGCTTTAGGTCCACTTCTTATATACTCTCACTGCTGAAAGGGACGCTAAACTAATAATCAAATCAAATCAAATCAGAAAATATTTGATTAGGCCTAATATCACTTCCAGTTTGAATATTACATTCATCAACAACTCAATTATTAACTTTTGACCTCAACACTTCGGTCAAAATTGATGGTGATGCGTCAAGTAGTTATTGAGGTATTTGTTTTCTAGTCAAACGGATACACAGAGAATAAGAAATATTTGAATCCTTTTCCCCTTAGGAAACGCATTTCAATGGTGTAATGATAATAATCAATAACATTCTCAACTTTTGGCATATTTTTTTGGAACACCCTACTACCCTCATAGGATACAAACTTGAATCGAAGTGATATTATAGTAACCCACCTTGACGTACATACTATGTACCAGAAGTTATTTCAACGAGTGAACCATTTTCAAACGGCTCAGTGTGTGTGTGTGTGTGTGTGTGTATGTGTATGTATGTATGTTCCAGCATAACTCTGGAATGCCTGCAGCAACTCTAATTACACTTGGTACACATATTATTTGTACAGACATTTGTTCAAATTCCTTCGGTGGTCTTCCGAGTGTGCTACAGAATGATGGCCGTGGTTCTGGATCATGTTGTTGCTGTTAAGGCACAAATCTGACATTGTTATCCAGCCACTTCCTTTCTCGTGATAAAAACGCCCTCAGTACACGATTCGATTTCTGCCATTTTTGATGCAATTTGCTCTTAGAATTGCTTACTTGCTGCTGAATGTACTCATTTTTATCTGTGTTTGTCTTCTCCAGTCCCGGTCTGCTCCAGATATATGTTGCAACTGCAGAATTTTTGGTAGTTAGAGTTCTTTCTTCACACCAAATTTGAAACAGCTCTCTCCGGGATATACACATCGTATCTGAAATGACTAAATACATCATCAGATTGCAATTTGCTGCAACTAATATCACTGTTATTGTATACAAGAATATTCATGTATTGCACATAAACATATTTTGAGGTGGATATAGGTGGATATCTTTATTATTTTTTACTAAAATTCAATATTATATATGTTTTTATACGAATAGCAACTTCCGATATTGTACGCGTGCTACTTGTGGTAAACTCGTTTATTTTTTTTAGTCAATTTGTATTTAAATCACAGTACATCTATGCAGCAGAAAATATAGCAGTTCTTGATTCCTAACAGTGCAGCAAACGTTGAGCACAATAGGTTAACTTTGACCCTCTAAATTTGATCACTATTAGTAATGTCTGCTGCTGTATCACAACCCGTCTTTCATAGTGCAAGCCTACTTCCCTGCAGAATGTAATATTTTTCTAATATTGTTCCTGTTATCTGCGGTTTCTTTATTACTCATTACAGGTACAATGGGTGCAATTGCAAGCAACTTCATTTTGGACTTTTGCACAGCTAGATTGTGCATTTCGTCCAGTGTGCGCCGGCGTTCGATATTTTGCGGCGGCCACCCTGACCAGGATTTCGCAGTGTTTCTCATCAGCCACACTAGGTAATGCCAACACGACACCTTTCCTGCATTCCTGTCCCCTTACCTACTCCAGAATCGTCAAAGTTACTGCAATGCCATAAAGAGCGTTTTAAAAATATGGGGGCGGCATACCATCAACTTTTATGGCCAGTTTGTGCGTGAATAAAGGGACATATGCATGAAGTCAGCTAACTGCATCAGGTATAAGACGTACACTTGTGTCCAAAATTGTTGTCGCATGTCTTTAGAAATTGCATAAATAGAAATAACTCTCTTTCTTGTGGTAGAAACTGTCATATTTCTTCTTGGAAATAAGCAGAAAAACAAAACCCATATTTCCAAAAAATATTTCAATAAAAAATTAAGAAATAAGCAAGTTATAATTAAAAAAGAAATCTCCGAAACTTTCATCGAAAAATTCTAAGTTCCATTTTCGTAAACGTGGCAAACGCGCAGCGAAATTTACAAAGAGGAAGGGAATTTTATGCTTTGTTAGAAATACAACGTAAATCTGTCATAAGGTTAGTTACTATACATGTGGCACAGCTCTAACAATCATTGCTATTAAGCATTTTACATTTAAACAAAGGACTAAATAGAAATAAGCTACAAAATGTGCGAAGCGATCGGGCATTTTATGTTAGTGGTTTCGTTCCATGCGTCTGCCAAGATGAAGCCCTTAACGTGTCTTCGTAGAGTAGTCGGTTAAAGCTTCTTCTTTACATACTTTATTTTTCCACGATCATCACTTCAAATCCCATATCCTATAGTAACCTTTTTTTTCTTTTTTTTCTTTCTTTCTTTCTTTTTTTTTTTTTTTTTTTTTTTTTTAGAAAAGCTTGATTCTGTGAATTCCTTAAGGAACAATGTTTTGTTCTAATAATGCTCCTTAGTGTAGCCAAACCCAAACTATCACATAACTCAGTGTAATGTGCTTATTCCGTCGAAAATACGAACACTTGATTTAGGGACCATTCAAAAATTTTGTGCCCTTGATTCAGAAATTAATTCTTGGCCAAGATCGCAATCTTTTGATTCATTTTTTGGATCATTCCTAAAATTCTTCTTTTATTTTTACGTTTTGACGATATAGTAAATGTTGATTTCATTTACGCAATATTCTAGTTGAAATGCCGGTTCTTGTCACGGGAAGATTAGATGTATGGAACCTTTTTGAAAGGTATATTTGGGGACTCTTCCCCTTTTAGGATGCCTCTATGAATTAAAGTGAGATGATAAAAACTCAGGTAGACGCAAGTCACAAATTCATTTTAAACGATGTAACCATTTTCACATTTTGGTTATTTTATGAACAGACTATGGGAAACTAGAATAATATGGAAATTGATATCCTCATACCCATAAATCGAAATGTTCGAAAGCGCTGGGACTCATACTAGCTTAGATTTAATAAGGAACTTATATACTGAGTTTCATCTGTTAAACTTGAGTGATTTCCAAGATATATTTTTGGCATACATTTTGACCATCTCTAATCTTTTAGCAAACATATTTTAATGAAGGTAACATGATAATAGCTACGCATAGTTAGCACTGTATTCCAGCTCAATGCTTTATTCATTTATTTATTTATTTTACTTTAATAAGGACGGACACATATACTAAGGAGGGCAACATGATCCAAAGTATACATAAAAATAAAGTATCTTACGAGATCTAATATATAGGCACTCGTTCTAGTATTTTGAACAATTCCGTTTTCACGTAGGGAAGGAGCAATTTCTACCATGACTTTTTTAGCATTCGAATACAATACAGTTTCATCATGATAGGAAAATTTCTTAAGTGTTTAAATTGAAGTTATGAACAGTTAACTCGACATTGCTTTTGTCATGTCAATTTCATTAAAATGCTCTAGGGGGATAGTCGGTTTAAAAATTATGCAAAATATATATATAGTATATCACGAACCCCAAATGATTGGAATATGGAATCTGGTATATAAACTCCTTGTTAAAACTCGATGGACACAAGAGCCAAAGTTTCCGAAAATTTCGCTTTTAGGAGGAAGCGCAATTATTCATCTATGTTTTCTCAATAAACAGTATAAAATTGCATCGATATTTTCTGTTTCAGCACGAAAAACGACTCAAAACCATTTGAAATGAATTTGTGCACATAGTAAGCACTTGAGTCGAGCTTAGTTTTCATCAGTTCACTTCAATTCAAATATGCATTCTGAGAGGAGGAAGAAGGTCCAAACAACCTTCAAAATATTTTTCAAATAAAACTACTTTTCCCGTACAATGAACGGACATCTTTGCTATTAAAGAAATAAATGTAGAAATTTTACGTTTTTCTGTGATGCAATCAGATGCAGGTTAAAACGCAAGCACGAAATGCACCCTTGATAAATAGATTACAGCCTACTATTTCCTAGCGATGGCCAAAATTTTTCGCGATCCGGAATCCAGAAAATTTATTTTCCGGAATCGGTAAGTTTACTTTCCGGATTTCGGAAAAATTTCGATGTCTGAACAATTCCGGAATTTAGAAATATTCCGGACTTCGGAAAAAATACGAATTTTTTCTCCGACATCGGAATTTTACTGAAATCCGGAATTTTTCCGAATTCCGATTTTTTCCAAAATCGGAATTTTCCGAAATCTAGAATGTTTCCTATTTTACTTTCCGGATTCCGGGAAGTAAAAATTCTGGAATTGGCCATCGCTATTTCCCATTTCAGTTGTACTTATTTTACCGGTAAATTGTATACATACATTAAATAGGATTTATTGTTACGAAGAAAATTAAAAATGAATCAAATAGGGTCTATATATGATTTAAAGTGGTTCAGGTATATATAATTTAAAGGAATGTTGTGTTCACTTGCGGCTAAGGGGTAATCTTTTGAAAGGAATGGGGGCTCTTTGGATTCGATTCAGGCCGGTAGCCAGCCCAAAATTGTAAAGGGGGTCCGGCTGATGTTAGGGGAGGCCCGATCCAACCATATTATAGTTCATCACCATATTACAGTTCATTTGCAAGCCTACCGTAAAACTTTAAGGGGGCAGCTAAAATTTAGGGGGCGGCCCCCCTAGACCCCCTGGATACGGGCCTGATTCGATTATCGGTGAATGTGCATTTGTTCAAATTAAACGCTAGTCTGTAAGTCTACGTCTTATATAACCTCGGTGCTGTAAGAAGTATTCTAGATGTCATTGAATGAAACCGAGGGATATACATATATACTGTTACTAGTTCTGAAGTTAAGTGTGTTTGGTTATTGAAACGCCTAGAGAATACAAGTTACATTATGCACATTTAAAGGTAAAGCTGAAAGAAAACGCCTCTGGCTGTGTTTCGTGTGATACTGTAGAGCTATTAAGTAAGGACTCAATTCACACTACCAAATATCTGATATGACAACCAATCAAAATTCGATAAAAGGGAGTTCGTGTCTAGTAAATGCCACGTAATACATGGGATTTCTTTTAGATAGACATTCACTTACATTTGAGTGGTAGGCGTCATGGAGGAAGCAAGAATTCGTTTCATAACGCTTCTTGACGAAGGTTACAGCGCTAAGCAAGCCGCGGAACATGTAGGCATTCACCCTAGAACAGGCCAGCGGTGGGCACACAGATATCGTGTTACCGGGGAAACAATTCGTCGTAGTAGTAATGGGAGACGGCGAGTTAGCACAAACGAGCAAGACCGTCGTCTGGTTGAACACGCCAAGGAAACTCACCATTCAAATTCGCGTCAACTGCGACAAGCCGCTGAATTTCTTGGATCACGTCAAACAGCTATTAGGCGACTCAGGGAGGCTAATCTCTTCGCTCGGCGTGCAGCCATTAAGGAATTTCTTTCTGCGGAACACATCAGACGACGACGTCAATTTGCAGAGGAAAATATGCATCGGAGCTGGACAAGTGTCATTTTCAGCGATGGATGTATATTTTCTTCTGCAAATGATGGACCAGTCTGTGTCTTTCGTGAGAGAGGTTCCAGGTTCGATCCTCGATACATATGGCACAAGCGTTCCAGCGGACGCATATCAGTGGCTGTCTGGGGCTGGATCTCTGCAGATGGATTTGGATATCTTCACAGGATTGATGGGCGTCTTACAGGTGCGCAGTATAAGTTCATCTTGGAGAATATTATGCTGCCATCTGTTCGCGAACGTTATCCTGAGGGAGCAATCCACTTTCAACACGATCGGTCACCTGTCCATATGTCACAAGTTGTCCAAGAGTGGCTGGCAGATCAAAATGATGTAGAGGTAATCAATTGGCCTCCACGCGGAGCAGATCTTAACCCAATAGAAAATGTCTGGGCAGAGGTAAAGAGGTGTTTGAGGGAGAAATGAGCTAATGAAGTTCCTAGAACTTCCAATGAGCTCTGGGATTCGGTCGTTAATGCTTGGGAAGATCTTGCTACGAATGGCACGGGCTATGTCCGTCGAATGATAGAAAGAATGCCTCGTTGAATGTTAGCGGTTGTTGAAGCAGGTGGTCACTGGACATCATATTAAGAACGTGTTTAGTTTCAAACAGCCCTTTTAAGGGCTACATTTCATCCATAAAGTGTTATGTGAATATGTAATTAAGCATGCAGAAAAAATTGTGATGCAATCATCGAAATATATTAAAAAATAAATTTTTCTTTGAGTGGGATTCGATCTCGCAACCCTCAGTACGTAAAGCCGAAATTCTACCTCTACTCTAGCTCCTCACTAGCGGTTATGTCTACCAATTCTTTGCAAAATTGGTGCCAAGCCGCCAAAATTTCATACGTAACATTCCTTCGTAATTAAAAATTATATACAAGAGAGATACCTAATTACTACCATTGTTTGGCATTATTAAGAAGACGTCTCTTGCATTGAAAACATAGGACTTCATTATTGACTGATGAAAAAGGAAAATGCAATAGTCGAAACTTGTATTTTCTTTGCAAGTGATTTAAAGCAAATTCGTATTCATAACCAAACTTAAAAATGAAGTTGGGTTGAGTTGACTTTGAGTTTAACGTCCCGTTCAGCAGCGAGGCTATATTAGACGAGGACCTACTAACTCACGTGGAATCCGAACCACATGAGCTCCCATCGGGAATCGAATCCGAGTCCTCTAAGCCATTAAAATAAAGTGGATTCGTATCTCTAAATTGGGATAAATTTCTTAAAGTACTTTTGAAATTCTTAACTAGATTTTCGCTTGTTTCCAAAGCAAATTTGATAAACCTTACTGAATTTTTATTATCTTTTTTATACTTCTGAACCATACCTATTATTTGGTATCAAATATACAGAATGTTTCAAAACAACACCGATAACGTTTGGGAGGTGATTCCTGAACCAAGACAAGACAAAAAATATGGACCTACCTGGATTCAGAAATGTTTCCTTTCGGAGTTATAGGCTGCCTTAAACATGAAAAAGAAAATGAATTTTAAAGGTCCATAGGTCCAAAACTATGGGACCTACCGTAGTCGGGTCAAGACTTCGCTCAGAAACTAATATGTGCGTTATCCAAAAAATGCATGTTTCAGAATCTTAAGGTACTCACGCAAGAATTTCTATAGAGGGAGTTTGGCTAAAGGCATATAATTTGAAGTACTCACCAACTACCTCTATAAAAATTGTTGCGGAATTACCGCAGGATTGTGAAAGTTGGATATTTGGAGAAAGCACATATAGTTCCTAAGTGAAGTCTTGACCCGACCACGGTAGGTGCCATAGGTTTGGACCTATGGACCTTTGAAGTTCATTTTTCATATTTTTGGCATACTATAACTCCGAAAGGGAGCATTTGTGCACCCAGACTGGTCTATACTTTTTGTCCTATCTTGGTGTCATTAATCACACCCCAAATATTTTGTCGGTGATGTTTTGAAACACCCTGTATAAAACCACTAACTAGAAGGATTGCACATGCTAGTATTCAATCTTATCTGAATAACTGAATCTCTGAAATTAGGGAAATTACTTGATTATCAGTATACATACAATATGGTATTCACATTTATTTTAAACGTTCATTTAGAATAAATAATTTATATTTACTGTCTTCATTGAGCTGTATAATGTTTCTAAGAGTATGTTTTGACTTCACTCTTGTATTCAATGTGGGATCAAATTATGGTGATTGCGTTATGTTTTTTATTTTTTAAAAATATTTTAGATAAAGTTGATAGCCCAAAAGATCCAGGTGCGCTGAAACATTAACAAAAAATGAACAGTATATTTATTAATTCAGCCATGGCCTATATATTAAAAGTATGTATCCCTGCCTCCGCGTAATGGGATGGAGAATCTCTAGCCAAGAAGGCATATATTTAATTGAAACACGGAGACTCCTGATTGTGAAGCGCCAGTGCTAACTGCACACCTACATTCATTAGTTACCATTCATGTGATAAAGTTTTTAAAACAATTGTTTTTGTAAAATATTTATTATTTTCTGCGAGAGTTAATTTAATTATGTTCCCTCTTCAAAATAGTGTTAAATAATAAATAATAATTTAACAATAGAACAATGCTTAATCCCACACCCCTTAGCAGTTAATACACTCTAGAGCAGCCTAATCATCAGATAGCTAAGGACTCTCTTCCTATAACTTTTACAGTATAAACTCTCAAGCTGATATAACATCTATAACAAAAGTTATACATCATATTAAATTAGAAATAAGAGTGGTTATAATAATTGCTTGTTACGTCAGAAGGAAGTTTCTTTGATTAATATCATAAGTATTAATCTATGTATTTTCGTGTACAGAAAAGAAATAAAGAATTACGCTAGGAAGCCAATTAACTCGTTAGACAAGAAACTCTCGTATTTTCGTCACTTAGAATACAGACGTCCTCAAATTTCTGAATTAAGAATTACAATTAGGAATCCATCAAAGTACTTTGTTTAAAATTGTCTCAATGCTCAACGAATTATTTTTCAATTGAAAGCATTGAATAAAAATCTAAAGATGACACTGCTTTTTCACTTTCTTGTGCACTCTCCTTACGAACAATTGTTCGGCATACCTTACATAGTACGGCAAAGTACTAGGTATCCCCTGTAATCCATAATGTGTACGAAGTATAGATTTGAAGTCATCCTTTGTCTGAACGAAATTCTGTACAGAAATATTTCGCTAAAACGTAAATTATGACTACCACCTCAGCAGATATGTCTACAAGATTAGAAACAAAAATCAGTATTCGGTGAAAGCACTGTTTCTTTCAGAATTTATGTTCCGGGGAGGGCACACTCACAAGGAGAAGGCAGACTTTGGTAAGTGAACTTCGGGGCCACTTTTTGCGAGTTATTAGTGCACATTTAAAGAATTAATATTGCAAACTGGGAGAGCGCAATGGCCAAAAATAACGGAGAAAAACCGTCTTAAATTTTTCTACTCACTGCATAAATTGTACGACACACACACATTTACCAAGTGTCGGCGTGGCAAAGTGAGGAAAATCTTTGATTCATGTGTAAAGGGTTCCGAATTCAATTCCTGTTCGAGTCATACATTTTTTTTGCTTCAACCAATAAAGTAGCCATTTGTAACTATAAGTAAAATATTAATTCATTATATGTTTATAATGAATAAAACAATAGAAATTTTCAAATCACTTGTATAATCTTTCAATGTTCCATTTTAACTACGGTAGAAACAAAATTTAATCTATTCCGTAAATATTATTGTTACCGCAGTCGTTGTGTAAAAAATGTTCTTGACGCTTCCTGTTTACATCTGTAGACAGTGTGCGAATTACAAGGGGAATGAGGAGGAAATCTCCTTTGGTTATAGCAACATCCAGTATTAGCAAAGGGGATTTCCCCAGCTTAAGCCCCCCCGAAATATTATTTACTATATTAAAGTAAATGAAATATCTTCGAGAATTTTCACATTTCTGGGACTAAAGTTGGCAAAGCCCCCCCGAAATAAAATCGCAAATATGCCACTGGTCGTAACCATAATATAACTCGTGATATCAGTATATTTACGGAATAGATTAAATTTGGTTTGCTAGTTAACATGGAACATTGAAAGATTTTACAAGTGATTTGAAAATTTCTATTGTTTTATTCATTATAAACTTACGATGAATTAATATTTTACTTATAGTTACAAATGTCTACTTTATTGGTTGAAGAAAAAAAAAGAGAATTGACTCGAACAGGAATCGAACCCGGGACACTTTAAACAGGAGTTACAGATTTTACTCACTCTGTCACACCGTCAATTGGTAAATTCGTACGTCGTACGATATATGCGACGAGTAGAAAACTTTAAGACGGGTTTTCTCCGTTATTTTTGGCCATTGCGCTCTCCCAGTTTGTAATATTAACTCTTTAAATGTGCACTACCAGCTCACAAAAAAATGGCCCCGAAGTTCACTTACCAAACTCTGACTTCTCCTTGTCAGTATTACGGGGGGGGGGGGGGCACTGTCAGAGCTTATCCGGAAGAAGCACTGGGTGAAAGATAACGTGTTAAGTATGAAGCGTTTAAGATCAATCCTTCAAACACTACTGAAGGGGGATTTCTAACTTAATTTCATATATATACCTTAAAATAAAAGATTTCGACTAAAATTGCCACTTTAAAAACTTCATTTCAGAGAATGACTATGAGAAACAATAAGGTCACTGTAAAATACATTATGAAATACACACACTCAAGACTCTATCTACCTTCAAAATGACATTTCCAAAAGTTCAAACGCAACTAAATAGGTTTTTCAGACCTGAAAAAGTTAACCATTCTGAAGTTCATGCAAATATTTAATCTTTCTTCCGAAATAAACTCTTTCAAGTCACCTCCGATTGGGATTTCTCCTTGAAGTGAAAACTGTTCCTTCGTGATTATAAGGTTCACGTACGCCTTTTCGACGCAAAAGATCCAGTTCGGATTTCCGGTGAGAGCGCATGTGTTTCGGAACCCACATTAAGCTGTAGATCTACGTCTCATATAGCCTCAGTGCTCAAAGAGACGACAAACTCAGATCAGCCATCAAAGAGTATTGAGCGTTTTTTTTGTTTGTATTTAATATTACATTTACAATCAAACAAATTAACTTGGAGTGCTGTCTTTAAAAATATTTAATTTTAATTTCAGATATCTATTAGACAACTTCGCATAAAATGATACTTGTAGATCTTCATATTGACCAACACTTTTTTAAATCGCCAATTGATATATATATTTTTATATTATATTAATTATTTCAACTACATTTACGTATAACTTGCAGTGCATATGTAGAGTAAACAAAGAAAAAAAGCAATCCTATTATGGTCATTTTTATGCAACAAAACATTGAATGATGATTTTAAAATATTCTGCATTGAATTAGAAGAAACTTTCAATAAAATAATTTTGATACTTTCATACTTGTTTATGTAGTAATATAACGATTTATCACAGCATTGTGTACAAAAGGAATTAACAAATGTAGTTACTTTTTCTAGAATATTTAAATTAATTTGTATTGCAAAATTATACAACAAATATAGTAGCACAATAAATAGGAAAGTAATGTTTTATTAAAGTTGCGGGTATGTTGACTAAACTTTCATTAAAGCTTCATTTTCAGGTTGTGACAATCAAGTTCCTTCTTTTTATTGAAATCTTGCTAATTGTAATATTTGATAAATATAAAAGTTTGAATTATACTTTTTGCACACATTCAAATTGAATAGCATTAAATTAGTAATATTGAGAAATATTTTTTGGATTAAAAGAGATTGTTGAAAATGAAATGAAATCTTTAAGTTTTACGTCCCACGGTTATGCCGGTTAGGCTAAAGGAGACGGTGATAATGAGAGATGAGTGAAATGGTGGAATGAAGAAAGTGGGAGGAAACGGGAGAACCCCGAGAAAACCCACGAGCACGGTGTTTGTCCACCACAAAGTTCACTTGGCGGGGGCTGGGATCGAACCCGGGACCCCAAGCACCAGAGGTGAACGCTCTACCACAAGAGATTGTTGAGTTGAGTTTAACGTCCCGTTCAGCAGCGAGACCATATAAGACGTGAACCTACTGATTAACATGAAATCCGAACCACATGAGGTCCCAAAGGGAATCGAACCCGGGCCTCCCACGCTGGATTAAAAGAGAGTTGTTTAACAAAATATCACTAACAAAATGTGAACATAATAATAAATAAATAAAAAAAACTAGTATGCCGGATTTGAACTGCTGATCATCACCAAACGTGAACATTTAGTGAGTGCACACTAATTGAGTGCTCCACGATTGCTAGTTTATTAAATACATCTCGATAACACATATAAACAAATTATACGAAAAGGGGTGGTTGCTTCATTTTTTAGTTTATTTAAATGGTTTTCTGAACATAATTAGCAGTGTCGTCTTGTCAATGTTTTGTTAAAATTTGCATCCTAGGAGGGAAACGGAGTTTTAAAATTTAACCTATAAATAAAGTATCTCCAAAGTCCCTCATGTTATATAGATGAAGTTTGATATATAAACTCCTCACTAAAATAAATGGTTCGGTGTAATCGAGTTTTCGAATATTCAGCATCTACAAGAAAAGGTATAAAGGTAATTTATATAATACTTTCTCAACATATAAATATGAATCGAAGTTTTCTGTCTCCTGATCACAGGTAAACGCTGAACTATGTAAAACGAATTTTTGAAAATCAGAATCACTTGGCTGGAGTTGAGTTGATTTTGAGTTTAAAGTCCCTTTCAACAGCGAGGCTATATGAGACGCGACCTACTGATTAATGTGGAATCCGAACCACATGAGCTCCCTCCGGGAATCGAACCCAGGTCTTCCACGCCAAATCATTTGGCTAGAGTCGTGATTTCACCACCTCATTGTCGCCAAAATATATATCCTAAAGCGGAAGGAGATTCAAAATACATGATAAAATAGTGTATCGTGCAAGTCCGTCATTAGGGACTTAAATCTACTTATATAAATTCGTCAATGAAGTAAGTGAAGACTTGTTCCAGCGTTTAGGATAACTTGGCTTCTAAAAGGAGAAAGGGCAATTTGTAAAAATTAAGTTGATGTTGATTGCCTCATTACCACATACTGATGATTTCAGGGGGTAGCACAGGGGCACATTTTCTCCTGGGACCAATAAAATTCTTACCACTCCCGTCCAAACTTCCGAAGAAACCAGTACTTTTGCAGTGCTACTTTAACCCTGTGTATTGAAATTCTCCCCCGGGAGAAATAGTTTGTACTCATCACTTTCATCACGGATAATGACTTCGAAGATAGTTGAATCAGTTTTCTTTTTTATCATATTGCTTTCATTAGAATCGGTATCCTAAGGGAGAAATCGGCTCCAAATTTGTGATAAAAATATAGTATTTTCCAAAACTCTTAAAATAGGCAGATTAAATTTTGTTTATAAACTCCTTTTGAAAAGTAAGATGACACTTGTCCCAATAAAGGAGTATGACCCACATGCGAAATTCTTGGCCATCCTTTGTATAGCCATGGTTTAGCCCCTTCGTGATAAAAAAACGAAAGTATTGTTTTATTAAAATTAATGATATGTTGATTAAGTTTTATTAGTTTCATTTTCGCGTTATGACAATGAAGCTGCTACTTTTTGTAAAACTCTTGATAATTTTAACACGTTTAAAGGCAAAAATTTGAATTGTTTGCCCATATTTAAATTAGTAACATAAAAAGAATAATATCAAATACCTTTTATTAATAGAAGAGAGCTGTATAACGAAACCTCGCGAACAAAGTTTTAAAAATACTGTAGGTACGGAGCTGGAACTAATGATCATCGAAAAAAATGGGGGACACTAAATCATGCTTTAACAAATCACCCTACTACTTGTTGGAAAACACTATAACGAATAGAGAGAACAAGCGTTTCTTAAAAAAAAAGAAAAAAAGACTGTAGGGTATGTGATTTGTACTGATGGTTATGGAAAAATAAAGTATAAAGAGACTAAATAACTACTCTACACAAAGGTAAGTTAAGAGCGGACTACTTTGCAGATGCATATAAGAAAGCCACTAACACAAAATGCATGATCGTTTCGCATATTTTGTAGCTTATTTCTGTTTGTTCCTTTGTTTACGTGTAAAATGATTAATATCATTATTAGAGCTATTCATATGTATAGTAACTAACATTATGACAGATATACTTTGCATTTTTAACAATTTCTGAACATGAATCTTTGAACCTTATGCGCTCTGAAAGGAGATTCAAGTAGAGATCTTAAAGATAAAACATGTCTAAAATATCAAAAGTGAACTTGATTCCCTCGTGCACTGAATGTGCAAGTTTTCAGTTAAAGATCAATTCACACATAGTGTATCATGCCCATGTCATTCTCCTGCCATGATCCGTCCGTGTCACTGCCGTGATCATTCACACATATCATGCCGTTCTGTAGCGTGCCACTATTTCTTTCTACACCCTTTCCCTTGGTTCGGATCAACTTGGTGTCCCTTCGTGTGCTACGAAGAAAACCGAAGGATCGCGGCCGACACAGTTTCTCTTCAAGCTATCGAGTAAGAGTGATTGAATTATATAATTGTATTTTATTTATTTATTTATTTACTAAACAAATTTCCGATATAGCAAAAATACCATTATTTTTGTAAAATGTTCATTATTTTCATGAAACAGAGAGAATTTTCTACTTGGCTTTAGAACTATCCCTACTAATTTTTAATCGACATCTAATAGTTTACGTTCATTATTTCTGTCTATTACCTGCATATTACTTGCAGAAACTATGCGGAGTAAATGTTTTATTTAATTACTGTTTTATGAAAGTTTAGTCATATGTTAATTAAACTTCCACTATTTGTAAGTTTCTCATTTCGGCTATGAAAATGATTATAAATGAAGCTTCCTCTTTTTATAAAATTCTTGACAGTTTTAATGTTTTTAAAGACATAATTCTAAATTATTTGGAAATATTCAAATAAACTAGAATGAAGAGAATAATACTAACGAGCATTATTAGAACAAAACATTGTTCCTTAAGGAATTCACAGAATCAAGCTTTTCTATTTAATAAAAAAAAAAGTTACTATAGGGTATGGGATTCGAAGTGATGATCGTGGAAAAATAAAGTATGTAAAGAAGAAGCTTTAACCGACTACTCTACGAAGGCACGGTAAGGGCTGCACCTTGGCAGACGCATGGGACGAAACCACTAACATAAAATGCCTGATCGCTTCGCACATTTTGTAGCTTATTTCTATTTAGTCCTTTGTTTAAATGTAAAATGCTTAATAGCAATGATTGTTAGAGCTGTGCCACATGTATAGTAACTAACCTTATGACAGATTTACGTTGTATTTTTAACAAAGCATAAAATTCCCTCCCTCTTTGTAAATTTCGCTGCGCGTTTGCCACGTTTACGAAAATGGAACTTAGAATTTTTCGATGAAAGTTTCGGAGATTTCTTTTTTTAATTATAACTTGCTTATTTCTTAATTTTTTATTGAAATATTTTTTGGAAATATGGGTTTTGTTTTTCTGCTAATTTCCAAGAAGAAATATGACATTTTCTATCACAAGAAAGAGAGTTATTTCTATTTATGTAATTTCTAAAGACATGCGACAACAATTTTGGACATAAGTGTACATGTTTGAAGGAACATCATCATTTTCAACGCTTGAGTTATACATACATTTCGGGGAGGGGGGGGGAGAGCGACAGAGTGCTACCAACCCACATAAAAGTCTGCTCTACACGAGCACCGAACAGAAAAAACAAAGAACAATGCTTTGTTTCTCATTTGTACCAAGCACACGACAGGCATATAAGGTTTGTGGGCAATCAGCTAGAGGTCTGAACAAGCTAGTTTTGTGTGACGCTTGGAGTGTTTCGCTTTGCAGGCAGTGTTTATACGTTAGATTGCAAGTTACATCAAATTACGTTCCTGAGTTAAAGTGGGCAGTTGTGGAAGATGATTTGAATGAATACAGCAACTGTAAGACAGTGCTTTGGTGTTGATTGAGGTAGCTGTTTGCATGTGATACCAGGTAGTGGCCAGGATGGCACGTTTCTCACTATCCGAGCTGGCTGATGTGCATCTCATTTATGGGAGGCAAGGGTTAATAGCCGAGAGGCGAGGGGATTGTATAGTGATAGGTTCCCTAATCGACAAGTATCGTCGCACGTCTTTTCACAACGGCTCGACCTTCGTCTTCGAGAAACAGGATCTCTGAGACCTCAAATGT
Organism: Thermobia domestica; assembly: GCF_964235325.1. Classification (NCBI taxonomy): domain Eukaryota; kingdom Metazoa; phylum Arthropoda; class Insecta; order Zygentoma; family Lepismatidae; genus Thermobia; species Thermobia domestica. The sequence continues at coordinate 35,598,669 of NC_137459.1, read as the reverse complement.
ATATCGGACGAATTCGAGATGTGCGGAACTGTTAGGTTTGAAGAGAAAGTTGTTGCGGCAATTCAGGCCCGTCCACAATCCAGCACACGCGATATAGCCCAGACACTATACGCCAGCCATATGAGTGCGTGGCGCGTCTTCCATGATGAAGCTATGCACCCATTCAAATTGAAGAAAGCGCATGAGTCATTGCCTGATTTCTTTTGCGGTGTGGACTTTCGCCAATGGTACTTACGTCAAACTATCGCCGTTCCGAACTTTCCAACTATGATTTTGTGGACCAACAAAGCAATACTTACCAAGACGTGTGTGTTCAACAATTATGTGTGAGATGTGGAAAATTCACAAGGCGCTTTGGTGCAAGACCATCAGCACATATTTACAGTCAATGTGTGGCGCAGCATTTTAAACGACCATCTAATTGGGCCTTACGCGTTGCGTAACCGCCTTTGTGATGAAACGTATCTCACATTTGCCCGTGAGGTCTTACCGGAACTTTTAGAACACATGCCCCAGGCCGTTAGGCGGGAATGTGGTTCCCGCACGATGGTTCCCTTGCGCACTTTGACCGTCATGCCAGGGCCTTCCTCAATGAAACGAATCCCGAACGGTGGATTGGCAGGGGTGGACCTGTCTTATGGCCTCCTCGCTCGCCTGACATAACACAGCTTGATTTCTTTCTGTGGGGAGAGATGAAACAATTTGTGTACGAAACTCCTGTCCCAACAGCTTAGGATCTCATTGCCCGAGTTGTCGCAGCTGCAGCACTTATTTCCGATACGCCAGGTGCGTTTGATCGCACGAGATAAAATCGCTTAGTCGCTATCATTTGTTTGAGAATGAGCAAATGAACAATTTTATTTGTTAAGAACATTGGGAAAGTGTTTTATGTTACGATTCAGATGATAATAGTTCGTTAATTGAAGTTTAGTGTCCTTCCAGAAGTGGATATGAATAGGACGAGAACTCACAACTTAATGCTTAATCAGAGCCACATGAACTGCTACCAAGAATCGAACCGTGGTCCCTCGCGCTCAAGAAGATTATAATAGAATATTGAAGATACGTAATGCTCTGTTTCAAGCTATGGGATTACACATTTACAATTCATATAATATTGTTTCTTAATCGAATTTGAAAAGAAAAAGAGATGATAAAGCTTTATTCAAAGAAATGTTCTCAATTTCCGGGTAGGTTAGGAGCAAAACAATTGATCTACTCCAGGATTTGAACTCACGAACACATTACTAGCAAACTATTCACTCATAACTTGACTATTACGCAAGCTACTTAAGGTTTGTTTTGTTTAAAGTGGTTTTATGTTCCACATTAGGTTTTGTTTAAAGTCAGATATAACTGACTTTGCAACGAATAATTGAAAACTATGTACATCTCTTGAAACGTGCAAACGTATTTTTCTCACAACTTAAATTTTCTTTTACGTCACAATAACTAAGTAAAACAGGTTGAATCTGTGAAATAATAGGGTTCATAATGATTGTTAATAATAAAGCAATAATATAATTGCAATAACAATTATCTACTCAATAACATTTGATGAAGAAAATTAACTAACTAATGATCATTTCTTTATAGTGGCTCATCTAGACTTACATGAAAGGATTTTAACCAGCTAACATTTTTTTTTTGTATTTACTCAAGGAATCGATTGGCGTAAGTGAGTGGTTAACGCATCGGATTTGGAAGTAGAATGTCTTGGTTCGAATCCAGGTAAATCCAAAGTTTCTAACATGCTTCAAGTTAATTTTGATACACACGCACAGTATGATAGGCCATATAATCTCTTGTGAAAAAATAGAGAGATATTGGAATAACTAAAATGGCGGGGAGTTAGAGTAGAACCATAAGTTGAAACAAAATCGTTTCCTTTAATTGATCTAGATTTGATATTTTCAGCTTATTTAAACCAGTTTCTAGATCATGTATGATCATTGTTGTTTTTTTTTGTTTTTTTTTTAATAATGCAGTATACACACAACGAGTTATAATAACTTTGATATATGGCACTCAATAGACAAGACGCTTGAGACAATAGATATTAAAGTAGAGAATATGTTTTGTGCATCAATTCACAGCAAAATCCTATTTCAGTGCTCCACAGGTGCTTACCAACTGCCTGCAAAGTTACGTTTAAGTTAGTTTACATCTACCCATACATTTGTGGTATGATCTGTCAGGAAAGTAAATGTACACCTATTTTCCGAGTCTGGCATTCCTGCGCTCCATCCGTGGAGAGTATGAGAATTAAATCAATCAAATGTTTACTAAGGGGCAAAAAGAAAAGCTTAATCTGAATAAGACATTGCAGAGGGGCACAAGCTGTGAATACGAATAGTGCATTGTGTAAATAAAGGACGACACCGAAAGAGAAAGCCAGAAACAGCTGTTAAACTTACAAAAAAAGAGTAAAAATTGTCGAAGTGGGAACATAAAACACAAATACAACAAATACGCCGACAACTAAACGGTCACCATGCCATGGTCTTGGTGTAGTGGTTAAGGTGCTGGCTTGCAAATGCAAAGGACGCAAGTTCGAATCCTCGGCAAGGACATTTTTAAAAATTTTTGTTAATAATATATACAACTCATGAGAGATGGTAAAAGAGGTCGTATTTAGTTTTTCGTAGCAATTATTATTGGTAATGTTTAGTGCTGGTAATACTTTTTGTCTTTGCGTATTGCTTTTGTTCTTGTCTTCATTTCGAAAGAGAAGAATATCCGAACAAATGCCACCAAAATTCCACATATTTTGAATGTAAACGCCATTTGCAATTAGTAAAGAATAAAAATTGAACGTTCCGAAGTAGCTGCAAAAAGTAAAAGGAAAAACATGGAAGTTGACCATACTCATGGTTACTAAAAATACAATTTCTACATGCCTTACACCTCCCGACCACATTTCTACGTTAGCAAGTAAGAGGCTTGTGTTTAGGTTAGGCTCGTCAATACGTTTTGCAAAGGGGCCCGGTTTAGCTCTGACGCACCACAGGTGCGAGAAGGGAGCAAAACACTTTTTCTCTCTCCCTCTGTGTGTCTATTTATCTATCTATCTGTATATATATAACGCTATTTGTGAATCCCATAACCACCCTAATTTTCAGCGGATTGAGACGAAACTTGGCACAAACATTAATTGTTAAAATATCTTGATGAGTTCGTTAACCAGAATAATCAGATGAAAATGTTCAAAATGGCGGCCCTTCAAACTCTCAAAAATTTCCAAGGGAACCAAATTTCGCCCATAAATGGGTATTCAGAAAGTTTGAATAACTTTTCCTCTTTTACTGAAATATTTGTGTGCAGAGACTTATTGAAATATTGGACCCGATTAATCGCATAAAGAATGTTCACGCCCTTTCGCTACGGTCAGGCTTATTTTTTTTTTTTTTTTTTTTTAGGAGAGGGTTATTTTCGTATCGGAACAAGATGATTGTTAGTGATGATATGAAATTACACATTGAAAGCGAAGTAACTTGTGAAACGTGTTATTTGAAAGAATAATATAATAAATGTGCTTTCCCCTAACACAGAGAACTGTAAATCATGTATTTCGAGTTCGGGGGCGCGAAGGGCGAGGAGTGTTACTTGATTTGCTTTTTACTAGCACATTGCATTGCAAATAAAGGTAGGCAACATTAGTGGTAAGTAAAATAATAATAATAATAATAATAATAATAATAATAATAATAATAATAACATTAATAATAATAATAGGTGTTGTTTGAGGCAAGGCAATATCTTCCTCAATTCTTCTTCAAACGTAATAATTGTAACGCCATATCTCCCTTACAAACAAAATATTAGCAATTTATATCGAGAGAACGGGAAATTGTAGAGTGATGGGAGCAACGTTGGACAGTATGCACTCATAGTACTCAGAAAAATAAGCGATTTCAATGCAAAATTAACGAAGAGTCATTGTCATGGGTAGTCATGGAGCCACGGCAGAGCCATCTTTAGGCAAAATGTCGATAACTTATATCGAGAGAACAGGAGGTGATAGTGAGATGGGACCAACGTTGGACACCGTGGATCCATAAGGCGCATCGAAAAAATTAGGGGGGCGGGCGCCAGCCAGCCTTACTTATTTCCACATAATAATATAAAATTATATTGTCAAAATAGACACACGAGTTAGCTAGTAATATTTCATATTATTATTATTATTATTGTTATTATTATTATCGACAGCGTCTTTTCATTACGTGTGCATGTTTGACATGAAAGCAAAGAGAAGATCCATCATTCGTAGAAAGAATAAGAGTAGTCAGTTACTTTAACTGTGAACGACACCGAAAAATACAAAAAGAGTGATTACCTGTAGCCAGGGGCGGATTCAGGGGGGGAGATCGAGGCGATAGCCCCCCCAGAAGAGGGAACTTTTTTCATTTGATATATATATATATATATATATATATATATATATATATATATATATATATATATATATATATATATATATATAACCCATTTCAAAGTTTGGAGCCCTCAAAAGTAACAGTATGACAACACACCGCCACCCACCCCCCAGAAGTCGATCCTGGATCCGCCCCTGCCTGTGGCGAAAAGAAACAATACTTTCTCTCAAATGGATAAAAAATCAAGCCGAGATAGACTCGAGCTCGCATGGACGGCGCGAACAGCCAGTTCATTGTCCACTTTTTTTTTTTTTAACTGACTCACCGAACGTGTTTTAGTAACTTACTTATTGCTAATTTTACTTGCTTCACTCGTTTAACTTGCTTTTTCTAATAACTTATAACAACAGGGACACGAACACAGAAACATCGAGGACAGTTAAAAATCATAGATGCTCTCCCGCCGGGAATCGAACCCGGGACACCATACACCAAAGGCGCACGTGCTAGCCACTAGGGCAGCGGGGAGGGCACTGATCACTCTCTGTGTCGTTAGGGATTACGACCACTGTATTGCCAGCTATCACTTCTGTGGGTTGTATACTATGATCATATGTTTCTTCTTTGCTGGAAGAGTTAAACCTACATGCTCTTCTATGTAATACATGAGGTATTTAGACCTACATGCTCTTCATATAATGTAATAAAAGGGTCATGCTGGGAAGAAGAAAAAGAACATTCCTTGGACAAAACTGAAACTATTGGCATCAGAAATATTTATCTACGAGGCATGCGCAGTAGTATATTTCAGAATAGTTACTGTTTAGTTCAGTAAACGAAGAAAGGGGTATAAAAAAGCAAATATGTCGCGTCAACGAGATCGACCAGAGTTGACAGAGGCGGAGCGGATTGATAATTGGTTCTTTATTCTGTAGTAGATCGTATCACAACTTTACGGGAGAGCAGAGAAAGACTTACTAACGCTGTCATAGAGTATGCTTTAGTAACACGATCATACAAACACAAATGGATGTAACTGTGAGTACTACAACTTGAATTTAACGAAAGCCGTTTAGATATTCAGTGGTTTGCAGAGTTGTATAAGACACAAAAAGTTAAGACACAATACAATTCTTCCTACCTCAGCTTCCAGTAACTAGATACTGCAATTTCTGGATAGATACTGAAACTGCTGTCGGATTTTAATACATGACGTATTGCAGGATACAAAATGCTTTGCATTACTTGTTTGTTTGTAGACAGCTACTAGCTTAGTGTTCTGAAAGGTTGTGTATAAACTAGGGATAGTCAATTCCGGAATTATTACTTTTCGGACTCCCGAAAGCAAAACCGGACAAATTCCGGAATTCGGAAAATTTCGATTTTGGAATAATTCCGGAATTCGGAGAAATCCGAAATTTAGAAATTTCTGATTTCGTTTACATTCCGGAATTCGGAACAATCCGGATATTTTTTTAAATCCGGAGTTTTCTCAATTCCGGAATTTTCTAAATTCCGGATTGTTTCCGAGTTCCGGAATTCTTCTGAATTATGGAGTTTAACTGAATTCCATAATTTTCCGAAATCCGGAAAGTGAAAATTCCGCTTCCAAAAAATGAATTTATTTTAGTTAATATGAATCGTGGTGGAAATAAGTCTTTGACCAGGTAATGGCGACTGCTTTGAAAGAAATAGAGAGTATGAGAATTCAATCTGTCATATTTGTAGTTTCGTGTGGAGAAAAAACAAACTTGTGAACCAACGGTTTAAGAAAAACTCAAGTTATTATTGTAAACTTTTCCGACATCATAAAAGAAATACGAAAGACATTTTGAATCGAAGAAATATAACATACAAGTTTGCAAGCGGAGACAAAGAAACCTAACGTAACCAGACTAAAGACGAATCGTTTACCGCGTAGCGGTCAAGGTCAAGCTGTTTTCCAGGGCGAGTTTCGAGTTGAGTCGAGTTTGATAATGGCTCGCTCGCTCGTTCAGCTCGTTTTAACTCTTTTTTAAATAATGGCCTGATTAGACTGGAAAGCGAAAGCCATGAGAAATGTAAGCACTAATGTGGAATACTTTTTAGTGTTGCTCACGACAGGGGTGCGTCTCGTCTCGTAATTTGAGTGCATCTCGTGGGGCAATTTTTGTGTATCTCGTCTCGTCTAGATAACGAAAAGACAAGGTTTGTTTTATATTATTACGAGACAGCCTCAAATGTCGTAATCACCTATATAAGTATATACTGTTGTTCTTAAAATCAAGGCTGAGACCTTCACTGTCGAATTTTTGAGCCCAAGAAGAAGACCAACTCGGGTAGCGATATCAACCGGCTCGGCTCGTATCAACTGAGAGAACAGCTCTAGTCGGCTCGGTTGGGATGAGCCGATGACCCGAGCCGGCTCTGTTGGAACGAGCCATCGACTCAGCTCAATTGAGCCGATGGTTCGAGCTTTCTCGGTTGGGATGGGTCCCCTACTCGGCTCATGTGAACCGGTTCAAGCCAGCTAAGTTGAAATTAGTCCATCGGCACGTTAGGATTCAGCTCAACTAAGCCGATGGCTCAAATCGGCTCGGTTGGGTGAGCTGTTGGCTCGGCTCACTTCTTGGTTCGGTTCGATAGTGAATGAGCTCTAAGCCGAGCCGCTCGAGCCGTTGAGAAGCCTAAACCCGGTCCCAGCTGTTTTGAACATGTTTGGCTGAAGCCTATAACTTTTAACAATTTTTGGCTCGAGCCCGAAAACTTGCCCCTTCGGAACTCAAACCCAGAACGTGACCGATGTCCTTCCCTCCTGAAGACTTCTCGACGACCGAGATCGACAGTCAATTAGCTTTTACTATTCACATACAAACCGTATATCTTTTAAAGATTATACACGGTGTTGATATAATAATAATAATAATAATAATAATAATAATAATAATAATAATAATAATAATAATAATAATAATAATAATAATAATAATAATAATAATAAAAGTTTAAAACTTGCCGTTGAAATTTGGCAAAACTTACTTAAAAGTAGAGATTTCGGGGAAAGGGTTCCGTACCTTCAAGACAGTGGCGTAGGGAAGGGGGGGCCCGGAGGGGCAGCCCCCCCCCCAAAGAGGTCCGACAATGTACTTTGGTACTTTGATGTTTGTAATTTTTTATATATTTTTATGTTTATATATTTTTTGTTTGTAATTTTTCTATATGTGCCTATAACAGCACTTGGCCTCCCCCCAAACACACTTCCTGGCTACGCTACTGCTTCAAGACACACCTCTGCAACTACCAACATTTTAAACTACAACGTTACATTGAACTTTCATGTAGAAAGTATTCTACTGTATGTTTTAAGGAAAATAACTGTAATAAATATAACTGAGTATCACGCAACAGTAAGGCATATAATAAACTAATTTTTAGGATATGCAGAGGTAAATATAAAAGCTTTGATACAAAATACCTACACAGAGCATAATTCAATGAGCTCTGAAATATAATGTAACGAAATAGCCTATGAGATTCAGTCTACAGAGCAATTGTTACTTAAAGAATGGACATACACTATTTCGAGAATCGAGACAAGACGGGATATGTTTATGATACTTTTCGTCTCGTCTCGATTCTCATCTCCAAACAGAGACGAAAATTTTGAATTAGTCTTGACCCGTCTCGAATATAAAATGTTAATTCTCATGTTATTTTATTTGTTTTAGAAACGAGATGAGAAACTCCTCTTCTCGTGAGCAACATTAAACCAAACCGAAATATTCTTTCCAAATGTCACGTTTCTGCTTGTAATATTATGACCTGAGCGATAATTAGCTCCTAGCTTTTAATCTTCTACGAGATAATAATAATTATTATTGGTTTATTATTATTATTATTATTATTCCTGAAGATTTGATAGTTCAAATATTGAAACATCCAAGTATTCAAATATCTGAATATAATAAAACATATGTTATCGCTGATCAATCGCCATCAAAAATCCTAAAGTAAAAAAGAAAAAAAAATTACAAGGTGCATTAGCACAAGCACCTTGACCACTGAACCGCGATCGCTACGCGGTAAAAGATTCGCTTTTAGTCTCGTTACGTTAGGTTTCTTTGTCTCCGCTTGCAAACTTGTATGTTATATTTCTTCGATTCAAAATGTCTTTCGTATTTCTTTTATGAAGTCGGAAAAGTTTACATTAATAACTTGAGTTGTTCTTAAACCGTTGGTTCACAAGTTTGTTTTTTCTCCACACGAAACTACAAATACGACAGATTGAATTCTCATACATCCCATTTCTTTCAAAGAAGTCGCCATTACCTGGTCAAAGACTTATTTCCGCCACCATTCATATTAACCAAAATAAATTCATTTTTCGGAAGCGGAACTTTCACTTTCCGGATTTCGGAAAATTATGGAATTCAGTTACACTCCGGAATTCAGAATAATTTCGGAACTCGGAAATAATCCGGAATTTAGAAAATTCCGGAATCGAGAAAAACTCCGGATTTCGAAAAAAATCGGATTGTTCCGAATTCCGGAATGTAAACGAAATCAGAAATTTCTAAATTCCGGATTTTTCCGAATTCCGGAATTATTCCAAAATCGAAATTTTCCGAATTCCGGAATTTGTCCGGTTTTGCTTTCGGGAGTCCGAAAAGTAATAATTCCGGAATTGACTATCCCTAGTTTATACACAACCTTTCAGAACACTAAGCTAGTAGCTGTCTACAAACAAACAAGTAATGCAAAGCATTTTGTATCCTGCAATACGTCATGTATTAAAATCCGACAGCAGTTTCAGTATCTATCCAGAAATTGCATGTATCTAGTTACTGGAAGCTGAGGTAGGAAGAATTGTATTGTGTCTTAACTTTTTGTGTCTTATACAACCCTGCAAACCACTGAATATCTAAACGGCTTTCGTTAAATCCAAGTTGTAGTACTCACAGTTACATCCATTTGTGTCTGTATGATCGTGTTACTAAAGCTTACTCTATGACAGCGTTAGTAAGTCTTTCTCTGCTCTCCCGTAAAGTTGTGATACGATCTACTACAGAATAAAGAACCAATTATCAATCCGCTCCGCCTCTGCCAACTCTGGTCGATCTCGTTGACGCGACATATTTGCTTTTTTATACCCCTTTCTTCGTTTACTGAACTAAACAGTAACTATTCTGAAATATACTACTGCGCATGCCTCGTAGATAAATATTTCTGATGCCAATAGTTTCAGTTTTGTCCAAGGAATGTTCTTTTTCTTCTTCCCAGCATGACCCTTTTATTACATTATATGAAGAGCATGTAGGTCTAAATACCTCATGTATTACATAGAAGAGCATGTAGGTTTAACTCTTCCAGCAAAGAAGAAACATGTGATCATAGTATACAATCCACAGAAGTGATAGCTGGCAATACAGTGGTCGTAATCCCTAACGACACAGAGAGTGAGCAGTGCCCTCCCCGCTGGTCTAGTGGCTAGCACGTGCGCCTTTGGTGTATGGTGTCCCGGGTTCGATTCCATGCGGGAGAGCATCTATGATTTTTAACTGTCCTCGATGTTTCTGTGTTCGTGTCCCTGTTGTTATAAGTTATTAGAAAAAGCAAGTTAAACGAGTGAAGCAAGTAAAATTAGCAATAAGTAAGTTACTGAAACACGTTCGGCGAGTCAGTTAAAGAAAAAAAAAATGGACAAAGCACTGACTTTTCGCGCCGTCCATGCGAGTTCGAATCTATCTCGGCTTGATTTTTTATCCATTTGAGAGAAAGTATTGTTTCTTTTCGCTACAGGCAGGGGCGGATCCAGCACCGACTTTTGGGGGGTGGGTGGCGGTGTGTTGTCATACTGTTACTTTTGAGGGCTCCAAACTTTGAAATGGGTTATATATATATATATATATATCAAATGAAAAAGTTCCCTCTTCTGGGGGGGCTATCGCCTCGATCTCCCCCCCTGAATCCGCCCCTGGCTACAGGTAATCACTCTTTTCGTATTTTTCGCTGTCGTTCACAGTTAAAGTAACTGACTATTATTCTTTCTACGAATGATGGATCTTCTCTTTGCCTTCATGTCAAACATGCACACGTAATGAAAAGACGCTGTCGATAATAATAATAACAATAATAATAATAATAATATGAAATATTACTAGCTAACTCGTGTGTCTATTTCGACAATATAATTTTATATTATTATGTGGAAATAAGTAAGGCTGGCTGGCGCCCGCCCCCCTAATTTTTTCGATGCGCCTTATGGATCCACGGTGTCCAACGTTGGTCCCATCTCACTATCACCTCCTGTTCTCTCGATATAAGTTATCGACATTTTGCCTAAAGATGGCTCTGCCGTGGCTCCATGACTACCCATGACAATGACTCTTCGTTAATTTTGCATTGAAATCGCTTATTTTTCTGAGTACTATGAGTGCATACTGTCCAACGTTGCTCCCATCACTCTACAATTTCCCGTTCTCTCGATATAAATTGCTAATATTTTGTTTGTAAGGGAGATATGGCGTTACAATTATTACGTTTGAAGAAGAATTGAGGAAGATATTGCCTTGCCTCAAACAACACCTATTATTATTATTAATGTTATTATTATTATTATTATTATTATTATTATTATTTTACTTACCACTAATGTTGCCTACCTTTATTTGCAATGCAATGTGCTAGTAAAAAGCAAATCAAGTAACACTCCTCGCCCTTCGCGCCCCCGAACTCGAAATACATGATTTACAGTTCTCTGTGTTAGGGGAAAGCACATTTATTATATTATTCTTTCAAATAACACGTTTCACAAGTTACTTCGCTTTCAATGTGTAATTTCATATCATCACTAACAATCATCTTGTTCCGATACGAAAATAACCCTCTCCTAAAAAAAAAAAAAAAAAAAAAAAAAAAAAAAAAAAAAAAATAAGCCTGACCGTAGCGAAAGGGCGTGAACATTCTTTATGCGATTAATTGGGTCCAATATTTCAATAAGTCTCTGCACACAAATATTTCAGTAAAATAGGAAAAGTTATTCAAACTTTCTGAATACCCATTTATGGGCGAAATTTGGTTCCCTTGGAAATTATTGAGAGTTTGAAGGGCCGCCATTTTGAACATTTTCATCTGATTATTCTGGTTAACGAATTCATCAAGATATTTCAACAATTAATGTTTGTGCCAAGTTTCGTCTCAATCCGCTGAAAATTAGGGTGGTTATGGGATTCACAAATAGCGTTATATATATACAGATAGATAGATAAATAGACACACAGAGGGAGAGAGAAAAAGTGTTTTGTTCCCTTCTCGCACCTGTGGTGCGTCAGAGCTAAACCGGGCCCCTTTGCAAAACGTATTGACCAGCCTGACCTAAACACAAACCTCTTACTTGCTAACGTAGAAACGTGGTCGGGAGGTGTAAGGCATGTAGAAATTGTATTTTTAATAACCATGAGTATGGTCTACTTCCATGTTTTTCTTTTTACTTTTTGCAGCTACATCGAAACGTTCAATTTTTATTCTTTACTAATTGCAAATGGCGTTTACATTCAAAATATGAGGAATTTTGGTGGCATTTGTTCGGATATTCTTCTCTTTCGAAATGAAGAAAAAAATAAAAGCAATACGCAAAGACAAAAAGTATTATCAGTACTATACATTACCAATAATAATTGCTACGAAAGACTAAATACAACCTCTTTTACCATCTCTCACGAGCTGCATGTATTATTAACAAAAATTTTTAAAAATGTCCTCACCGAAGATTCGAACTGGCGACCTTTGTATTTGTAAGCCAGCACCTTAACCACTACACCAAGATCATGGCATGGTGAATGTTTAGTTGTCGGCTTATTTTTTGTATTTGTGTTTTATGTTCCCACTTCAACAATTTCTACTCTTTTTTCTAAATTTAAGAGCTGTTTCTGGCTTTCTCTTTCGGTGCCGTCCTTTATTTACACAATGCACTATTCGTATTCACAGCTTGTGTCCCTCTGCAATGTCTTATTTAGATTAAGCTTTTCTTTTTGCCCCTCAGTAAACATTTGATTGATTTAATTCTCATACTCTCCACGGATGGAGAGCAGGAATGCCAGACTCGAAAAATAGGTGTACATTTACTTTCCTGACAGATAATACCAGCAAAAGTGTTGTAAAGGAATAGCAGTCAAGTGTTAGAGTACTTTTGTGTTTGACTGTATAGTTAATTCTCAAAATTTAGTATATATATATATATATATATCTCCAACGAACTTAAAAAGTTTGTTACTGAATTCTCTGTCTCTCTGTGTGTGTCTGTCTGTCTATTATTTACGATTTACTCAATCTTGAACCCTGCATTCAATAGAGCATCAAAAACTATCTGAGACAGTGATTAAATTTTTTGCGTCACTCTTACTGTTCCCGAGATATTGGCCAAAAATTGGCCGATTTCCAGACATTTAAGGAGCCATATCTCGGGAACCATAAGTCATAGAGAGACCATGTTGGTGTTGATCAATACCTAAGAGGATGGTAAATATTTTGGTACCAAATAGTAACTGATGGCCACCGTCCAACTGGCCACTCGTTTGGCCACTGGCCACCAATTAATTTCGGTACCAAAATGATTACCAACCTCTTAGGTATTGATTAACACCAATAACATCTCCCTATGACTTTCCGTTCTCGTGATATTGGCCCAAAATGACCGATTTCCAGGTATTAAAGGAGCCATATCTTGGAAATCATAAGTTATATAGAGATCATGTTGGTGTTAATCAATACCGAAGAGAATGATAAATATTTTGGTAGCAAACATTACCGGCGGCCAGTTGGCCAGTGGCCACCAATTAATATCTGTACCAAAATGTTTACCATCCTCTTAGGTATTGATTAACACCAACATCATCTATCTCTCTATGACTTACCGTTCCCATGTTATTGGCCAAAAAAAAAAAAAAAAAAAAACACTTTCGATTTCGGGATATTTAAGGAGCCATATCTCGGTAACCGTAAGTCACAGAGAGATCATATTGGTGTTGATAAATACCTAAGAGCTAATCTAACTAACTGATATTGTAAGTAAATAAATAAATACATAAACAACAAGTAAATAAAGACAAAACTAAATGTTCATAAACTATAAAAAACAACAATATTAAATAAATAAAAAAACATAGAATAATTAAACATTAGTAAACAGTAAACAATGTCACATTAGTTTAGGCTGGATTAGGTTAAGATAGGCTAGATTAGTTTAGTTTAGATAGTTTATTAAGTAATAAATAGTAAAAATTTTTGATAAATTATTAGGATAGTAAAAGGATACAATTAGGAACTAAGTAGTTAGATAAGAGTCAAGCTCAATGGATATAGCACTTAGGAAATTATTGTTAATTTTTCATAATTTACTGTCGTTTTAGTGCGTTGTGTGCTGTGGTTTGTTTTCCTTTACCCTTTTTCCTTTTCCCCTTTTCTGAAACATAATAGACAATGTATAAAGAAAAGAAAAGAAATGGCAGTGATGACAACCCGTTCCGGTTTTAATTTTCAGGTACCGGATCTGAAAGACCGGTACAAATACAAAAAAAAAAAAAAAACCTAAGAGGATGGTGAACATTTTGGTACCAAATAGTAACCGGTGGCCACTGATTAACTGGCTACTGGATAACTGGTCATCGTTCCCCAGCTATTGGTCAAAAAAGTTCAAATTTCGGTAGATTTAAGGAGACCGGGAAGTGTAAGTCATGGAGAGATGACATGTTTCAAATTTTTGCGAGAAATAGAACAAGGTGCGGATAAAAAGATTTACTTTTACACGTAGGAACAATCACAGTTATCCTTCCTGCTCCATCTCTCCATTCTTTTTATGTTTGTTCTGGCGATGCTCTTTCTTGGAGCATTCTCAACTGTTTTTTTTTTAACCTTAAACCAAATACTACATGAAAAGTGTATTATGATTCACTAGTGGGCCACCGTTTCTGATGTGTAGGTACATCGATATGAACGTGAGCGTAAATCGGGACTTCCCGTGACGAAAGCGACAACTCTGATTCGAATGTATCCTTGGAAGAGGCGATTCATCTCGAGTTTTCTCATTACATATACATCATCTACATCATCATCTTTTTTTTTAAAACGATTATATAGTTAGGTACCTTAAGGATTTCACAAATATTTATTTCTCTTTCTCTCTCTCCACACACACATACATACACTCACACACACACATACACACATACATACATATATATATATATATATATATATATATATATATATATATATATATATATATATATATATATATAGAGAGAGAGAGAGAGAGAGAGAGAGAGAGAGAGAGAGAGAGAAAGAGAGAGAGAGATGTGTGTGTTTTGACAAAATTATTTTGTTACTTGAAGACCAAAAGCCAACTCAAATAAAACAACAAGTAATGATATGATCACGAGGTATTAACTATATGGTATGTGAGAGGAAATTAGTATGCTTTGACATGTATTTTCAAGAACTGAAGAGCTCCGTTGTGGCTAAGTGGTTACCATACGCTCCTATAACGTGAGACACTCATGTGGTTTGAATCTCAGGTTAAGCTGTAGGTTTACGTCTCATATAGCCTCGCTGCTGTAAAGGATGCTAAAATCAAATAAACTCAACTCCAAGAAGTAAAAACTCTTCAAAAATCCAAGGGAGTAATTGCCCCCCTTGACCCCTTGCAGGTGGCCGTGGCTACTGATATTTACACTCTGATCTTAAACCGCTTTTTGAAGAATGTTAAATACACATTACACCTGCATTGCAAATACCGTATAGACGCCACTTATTAACAGTTAGGTTACAATTCAATCCACTGCAAAAAGTATAAGTTAACGAAATTATTTCCCACCACAAATACTTCAACACAGTGGCGGTTCTTGTAGGAAGTCACATCTGCAAAAAATTAAAATTTTGTCACTTAGAACTAAGGAAAGAAGTCCTTCGAAATACGAATAGAAAACGAATCATTTCGACTCTTAGAGATTTGAATATTTTGATTGGCTCTACTACAGAAAAGAAACAATAACATCCAAAAACAAATAAAAATAAAAGCAAGAAATAATGATTTTCTAACAATTAAAAAGGAAAATTATATTCGCATAATGTATTTGAACCAATAGAAAAGTTAAACTGCAGTCGTTTGGAAAGTATTTTCGCAAAATATCTGAGACAACACTAAAAAGTCAAATGTCATACTTGTACAGCAACTTTTTTCTATAAAGGTAACCAAAAAAGTTCTGTCGCTTTTTCGCCCACAACTTTCGAACATCGATATGTCACCTAAGACATACCTGGAACATCAAAAATAGTCCCCATCAGCATCGGCAACCTTCTGCCAACGTTCTGGAAGTCCATGGATTTCGTCGCGGTAGAACTTGGTGGGCTGTGAAATGAAGAATGTGTTAAGTGTATTTTGCACCTCTACTAGGGATTTGAACTGACGTCCTTTAAGGTGATTGTCCAAGGAATGGAACAGGTAATAAACGGACGGTGCAACGTCCGGGGAGTATGACGAATGCAGTAGTGTTTCCTTTATACTGTTTATGGCCGCTAAATTGCCATGTTTTGATGTAATTCCTTTTTCAGTTTTTTAAAAATATCTCTGGTTGACCATGCCCAATTACGAACACATACACTATTAGATCAAGCTTCTTCGTGGCTATGGTTAGCGTACGTGCCTTTGGTGCGGGAGATTCGGGTTTGATTTCCAGCAGGAGCTCAGTATTTCGGGTTCCACGTTTAAGCTGTAGGTACACGTGTCATATAGCTTTGCTGCCTAGACTGTAGTCGAACCAACCACTAAACCATTAGATCGGGTGAAATTGTAGCAATCAATATTATCTCCTTCTTTCAACTTCTAACTTCAAATTCAGGAAGTCGGTGCCGGGGTTTGTGCTGTAAGGCGATTGGAAATAGTTTGTTGGGAACCCCGTATACTGTAAGGGTTGATCTCGTATGTTCGACTGTGCATCTATTAGCTTAATCAATCTAATTGGTCGTGGTTTGGATCCCAATTTTTCTCTTCGAGCCGGAAGTTAAATAACCACCAGCCGTTGAGAGAGGCGGTAATTTTAAATTATGGAAACAGTAATTTTCGGATAATGTCGCAAAATTTAACATATCTTAAAAAGTGTTCGCTCAATTGTTTTTAAACTTTCGGATCTTGTAAACAAAACTTTGCACTACATAAAAATATATAAGTAATGATATTTACTATAATAACAGAAATAATAGTAAAAATGAAACCTTACATATTGCGCTTACAAAGTACTCCTTTTGTCTCGTGTTTTTTTTTAGTTTAGAAGTCTTACTTTGAATGTACAAATTGGAAAACTAACAGATGGCAGTACATTGCAGTTTACTCTTGAGTGGCATGCGCTTTCATGTGGAAAAACAACAGATGCAGAATATGCATCATTTCGCCACTACTATATGGGACGTATACGTGTACGTCGAAGCGCCTCTAAGAGCACTATAAGGTTCTGTACACGTCTACATCGAACCGGCTTGAATAGTTACTGAGATTCAGTTTTTCATAACCTCGGTGTTGCATAAGGAATAAAAGCAAAAATTCAAAATTAAAACTCGAAAGTGTTGCAAGAAACTCATAGTATATCCCTTGAATTGGATGTTGGATGGAAGTAACACCTGATTTTCGTTTTTATAAGACGTTGTTCTGCTCTCCCCCTCCACACACATTCATATTAAATCTGTTTTTCCCACTAATAGTAAATAGACGATTTCTTACAAAACAACATTTAAAAGAAAAATTGAAATAATTTTTTTTTCAGTTTAACGCCTTCTATGGTTATGTCCTTTAGGCTAAGAGGCACGGTGATTAAGGGAAGTGGTTGATGATAGAAGAATTGATGGAATGACAAAGTGGGAGGAAAGGGGAGTACTCCGAGAAAACCCACGGACAAGATGATGTCCAACACAAATTTACTTGGCCAGGAATCGAGTCAACTACCCCATGCAACAGAGGTAAGCGCTCTACCACTAATCCAACGTGCTCCTCAAATTTAAAAGATATGAAAAAAATAAAGGGATGTTTGTCAAAGGTATCAGATTTTTGACACGTAAAGATTATCTAAAATTGATATTTTTTCCCCTAAGAATTTTCACTAATCCATTGTTTCCATTAAGGCAAAACTAACCTGCAATATTATTGTTACCAAGATGTACTGATATATCATTAGATATATTGATACCATTTATCATTCCTACTTCAGAACATAAATAAAGCACCAATATATGGAAGTGAAAGATTAGTTGCATGTTGCAACAACTTAATATATTCATACATGTTTTTCCTAGTGTGTACAGTACTTAATGATACATATTAAGCTCGAAGACAAATAAGACAAAAGGATAGCGTCAGTAATTACCAAATTAACACCGACAGTGCCAATTCTCCTCTGGCACTCATTTACAGTACTAAGTCAGCAATCAATGCTCGAGCAACAAGAGAGAGAGAAAAAGCACAGATTCTAAAACGTGATTAAGGCAGTTCTTAGTACTTTGGGGAAAAAGAAGGGGGTTTACCTTCGCGCCTGTTAGCGTCGTGGCGCTGCGCTGCGCTGGAATCAATATAAATACATCGGAGCCATGCAGGCTGCAGTGGCCCAGTTCACAACCTGGCACGAAGGCCACAGCTCGCATCGTTTCGCATTTCTCGACAACAGAACCACGTGACGCCAACACGTGATCTCAACAACGTCCGGACGTGAAAAAAAAAATATCCGCAGCGACTGGTCCAAATTTATAAAATTAAGGTACGTAGTTGAAACCTATTTTTTCACATTATTTTTTTTACTTGCACATTCTTTTCCCCTTTAGCAATTTTGTCAAGAAATTTCAAGTCGAAAGGGAAACGTCAATACAACCTGCTAATATCCATTTGCATGCATGCGTGAAGAAAGTAAAATATAGATTTATGTATATCTTGTTTATAATTATTCGTTTATCTAAAATTTGTAACAAATTGCGGAGAAAACACAGCCATATTGGTTTCATAATTGAAATAAAATCCTCAGTACAAAGTTGGTATTAGTTTAAAGTACACTGTACAGTTTAAACTCAGGTTTAAAATTCAAGTATGTGCTTTCTACAGCAGAAAATGTTGTTAGTCATATTGTTTGTAGTGTTTTTAATAGCACTATCTTCGACACAGAAGGTATAATTATACAAAGTATGAATATTAAACTACTTCTGTATTTTATTAAATGTAGGTAAAGCCTTTTGATCTTACGTGAACTGAACCTTATTGGTACGTAAGTGTTTAAGGCATTAAGAACTTATTGTAATAATAATATTTCGGTCAGACAGAACTATAATGATCAAACAGAAAAATACTTTCTATTATATTATTTTACTAGACTCTCCTTCTGTGTTTGAATGATTATTTAAATGAATTCTTTCGCCAACTTCTACTTCCTCGACTTTGTTTCAGTGTTGTATGTGTTGTAAACTTCGATTACGGTACAATATTTCAGCAATTGCTCTTGATATCGGTATGTACGTCAAAATTATACTTCTTTTTTCGAGAAAATGTTTGTGAATGATGGTTACGAAAAACTATTTTTTTTTCAACTATGTTCAACACAAGATGTTATTATCATAGTTTAAATTCAATGACTCTCACTCAACCCACAAACGACTCTGTATTCTTTGATTTTGAAGGACGCACAACCACTGAAAGTATAAAGAATAGGTTAAATGTTTATTTTTTTTAAATAATAATAATAACACAATTTTATTTATGAATACCACTGATGCTAGAATATTTTGCTGGGAGGGAGTCGCAGCTTTGTATTTCTCAGAATTGAAAGCCTTAGCTGTATTTCAATGGTACACTAGGGTCCCCTGTCCTCTTGTACTTAACCCAATGTCCTTTAACAAATAAATTATTTTCTTTTATTATTATTCCTGTAATATCACTAGTTAAAAAATTGTGGAGCTTTCGTTTCAGATTTTTGTGTTGACATCAATGCATTTAATTTAGTTATAGATGCTCCATGATTTAATTACTGACAATCGTAAAGATCTTCATAAAATCCTTTTTTATATATAAAAAGTCATATTTATGCAGAATTACATCATTTAAAACTGTTTTTAATTAGCATACAATTACAATTAATTACAATTACTAATATACAATGTTGACTGAACCAAAAGTACGCACTAATTTTAACACTAATTTCATTGATAGTTTAAGGTTCATCGCCCCAGAAACAAAATTTTCCGTTGAGTTCTATCCTCTGTGACAACGATCTCTTTGTAACATAGGTTCCTGTCACCACACCATGACGCATCCTCAGGTTGCGGATCGAGGAGAAGGCCTCTGATATAGATGTTAGTTTGAATATATTGGGTAAGCAGTAGCGGACAGATAACAAGGTGTGGTCCTCCAGCTTAGGGATTTGGCGTGAGACAAACAACCTGATCGTGTGAAAAAAAGAAAATGTCACTCGTTCAGAAACATTCACAAAAGCCTCGGACTAGGACTGATAACACGACTTCAGCAAAGTAAAATGGACGTGAGATTTGGAACACATAACATAAGAAGCGTTTATAGGGCAGGCGCGTTAAATTCCATAACAAGCGAGTTAGAGAAATATAGAATTGACCTAGTAGGAGCTCAGGAAGTTAGGTTGGAAGAAAAGGGGAAATGAGACAGACAAGGACAGGGAATTTTACGTTTTTTTTTTTTATGGGAAAGGAAATAAAAAATCATCAGTTCAGAACAGAGTTTTCGTTCACAAACAAATAATATCAGCAATTAAAAGTGTTGAATTTGTTAATGATAGACTTTCTCTTATTACTCTTAAGGTACGGTGGTGCGATGTTATTGTTTTAAATATACATGCTGCATAGAAAATGAAAATGATTATATAAATGACAATTTTTACGAAGAAGTATAATGGGTATCTGACCAACTCCCGCGATACCTTATGCAAATTATATTAGGGAATTTGAATGCGAAGGTAGGAGGAGAGGGTATTTTCAAACCGATTATAAGGAAAGGAAGTCTGCAAAAAGAAAGTAATGACAGCGGTGTTAGATTCGTGAACCTTGCAACATCCAAAAACCTTATCGTAAAGAGTACAAAATTCATAATTACGTCGCGACATTCGTAAATATACTTTTACCTCACCAGATGGAAAAACACATAATCAAATTCATCACGTTTTAGTGGATAGGAGAAGAAAATGTAGCATTATTCATGTTCAGTCGTTTAGAGGTGCTGACTGTGGCACTAATCATTACTTGGTAGCAGCGATAATGACAGAGAGATTGTCGTTGAATAAAAAAATCTTAAACATCTGGAAACAGAGAGGTTTAATTTTAAAAAAATCAGATGGGGGCAGGCAAGAGGGGAATACCAGACTGAGTGTCGAATAGATTCTCGACTTTTGAAAATTCGAAAGGCATTAGTATTGAGGATACTTGGGTTAAAATCAGGGATAGTATTAACATTTCAGCAAATTGAGAGGAATGGAAGTATGTAGAAGCAAACATGGTTCGATCAGGAGTGCACTAAACTAGCAGAGAAGAGATGGTGGGCGAAACTTAGTTCGCTTCTAAATTCAAACGACAGAACTGCACAAAATTTCGCCGACATTAGGTGGGATAGTTTTAAAATTTACTAAAGAAACGTGATTTTTTGAATGCTAAAATTGTTGAGCTTGTAGATGACAGTAAAAACAAAAATATCAGGGACATGTATAACTGCATCAAAGAATTTAAGAAAAGTTACCAACCTCCCGCATATATATTAAAGAAAGCTTATGGAACAATTCTCACGGATACGGATAGTATTTTGAATGGAAAGAAAGATTTATTTTACAGTTTGTTCAGCACGCAGCCAAAAAATAATGTTTGTGTAGAAAATGAAATTTTGTACTCCAGAGCCCAACCAGGCAGAAATAGATTAAAAAATAAAGAAAGAAACTAAAAATCTCCAAATGTAGACGAAATTCCTCCTGACTTAATTTTACTTTGAAGGAAAAGTGAAACGAGATCCAAAAATTCATTCTCCTCATTTGAAACAAGGAGGAATTCATCACAAGAGTGGAAAGAATCGTTGTTCCAGTTCCCAAGAAAGATGACAAAAATGATTGTAATAATTCTGGAGGATTCTCTTTAGTCACCATCCACTCAAACATACTGTCTGTAATATTGACCCCATATGCAAATAAAATTACTGGAGATTATTAGTGCGAACTTAGGCAAAATTGATCAACTATCGACCAGACATTTACCATTCGTCAGATAAAAAAAGAGAGAAAAAAACTTATGAATTTGGAATATAGAGAAACTTAGGTAGATCAATTAAAATGTGTTTAAATTAATCCTAAAGTAAAGTCCGAGTAGGAAAATACTTGTCCACGAGCTTTCACATCAAGAATCCCCTGAAATAAGATGACGCATTGTCACGACTATTTTTCCATCTTGCTCTAGAATACGCTATAATGAAAAAAAAAAGAGATAGCAACTGGGGTCTAGAGCTGAATGACACTATGTTATGATTTATGCTGATGATGTAAATCTGATAGGGAATGGCAGGATAGCAATATAAAAGAAATGCAAAGGTCTTATTAAACGCTTGCAGGGAAATGGGTGTAGAAGTAAATGCAGAGAAAACTAAATACATGAAAGTGCATCGGGATCGTAATACGGCAAATTATGGATGCGATAAAATATCAAATAATACTTTCGACAAAGTGAATAATTTCAGATATCTAGGATCAACATTATAGACCAAAACCATATCGATGGAGAAATTAAATGTTGACTGAAATAAGGGAATTCGTGTTATTATTCAGTCCAAAATCTTCTGTTTTCGTGAATACCGTCAAAGAATTTGAAGCTTAAAATATATAAAACGATAATTATTGCTGTTGTTGGTTGTATTTTTGCGAAACATGGTTCCTGACTCTGTGGGAAAAAACAAACTGAAATAATTTGAGAATAGAAGGCCGAGGCAAATATTCGGACCCAAGAGGGACGGGGATGGGAAATGACGGAAACTTTCCAACAAGGAACTGCCTAATTCATACCGTTTACCTAACACATTGTTAGGGTCATTGAGTGTAGAGAGCTCAGATGAGCAGAGCATGTAGCCACCGAGAATGGAAGAAAGTAGAAACAAACGCTTTCAAAGTCTTGACTGGAAATCCAATCGGAAAAAGACCATTAGGAAGACCTAGGAGCAGATGGGAGGGTACTACTAAGATGGATTTCGCAGAAATAGGAATAGAAAGTAGAAAGTGGAACCAGTTGGTTAAGGATAGAAATCAATGGAGAGTCTCTATCATTGCAGCATTGAACCTTCGGGTTCCATAGGCCATAAATATATTAGCTTTGATATATTGGCAACGATCCACTCTGGATTTTCATTACTCACCACCATAAGATGATACTTTAAGTCCCTCGCAACTTACTTCTTGGTTTACCCAAATTTTTAAAAAAAAGACAAAAACTTTCCAACTGGGATTGGAGATACTGTGCAGCCGGGACAGCTGACTTGTATTTGTACTCCAGCTCTCTTGGAAGCTAGATAGTGTGGTGGGAAACGGCCAAGACTGTGAGGATTAATGTTACAGGATGGTCTGTGCGCCATACTAGAGTATCGGATTCAATCCCCAGTCGTGGTTCGGAGCCCTCGTTAATAGTCCCTAGTGGCAAGAAAGCTTTCAACCAGTTGGCGCGTGCTTGGCTTTTGGCTTTCTACGCTTGCACTTCAAACATATGCTTTCATATAATCTACCTTTAGTTGTGCTTGCAAACGATGTTTTAGACCTTTCGCAGAGCGTCATAGCATCGCTGGCCGTTCATTGGCTATTGACTTGACTTGACTTGCAAAACGCTTGCGTCAAGCTTGAACGGAACATTGAATGCAAGGTTGCCCCCATGTAACTCCGTTAGTGGAATCTAGCTTGCGGCATGCTTTGCACGCTTTCCAATCAAGCTGGATGCAAGCTTACAGCAAGTGGTTTGCAAGTTGTCTCTGCTACTAGGGGTAGATTCTGTTCTTCATAACCTCGGTGTTACGTAAGGAAGCAAAACACAAACACAAAAGACGTGCCTTGCCCATCTGAAACGTTGCTACTTTCTTATGCATATGATATTTGTTCCCAAATGAAATGCAATCTTCAAGTTTAACTTCCCACGATTATAATCTTTAGGCTAAGGGAGACGATGATTAAGGCAAGTGAATGATGATGGAAGAATTGGTAAAATGAAAACATGGAGGAAACGGACTACCACGAGAAAAACTAAAAGCACAATATTGTCCACCACAACTTTACTTGGCCGGGGATCGAATCAAGGACCCTACTTACCAGAGCTAAGCGCCCCACCCCTGAGCCACTGTGCCTCTCTGTTCTCAAGTTCTCATTTGTACAGCAATTCATCCATTTGTACTTCTATTTTTGTCCAAATATTTTTTTCTGAAATCTTTCTCCAAAAACTGTTGGGTCTTTTCTCTTCTATGCCTATTAATTGTCAACTTTCTACATCCTTATAATACAGGGGGCAGAACTATGCTTTTGTCTATTTTTCCTTTCAATTTCATCGATGTCAGGCGTGACAATGATTGGTTTTCAATGGAGTAACGACATTCTCTTTCCTACAGTGAACTGATAAATTTTGAATTTATTTTTATTTCCTACTCAACTCTACTACTCTTATATGATATGGACAAATGATTGAATTCATTGTCCTTACGTCAGAATTAAAATAAAATCTAACTAATTAAATAATCAGTACATGACAGCGACGAATTAAGAATGCGCCTTATAACCATGAATTACATTTAACGATGAGAACATAATTATAAGTTTGGTATACTGTTATTATTACTTTTTCCACGCAATATTAATTTCAGCTCCCTTTAAAATTTTAAGTGCCCTATATATATATATATATATATATATATATATATATATATATATATATATATATATATATATATATATATATATATATATATATTCTGCTCATTGGTCCATTACTGGGAACCATGTGCATATATGTTATGCACACGTTGGAATTCTTCAGGAACCCAGTTCCAGTCCTAGGATAAAACATTAGTTTGAGGCTTGGCGCTGGAGGAAGAGAAGTCATGTGTTTGGCTAAATTAGGGTTTTTGTTAAACTGTTCATTTTTTCTAATAGCAAACTCCACTCTTCAATCAGCGTCATACTCGTTTAGAGCATGAATTAATACTCGATAGTATGGATAAAAGTTAATACTGTGTAATATGGACTACTACTCAGATTTTCGGACAATTATCGCTGAGTCTTTAATTTTTGACGGGAATTTGCCAACTCTTTTCTCAGGCGGTTTCCATTGGCTTTTTTGTTCCTTGCTTGGCTGAGTTTCTAAATATGAAAGCAAACAAAATTAATTTTATTATGATGAACAAAATTAATTTTATTATGATGAAGTCTAGAGTGCTAATGTAAGTTTCTTGATTTTTGTAAAAATGCGAGAAGCTACGAAGCTTCTATTTAATACACATTCATGGTTGTTTTTCTGTTTGTTAGAATCAAATCTTACAACATAAGTTTTGACATACTTTCACACGAACAAAAAGTCTGATATTTCACGTACTTCCATACGAACGAGAATTCTGATATTTCACATACTTCCGTGCGAACTAGAACCGTGATATTTAAAGTATTTACATACGAAGTAGAACTCTTGATATTTCACGTGCTTCCATAAGAAAACTAGAATTCTGATGTTTCACATACTTCTATACAAACCAGAATTTTGATATTTCACATGCTTCCATAAAAAATTTGAATTCTGACTTTTCACGTACTTCCACACGAACGAGAACCCTGATATTTCAAGTACTTCCATATGAACTAGAACCATGATATTTCACGTACTTCCACACGAATTAGAACCATGATATTTCACGTACTTACATACGAACGAGAACCCTGATATTTCACATACTTTCATACGAACTAGAACCTGATATTTCACGTACTTCCATACGAACTTGAACTGTTTCGCGTATTTCCATAAAAAACAGAATTCTGAAATTTTGTACAGATATATAAACAAGATAATAATACAATATTTTCATTTTTCGCCTCTAGCTTATCGTTTTACAGTGTAATTAATTATTTAGAAATAATTATTAAGCGCCTTCTTCTTATACAACCCAAATCGCAAAACCGTTTGGTTGGTTGCAGGGAACCTGGTGTTCTGTTGACTTCATTCTCATTCTCAAGAGATTTACAATCTACATTTGTTAATTTTTCTTTCCGTAATACGGAAAGAGACTATTGGCTTCCACAAATCAATCAAAAATTTGTTACTTTGTTGAATCACAAGATCGTAATAAAAGATAACTAGGATTTATTAATTAATATAATTATAAGGTGCTACAACAATATTACTCTACTAACGGTAAGATTCAAACAACAACTGATTTTATCTGAATATATCTTGTAATAAATAGTTAAAGAATAATACCCACAAAAAATGAAAACAGTGATTTAATAATGTGTGCTGAGTAGGAGAAAACAATTTTTTGATTAAGGAAAGATAATGAAATTATACTCAGAAATCATTGAACTCTCTTCCTAAGGCTAAAGTTTCGTGGATATAATGGAAGTAGATAGCAATAATTAATTATAATCATTTGTACTCAATGCGTTTAGTCTTAATTCAATTTATTCACTTTCCATAAAAATAATCTCTCTTTAGTGCATTTTATAAAAACACTCTTTAATTTTCTTTCTTTCTTTATTTATATATTGGTAACTGTTTTACTTTGCTGTCATATTCTAGTGCAATATGGAAATCAAACTATAAACGTTATTCTTATTATAAAAGCAAAACATCAATATTGTGAGTAACGCTAATCCGTAATAGTTTACATTGTTCCTAATAGGTATCGCTAGTGATGTCATATAATGACAAAAGATGACGCTAGCGTGCAGGAAATTAGCAGATTTAAAACTATTGTGACAATACAAAAAGCCGAAGGGTTAGACGTATGGGTGCAACGACTAGTTTCGTTTTTTTTTTCAAAGCATGAAATGAAATCGTTAAGTTTTACGTCCCACGTTTATGTCGGGTAGGCTAAAGGAGACGGTGATGAGAAATAAATGAAATAGTGGAATGAAGAAAGTGGGAGGAAACGGGAGAACCCTAAGAAAACCTACGCACACGGTGTTTGTCCACCACAAAGTTCACTTGTAGGAAGCAGGGATCGATCCAGGGACCCACACATCAGAAATGAATGCTCCACCACTGAGCCACCGCGGCCCCTGTTTTTTTTTTAAATGTTAACATAATGAACACATTTGTTTAGAAAGGATGTTATTTTAGAAAAACTATTTATTTCAGAAAACAATATTTATTCTTGTGCTGCAAACAGAGTACAAGATAAATTCATCTTACTATGTAATTGTTATCAGTCGTAGGAGCTACTACAATATACCATAGATATAAGAAATATACAATTTAATACATAAATTCAA
Source organism: Thermobia domestica (assembly GCF_964235325.1). Lineage (NCBI taxonomy): Eukaryota > Metazoa > Arthropoda > Insecta > Zygentoma > Lepismatidae > Thermobia > Thermobia domestica. Next base: position 35,571,779 of record NC_137459.1, on the reverse strand, counting down.
GATACTGTCAGATACCACAGGGAATTAAACTGATAATTATTTATTTAAAAGATATTTGAGTTCCTTAAATTATTATTATTATTATTATTATTATTATTATTATTATTATTATTATTATTATTATTATTATGAATTGCTAAATAAATATAGTTTTATAAAAAACATAAAAACACTATATTCCAATAGCGTCTTTTTTTCTATCCTAATTCTACATTTCAAGTCACGATCAACAAAAGGAGAAATACTACTACTACTACTGCTACCAATATAATAATAATAATAATAAAATTTGAAAATGATAAAATCTTTTTGATTTTCATATATTAAAGTTCGTAAAATCCTAATCTACCCTTACTTTGATCTATTCTGCAACATTTTGATTTTTCTCTTTTGCTAATCTTTAGTTACTAAGTTAATTTAAAATATTTGTAATAAATAATTCGATGTATGCACTTGAATAGGTGTTAACAACAAAAATTATTTTATATCATAACATGTGATTATCATTTCACCTCCCACTTGATTATTTCACTATACTTTTTCCTTTCTGGTTCGTGACGGGTGTAGGCCACAGGTTAACAGTAACGTCCATGAAAGACAAACCAATTCTATGTTCTTCCTTTAACTGCAGTCAGTAAAATTTGCTAGGATTTTAACCTTATGTATGCCAGTGCTCTTTTTCTGAAATTAATTAATTAATTAAAATGCAAGTACACATTATTAATATGTTATCATAGCAACTTTTAAACATTTAACAAATCCTATGATATACCTTCATTTCTCATTTCATTTGATATATTATTAATGAGGGTACTTGCAGAATGTAGAATTAGTATACCTAGGTAAAATATACATAAGTCTGGGAAAAAATAGTGACTACACTATTATCATGACATAGGCCTGTGTCTCAACACTACAAGAGCCCCAGTAGCTTATAAGGAAATATAAGAAGGTGAAATCTGAAAAGTGGTAAACGGCTATGTGTTATTCAGTCAAAATCAGCAAGGGAGGCATAAACTAGAGGACGAAAGTGGAAGCGCCATTACAGTATGCTCCGGAAAGACGAAAAACGTGCATGGATCAAGTATAAAATGACGCGTGGGCGGAGTGCCCAATAATGTTCTTGGAGACTTCGGGACGACTTTTCCATCAAAATGAAAGAACCACTTCCCGAGAAGCATGAAGACACAAGAAAAGCCACCATTCGTACAATATGGCGGTTCCTGTAGGACTTCGACAAAATATTGACGGATTGAAAGTGTACGACACCTTCCACACGTGTGGAATAGGGTGATAGAGATGGGAGACGATTACATTGAAGGAATGTAACAGGTGTTCTGTGCGTAAAGCCATTACTGTACTTATTCATTCCTTGTAAAAATAACTTAAGCTTGGTTGTCACTGGTTGTCCTGTGGGTCCTCCTGCACTGCAAGGTCTGCGTTTCCGTTAGTTACTCCGTGAACCTATTCCATACATGACAAAATTATTACTGTCAATTAAGGGGACAATATTGATAAATCTCAAAGCCTACGAATGAGTATTATTTCTAGGGCCCCCAATAGTAGACATTTTTTACTGAAATGGGTCCACGGCTCATTTTTGTTCTATTTACCTTTTGTGTGCTGTTTTGTTTATGTAAAGTAGCTACCCTATTTGATGCTTCATTTCTAATTTCATGTTCATATCGTATATGGAGTAAGAAAATTTTGTCTCAAAATGGCCCCCCTCGAACAGCTCGGAGCTTCTCTGGGGTACAGTTGCCCCCTGCCCGCCACAAATTACGGATCTGCCGATGACGTAGGCTCAACTTGAAGAACGCTTCGTGATTTTTTTCTCATTGAGGAACATCTATATAACTTGTTTTTGAGTTAAACAAGGAAATCTCGAGTAAGTCATTAAGACACTCACAAAAGTTGCTTATATTTTCTTATTTATATTTTCATTTATTGGTTTATACTTGTTTGTTTTTGTTGTATTTTAGTGTCTTGTTTATATTTTTCCATGAAAAAATTTTAACTTGTTTATATTTTTCCATGAAAAATTTTTAACTAGGTATTAGCTTGTACAGAAGGTTAAGTGGCGCAGTAGGTGAGGGATTATCGCATTTATCTTCTATTCAGTAGATACAGGTTCGAATCCCGGCCAGGCTGAAACTTTTCCAAGTGTTCCTGTTTCAATTTCAATTTCAATACATACTCAGTGTGACAAGCAATATCTTCTCTTCCCTAGAAAGAAAAACATGTTGGAATAAGGAGAATTGCAGAAGGTCTGTCAATGGAGATAGTGATTTACAAACTAATTTCCAGCAGTTGTTCTAGATATGATATTTTTGTCTACTTTCAAGCATTTTCTGATTCATGTGTAATCAGTGCTTTTATTTCTTTGAATATACAGTATATAATGAAATAATACATTACCTACACAGCAATATTGAGATTAACATATAATGTTCATTGGACAACACGCTCTGAACCAGAGAGATTGATCTCAGACTGAAGAAAGGTTTCGTACGTCATCTACTCACAATTTTAGTTGCATAAAGACTTGACTCAGTACTACAAACTGCTGTGAGTGCCGAGAAAAGTTACGTGTAAGTTGGGTTGCATCTGTCTAGGCGTTCTCACAACTGCAAATGACCTGAACCCCAAATAATGGAATTAGAGCACATAGGGTGGCAGATACTTTTGTAAGTGATGTACGTATATTCCGTACAGATTTTCTAGATTCTGTTACATACTCAATTCCTTTTCCCTTATGTTTATTTACGGTCAGAAGGAAAATCTAGATCGTACACAAGAATAGGGCTATGTAATGTCCGTAGATAACCAGAAAATCTTTATCGAAGCATAACCATAATTTTGTGTATGTCGCACGTGCTGACAGAGGACACACGTTATTTTCGTCTATTCACGGCTATATAAATTGGTCAGGGCTAAATAACAAACCTGTAAGTAGTCTGGTATAAAATAGTCTTTGTGTGATACAGAATACTGCAAAATTTTATCTGCGGAATTTTTTTAAATTAAGAATCAGTTTTGTTTCTCTTAGTGCAATACCAATTCATTCTACAACAAATATGCAACCAAATTTACTCTGTTGTTGATACAACTATTAGACTTTTAATGTATATACTGTATCTATTTAAATAACTAAAGTTACAAGCAAATAAAATCAGGAAACTAGTATTTTTGTCGCGAATTTTTTATATTTTCTCCATATCATTACGTACTTCCCCGTTTTTGAGGGTACTCAAACCGGATTTATAGTGAAGGAAATCCCAGTTAACCGCAACTCAAACGAGGTATTCATTGTACAGTCTGCAGCAAAAAAACCTGCAACATGAGTATGTAAGTTTATTGTGAAACGTCGAAGTCTTTTGCTTCAAACTAAGTGTGCAGGGGAAGGACGTCGAGGTTTATCCTGGCGTGATTCGTGCCACTTAGACGTTATGTTGATTTCCTGCGCTGTTAGGCGTAGTTTCACAATAAACTTACATGGTCATGTTGCAGGTTTTTTGCTCCGGACTGTACCTATACTCCTATACTTTGTAGTGTTAGACTATTTTTAACAATCTCTCTCCCTCTCTCTCTCTCTCTCTCTCTCTCTCTCTATATATATATATATATATATATATATATATATATATATATATATATATATAAATAAATATAATTATATAGCCTACAGGGTGTTTCAGATAAAACGTCCAGTGCTTATAAATCCGAAACGGCTGAGAATAAAAAGATGAAACAAAAACTGAGATAGGAAAATATCATAGGGCGCATCATATGGTGTTGTTGTGGTGACTCCCAGGGCCCTCCTTCAAGGGGGCCCAGGGCCCAACTTCTAATTTTCAAATAGGAACACGTATTGAATCATACCTCATTCAATAGTACTTGAAAAACGAAACAACTTTTGTAGGAAACAATTTTCGATTTGGGCCACCGTTTTTAAATGGCCGCAAAAGGTGGGTCCTATACCAGATAAAACGTCCAGTGCTTATAAATCCGAAATGGCTGAGAATAAAAAGATGAAAAAAAACAGAGATAGGAAAATGTCATAGAGCACATCACATGGCGTTGTTGTGGAGACCTCCAGGGCCCTCCTTCAAGGGGGCCCAGGGGCCAACTTCAAATTTTCAAATGGGAACACGTATTGAATTATACTTCATTCAATAGTACTTGAAAAACGAAACAACTTTCGTAGGAAACCATTTTCGATTTGGGCCACCGTTTTCAAAATTGCAGCAAAAAGTGGGTTCTGTATCAGATAAAACGTCCAGTGCTTATAGGTCTAAATCAGAAACGGCTGATAATAGAGAGATGAAACAAAAACTGAGATAGAAACGATGATAAAGCATATCAAGTGGTGTTGTTGTGGTGACCCTCAGTAAACTCAGTGAAGAGGGCCTAGGTGCCAACTTCAAACTTATACAGGACTTTTTGCGGCCATTTTGAAAACGGTGGCCCAAATCGAAAATTGTTTCCTACAAAAGTTGTTTCGTTTTTCAAGTACTATTGAATGAGGTATGAATCAATACATGTTCCTATTTGAAAATTTGAAGTTGGCCCCTGGGCCCCCTTGAAGGAGGGCCCTGGGGGTCACCACAACAACACCATGTGATGCGCCCTATGACATTTTCCTATCTCAGTTTTTGTTTCATCTTTTTATTCTCAGCCGTTTCGGATTTATAAGCACTGGACGTTTTAACTGAAACACCCTGTATATATTAGAGAGAGAGAGATAGTAGATGGATATATATAACTCTCTTAGGAAACAAACCATACAAAGTAGACAAAAGCACATCTTTTACTGAATACTACAATTGACAAGTAGAAACCTACACAGCATCTTAATACAAAGTGGTGCGAATAAATTAGGCAGCACTGCGAATATCTTGGAAAAGAATTATCCAAGATAGACGGTTGTCAAAAAGTATTGGAAAGACCTTAATCCACCAATGGATCGACAATTGTTGATAATGGTATGTATGCGTTCCAAATATAAATAACCCTCACCACTACACTCATTTGAATCCAGTTCTCATTCTTGATATCTGAACATTTGAGATTAAGAAATAAACGCTTTTAACCACGTAGCTATAGGAATTTCTAATAAACAAAGAAAGTTAAACTAAACTTTACTTTCCTGGATATAACTGGGTAAAATTTAATATTATGTCTGAGCATAACATACACGGTTCTGCGAACTCTTAATATTTTAACAATCTGGTTCTAGCAAACGGTGCGAACCGGCTGAATACCACCACTGCCTATACTGCAACTTTAATATGTACGGATGAAAATTGTCTTCCACTTTGTAAAATTCATCTTTATATTGCTTCATTACAAGCAAAAATGTACAGGGTGGCCTGGAAGTGAGAGTACCCCCCTTTAGTTTCAACAGTATAGTGTTAGTTATGGTAGAAAGTCTGTACACAGTTACCTTGAAGTCTTAATAGTCTTAAGAGTCATGAATATCGGCATGATTATCATCCATGTCGTAACACAGCTGAATTCTGCGATAAGTTCTCGCAGATGTTTTGCGGAGATACTCCGGAGTCACGAGGGTGAAGGCGTGTTCCACAGCTGCTCGTAATTCCTGCGTTGTGTGATATCGAGTGCTTCTTACTTGTTGCTTTATGAAACCCCAGAGAGCATTGTCTGGTGTTGTCAGATAGGGACTTCTTGAAGGCCAGGCAAAGGGAGCTGGTGAAGATGCACAACCTCTTCCAATCCAGCGACCAGGGAACTCCAGCTTCAATGCAAATAACCAACAAGTGAACATGGATAGCAATGTTGCCAGGCAATGCCAAGCAATGTTACCAAACAAATGTGAGTAAAACCTAAAACCGTCAAAAAACACCAATTAGGGGTACGCCCACTTCCGGACCACCCTGTACTATATTATCACTTAATATTAAAGCAATTAACAGAACATCCATACCTGTCGTTGAAATGTAATGGTGCATCTTTCAACTCTTTTTTGTTTGTCTCCGAGGCAATGTTGCCAAGCTGTAAACAAATAAAATAAGGGAACGAATATTTTTGTCGGAAAAATTTGAATATTTTTCATCCAGCGTTTGCTTTATTATTATTATTTTTATTTTATTATTATTATTATTATTATTATTAAGGAACTATGTGTGAGAGAGGTGAAATGGAAGGGAGTTACATTGAGGTGCCATATTGGTAAAAAGAGATTCTCTGTTTATTACTGAACTCTTCCTGTTTGCGTGAAGTTGAGTAGGACAACGCGACACATACGCAGTCCGGATTAAACCTCCTGACTTTTAAGGCGTGTCCTTCTTTTCACAATATCCAATGCGACGTTGTCTAATTGCTTTCCTGAATTAGGAGAAAGCAATTTCAATGGTACCTCTTTATGATATATGTCAATATAGCGTTAATAAATTTGTAAGAAAGAATTTGATTTTTCAATATCTTAATATCTCGCGTTAATGTTTCACGTTATGCCTGTACATCAAAGGAAGCAAAATACGACAACGTCACACTTGCACACCATTGGCTTTGGACAAACGTCAAGAGGTTTGAGCCGGAATTTAGGTGTTTGCAACAGGAGCTGAAGCTTTGTAAATTGCCTCTCTATAACAATTTGCTGGATTGATCTCGATATGTTGTTCGTCCGCACGCTTCAATTTGATATGTAGTGTATGCTGTAACGTAGTATACTGAATTTGCTGTAAACAATCTGAAAAGAAAATATTATTTTGCCTGGGAATGATTGAAATAAAAGGTACATAAAAGTAAATATGGTTGGCAGAATATACACACAAATTTATTATATTTACATGATATTTTCATAAAGGAATAGTTTTTGCACAGTTTGTCCGCAAACAAAGTCATTTTTCCCCTCGAAAATCAAAACCAGTGGGTAACATTGTTAAAGAAAAGAGCAGGTAAATAATTTTGTACCTCCTGGTAACAATGTTAGGTGGCTGATTTCTCATAACCGTGATGTTTAAATTATTATCTGCCCGCACGTGAGCCAACGCCCTTTTGACACTTCTACGGTTGATAAGAAAGGTTGGTTTAGTTTGTAATTCTACTATATATTTGAGTAGAAACTACAAGTAAAGAAAAAAGAAACAGCATCATTCCTACTTATTGTAGCGCAAATGTGAAAGCAAACTGATGCTTGAAAATATTCTAACTATGTTTTTGTGTGAAGCAAAGAAAATAAATGACATTACTTCGATCATACTACACAACTTCGGTTAATTTTCACATTCACAAATAAATATCGTTGTTATTCATAGCGTTAGAAACATCCATCTTAAAAACTTCCTTGGTTGTACAAACGTAGATTCCATTTGTCTCACTTTTCACGAACTTGTCATGAATTTGTCGGCATTTGCAGAAAACAACGTTTTTATAGCTCTTTGAGTAAAGACGTAAGAAAATCCTCCTGTTTATCTAGGAGTTAAACCACACTTTGAAAGAAGTAAGTATGAATTTTGCAACTGCGGTTCCACTGGACTGGAAAGTGAAGCAAGTTTCAGAATGCATAGCGTAACGTGACAAGCATGGATATTTCGTTGATGCCACGACTACAAATGAGAGACATACATTCACAAAACGATTTGTCTTTTGTGTGGTATTTCTTTTTTTTTTCTTTCTCTTTTAACTCAGGTTTCGTGTTGAATACTAAAATGCTTTGATTATTCTGATTTAGTCACTTGACAGCCAATATTGGAAGTTAGAAGTAGATTTTATTGTGTTTCTACTCTCTTATGTTGTAAAACTTGGGAAAACTAAATGCGAGGGAAAGTCAATATATAAGTTACAAATGGACTCAGAGAATATCAAGAAGTTTTTTACTAGTTTTATTTTTTCCACAAAACTTTTATCAGCATTTGAGACACTTGTCCCACCGATGTGTAAGCACCCTACTATCTGCTGTGTAGAAATACGTGAACCTCCTGTACCACCTCTGCACCATAGTCGAAATGTTTACCGTTAGAGTGAAATTTCAGGAAAATTATTTGATTGCAAATCTGGTCTATAGGGGGGAAGAAATTTCGGAGCTCTTGTTTTTTGGGCCACATGAGGTCTGGCATTGTAATGATGGAACATGCCTTGATTCAGCAGTGTTGGACTTTCGTCGAATCACAGCCCGAAGTTGGAACATAGCACCAGAGTGCAATGCGGCAGTTAGTGTTAACTCTTCAGCTCTTAACATGGACAAGCAGTACGCCATGTCGATCCCAGAACATGGTAAGCATAAGTTTACCATTGGAGGGTGTAACATTGAGTTCTAATGTTATCGATACAGGTGTTTTCACTACATCGATACATCTTCGTTTTACGATGATAACGATGCACTCATGTTTCGTCTCCTGTAACGATTCTGTTAAGTATGCGTTCTCCTTCCTCGCCGAATTGGCATCGATTTTGCAAGGATAGGCCTATTGAAATGCTTTTCTGTTCTTCAGACTAATGCCTGGAAAACCACCATGAACAATTTTTGAGAATACAACTGCTTGCACATCATGCTGTAGGTTAATAAATGTAAACACTTACTGCAGACGCTTTTCGCTGAGTGCTCAGGCTGTTGTTTGTCACTACACTTTAAACGTCTTTCGGAGAGTCTCACGACTCAGTTGTGCATTGTTTGCCGCGACAAACACTTCTACCTATACACGAGGGACGTATCCTTTGGGATTTCCTTGTCAAGAAAACCTTTCGCCTACAGATTATGCACTACAGTCTGCTCCTCTAATGCACATTATTTCAGTACTGTAGCTATTTTTACGCTAGCTCAACGCTGGTCAAAGCCTAAATAAGAAATAGGGTGCTACTGCTACCTGTTGAGAAAAATTGAATTTTTTTATTCATATTTATGCTTTTCATAGCACTTTGTAGCCTGTTTAATGACTTTATCTCATGTGACAGTCTTCGTCAGCTGTGAAATAAGCTCATATCGTCGGCGGCAATTCAAAACCTGCTATGTGCATTTTGCAGGAGAAGCGAAAAACAGTATCCTGGTTAGCTTTTTGGCTTTATAAAAGTGATGTTATAAGTAATATTTGATGCTGCACGTAACTTGATACCTTTTCAAGTAACTTGAGAAGGTACCAGTTACGTGCAGCATCAAATATTACTTATAACATCACTTTTATAAAGCCAAAAAGCTAACCAGGATACTGTTTTTCGCTTCTCCTGCAAAATGCACATAGCAGGTTTTGAATTGCCGCCGACGATATACATTCCGACCACACGGGAGAAAAAGGTCTCACACGTATGCATATGATTTCTAGACTAAACTGTTATCCTAACGCTTCGTTTATTTTTTCCTGATTTTAGTAAATACGATAACACAATGAATTTTCTCACAGGAATCACAATGATAATAAAGATGAAATCTTGCTGTTGTTTTGCTTTTCATATCTTGATAAGCAGGTATATGTGGGAGAAAAATCAGGGAAATTTTGTTTCTGAAGACCATTTTAAGTAAGTGAACTTAAAATTTGTGTGTTTCGTAATCGTAATTCCCATCTCAGATTGCTTCGTTAAAAAAAAAAAAAAAAAAAAAAAAACGAAGAAGGGGGAGGCTCATTTTACTATTTCAGAGAGCTTTTTTGATCAAAATAATAAAAAACAGTCAGGAAAAACTTTTATTCTTCATTTAATTAATGTGAACCACAAACATTATCAAATCATTGCATTTTTATTGTTTCCAGTGTTGCTAACTGTGACATCATATTTAACGAAACTTCGCTAACTTCAAAAGGCTGTAGTTAATTCATGAAGCATTGGTCGAGAATGGCATTTGGTGTGTTTATTATTCATGTAAAGCTAAACCATCTGACAAAATTTCAGAATTTTAAAAGATGGTGTTTTCGAGAAAATGGCGCCCCAAAATGGCGATTTTTGAGAATTTTACAATTTCTCGAATTTTTTGCGACAAAACGGTTGCACACAGAAGCGATACATTTTTTTTTCGGAAAGCGGGTAACTATCTCTTACCAACCGTGAAAACAGAATTTTAAAATTCGAACCAGAAGTGCTTGAAAAAAAATCGCAAACTTCGACTTTTCAGATAAATTAACGTTCATTTGTTAATGTATGTACAAAAAGGTACGCATACGCAAATCAAACTATAATAAAATATAGTTTATTTATATCCCTATGTACATACCACAACAAGAATTATAACTCTACCTGTCTCCATAGCTGAATGATGGGGCTCCAAAGTTGACCATTTTCCATGTCTTTTACAATTCATAAATTGTACTCCCCGTCTTTGATGGCCCATTACTTGGCGGGAAAATTTTTTTCGACACAACAAAAAAATATGGGTCTCTTAAAAACATGTCTAGTTGCTATAAAAAAAGTTTCAACAATATCTGAGATGGTGATGGTACATGCTCTGCTTGAATTGAGATGGAAGGCACGTAAGGAGTTCGACTAACATATGTTTCCTACAGTAGTCAGGCCTTTAGTATGACGCTAATCATACGTCAAAAGAACTCATCATAAGGCCTATTATTTTTATCGATTTTCGGAGCGTGTAAGTATTTTAAGAAATGAGGGAAAATTTAGACCGGCACGAGGGAACTTCTACTTACTTGTTTGTCATCACTATTGTTTTAAAATAAGAAACCTTTCATACCTTACTGACATTTCAAAAATGCCTTCTTAATAAAAACAATGATTGTTTTCCTTTCCTAACAATAATCTTTTGAGAAGTGTTAAAGACAACCAGCTGTTGATCATTCAAAAAAAGTTTCTGTGCTTCAAAATGTTGTGAATAAAGAATAAAGCATTAAGTATTGCAGATAAGTTAAATCAGGACATTTCGCAGGACATATTAAAGAAAAAGAACATTTCTTGATTTTCCAGGTGACTTCGCAACACGCAGCACAGCTCTTTGAAAAACAGTACTGTACTGCGAAAATCAGTACGTCTGGTCACTCTAATTTACTATGACATATAACACTCAAACCTTGTTTTAAATCTAAAGATCTGGCTGAACTAATGTTGCTTACATGACTCGAGAAATTTCTCATCTCGTCTCAAATTAGAAAGCTACTTCTTGTACCATATTATTGATTTTTTTAAAAAAATACTGTTTTAGGGATACTAAAATAAAAAAAAAATAATTATAGTGATGATTTGTAATAACCCGGATGTCGTTACTTCCGTGTGTATTTGAATCTTAAAGTGAGAGTATACGTGATGGTCCATTTGTATTTTATGTCAGTGCTTAATATGTATTTGTCGCGGTGTTCTTCTATTGTGATGTATTTATTTGATGATAAATATTGTACCCTCAATCGTACCCCATGTCATTGTCTGACAAGAATGTTCTGTAGCCAATTGCTCAGAGTTAAGTGATATACTTCTGGGGTCACAATACAAGTGAATGATATTGATGTATAGCATCATGTAATTTTGTATGTATATATGTTGTATGATTGAATGGATATATGCAGATGCTATCTACACACGCGTCAATACGTTTGCACTCCATTTGTAGATTAAAAGAAGTTTCTATGTATACTCCACATAATTTTCACGGAGATATCATCAGAACTGAATTCTAAGGCTGAACGCAGTCAGTACGTTTCAAATGCAAGTTGAAAGAAAACGGATGGAATACCAAAAATTGAACTATTTTAATTAGAACGAAGTTGTTTACAAACCAATAACATGAATATACTGGACTTTTTCGGTACTGTGAGTCGCAGGTTGAAGAACCATTACATTTTCTGTGATTTGAAAAGCCGTAACAAACATATTTCTTATACTACCAAATGTACTTTTATTTAGACAGGTTCAATGGAGAGAAATGAAATGAAATCTTTGAGTTTTGCGTCGCACGGTTATGCCTGTTAGGCTAAAGGGGACGGTGATGATGAGTAATGAATGAAATGGTGGAATGAAGAAAGTGGGAGGAAACGGAAGAACCCCGTGGAAGGGTTCAATGGAGAAAAATACTACTTTTCTTTTCTTCTCAATGGTGTTTAAAAATGTAATTTCGTATCTTAAAAGTTGATGCATGCGGTTGATTACGGAATTATTCCACTTGATATCTTATTATACTTTTCGAGTCCTCGTCTGAAGACACAAATCTCACTATGTGGCAGCGTCGCAAATAAAGAACCATATAATAGATCTACCAAACTATCAAATAGTTATATCCAGATGGCAACTAAAGTCCATATTGATCGAAACTAGCATCACTTACTAGTGTAACAATCGATTCAACTGCTTGTTGTATTCGTAGAGTAATGCGGAAGGCTCCAAGTTAATCTGTGACGTTACCACATTGTGAAATTTTGATTCCCAATAACGGCTGAGGGAGGCCCCGGAGGGCATACCATCATATATCAGTTTCGCTTTATTTTGGCCTGTAGAATAGTGCTCTGTGGCCGCCATTTTTAGAACACCAGATATATATATATATATATATATATATATATATATATATAGTACAATTGGTTATATGTCAGGTGTGAGCAAGTATCTATATAAAAATGAAAGTGACTATGTGATTTAATAATTTTTGAACTGCCATACAAGTCTCGATCAAATTTTCAACATAGATGAGGTTAGGATCTGGCATGACTTTTACTCTATCACTAAGACGTTGCAAATTAGGGGAGTGGGAGGAGGGGAAGTATTTAAAAATGTCGAAAATGACCGATATTAGTGTCGAATCTAAAGTTTTCGGGGTCTCTGAGAACAACAGTGACACTTTCAATGTTGTTTAAATCCAAATTCAGTCCCGGAACTTGGAGCAGTGGAAAGTGTATGAAAATGATCCAAAATGACCAGTATCAGTGTTGAATCCATAGTTTTCGGGGTCGCTGAGATGAACAGCGACACTTCCGATGATTGCTATTTATAAATTGCATTTAAATTTTGTTATGGAATAAGATAAACCAATATTAATTCACTGTCTTTATAAATGATAAGTTACACTTCTAGAATCGACTCAATTTCGGTACTATTAGAGTTCTTACAATACGACTACTTTGCGAGTAGTTGTTGCATAATATATTACTGCATCACTGGTGCAACTTTTCCGTTTCCATGCTGTGCTTCCAGCGATCTATACCCTTTCCATTTGTTCTGCTTGGAAGTCTATCAACTAATGTGTATAAGGCGTGGATCCATAACTTTGGAATCCCTGTGTATAGAACTTGAAATTTTGTAAAAAAAAAAAAAAAATGTTTATTGAAACATGGCCTAAGGGTAATATGGAGTTTTATGAAATGTAATGGGAGAAAGTGAACTTGCTTGTGCTGTTTTCCACTGTTCAGTAGGTCTCCACAAAAGTTGGGCTTAGGTGATTGAAATGCTCTTAAAACATTTTCCATAGACTCTACGAAGGTGACATAAATTTCTGAAATTCAGGATCTAACAGGTCGGAAAGGGGATGATAAACCTATTCTCGATCTAGGAATTCGAAGCTTTTTAATGCCGAGCTTTCAATAATTCTACTTCAAGGTGTACAGCCACCCGCAAAACTATCTCCCCCCTGAGTGCTCTAATTCCTTTACTTGGGGTCCGGATCATTTGCAGTTTGTAAAACGCCTGGACTGATGCAACCCAACTTACACGTAACTTTTCTCGGCAAAGACAGCAGTTGGTAGCACTGAGTCAAGCCTTTATGCAAGGAAAATTGTAAGTAGATGACGCACAAAAGAGTTCTCCATTCTAAGATGAATCTCTATGTTTCGGATCGTGATGTCCAGCGAACACCACAATTATTCTCAATATTGCTGTGTATGTAATGTATTATTTCGTTATATACTGTATGTTCAGAGAAATAAAAATACTGACCATGCATGAATCACAAAATCCTTGAAAGTAGGTGAAAATATTAAATCTAGAACAAGATTGTAAATGATAGCCTCCATTGACAGACCATCTCCAATTCTCCTCATTTCAACATATTTCTCTTTCTGGAGAGGAGAAGACCTTGCTTTTCGCACTGAGTATGCATTGAAATTGACATTGAAATGTTTGAAAAAGTTCAACCTGGCCGGATTTGAACGCGGGTCTGCCCAATTGAACTTAGGATTGCGCTAAGAATTTAACTACCGCGTCACTTCATCTTTCAGCCACACTATTAGCTAGTTAAAATAGTTGCATGCTCGTATAACACAAGATACTAATGCTCGTATAACCATACGTTCCTTGTATGAATGCCACAATGACGTACTCGAGATTTCCTTCTGTAACTCGAAAATACGTTATATGGACCTTCGTCACTGAGGAAAATATCACGAAACGTTCTTCAAGCTCAGGCTACCTCATCGTTTTTAACGATGGTCCCGATTTACATTACTATTCTTCCTCACCCTAATTTCCAATTTCCAAAGAAGAAAAGATGGCAGTCATTATTTTCTCACTCTTTGAATTATATTTTATCAACACGATTAGAAAGTTCTATTTTTATTTTTCGTAACTACTAGTTTATTTTCTTATCTTTATCTGAGGATATTGCAGCAGAGGGGTAAAGCATAAAACTCGTATGGCAGAGACCCGGGTTTGAATCCCGTTGTGGCAATTCTTTTATTTATGGGAAGGTATTGTTTGCTTTATTTGGTATCGTAATTCTGTTATTCCTTTATTATTGTTATTACTAGCATCGATTACCCGCTTCGCTGAGTTAAAATGAAAATTAAAATGTGTTTGGTACCCGTGAAAGACGCTGTTCTCGCTATTACTGGCATCAATTTAAACGGCATCGGAAGGATCACTGTTCACCTCACCGACTTCGAAAACTATGGATTCGACACTAATATCGGTCAATTCGACCATTTCTATTATATATATATATATATATATATTCCCCCAAGTTGGGGTGTTGAATTTGAATTTAATTAACATCGAAAGTGTCACTGTCCATCTCAGCGACCCCAAAAACTATAGATTCGACACTAATATCGGTGGTTTTTGATCACTTGTAAATGTTCCTTCCTCCCTTCCGCCTCCTCGTCCCTTGAGTCAATAATAATAATAATAATAATAATAATAATAATAATAATAATAATAATAGTTTTCACATACTACCACTGAAGTAGAACTAATGCAATGCTAACAGGTATATATGATAGGGCTAACTTGGGTACGGCCACATTCCCATGGTCCCTTATAATGTGTACTAGCAACGAAGTGATGTGAGATAATTACTTCTCTTACATTGTATAGAGTTATATTATTTTTTTGTAATAGCAGGTAACAATTATCTGGAATTATTGATCAATTATTGTATATTTAACTTTTTTCTCCTTTATAGAAATACGTTGCTTTCTTTATGTCTGAGAAAGTAAGGTTTTGAGATATGGCCCTTCGTCAAATAGTTTTCGACAGTGCCAGAACCAGGATTTTATGACGGGGGTGCACCAGTACATTTGAATTAAATTTGATTTTTTACTGCCTTTAGGCTTCTGTGGTGTGAATGAGGAAACGTCCTAGAAAAGCTCCGTGTTAGATCTCGGGAACTAAACCGACGACTTTCCGAAATCGAAGTCAATGCTTTACCAAATGAGCCACGGCCGCTTTGTATCGGTAGCATGTAATTTGCATTATATAATTAATTTGATTCTTTAGATCAGGAATTTGTCTAATCAAGGACACTTTGAAAATGGTGAATATTTGTATCATACAAAAGAATAATCAGAATCACATGATGGCAGAATTTTTTGGAAAGTTTTACTATCAACTTCTCACTTTAGGTAGGGTATATTTACAAAGAAGGGGATGCACGTTCACCCTTAAATCCGGCCATATATATTTCCATGCGAATGTATATGAAGAGAGAGGACCTCCTATGATTAATCCCCAACTGGCCCCTTTACGTCCAATCCGCAACTGCTCGCTGCTACGCGGTGGTAAATTCAACACCCCGACTCTAGATATCTGTTTACTCGATGAAACCATGCCGCCACTGATACACTAGCTCCAATCCTTCGACGTGTCGCTATACCGACTATCAACATTTACCGGCAAGTGGGCCAATAGGTGTTCTCGACGATTTTGGCATGGAATATTGGGTTTTGCAACCCAAGGAAAGCTAAAACAGTTTTGAAATAAATAACATTTGTATTAATAATATCCATCATGGAAAAATAAATGTTAAAACAGGCGATATAACATTTTCGGGGGAGTAATTTTGTGGTTCATTGGCGTTTCATCGAGTCTCTGCCACTGGTGGAACGCAGGTGGTATATTTTTCAAAACCGAATGGGGACACAGCGGATCGTCGTATGGAGCATCCAATTTTTGGCGATAGGTCGCTAGTTGATCATCGGTGGTCCACATACGCTTTCGGCGTTTGGTAGCTTGAGTTTCAGGTTGTTTGCATTATCAGTTTTCTTTTTCTGCATTTCATAAAAACAAAACTTCCATACAAAATAACGTAATAAACAGAAAATATGTATAAAAATTATGTTTTAGTGCGCGGGACACATCACGTCTTCGTGGGCCAACGGTTATAGACTTTTATTTTCCCAATATCGAGTAAACCGGATAAAATTTTGAACTCACAATTTGCAATGTATATTAATGACTCGTGAAAGAACATAATTATAAAGAAATACCCGAAGAGATATATTTAAACTGTAGTTTCACATAACATTTAACCATGATGCTCAAGCAGGGCGTAAACTTCTTAATATATAAATGTTGCAACAACATCAATTAATACTACTTCTATCACTCATTTTACTTTGACAATTTCGATTTGAGTTCTCTTTACTATTGTTTCTACATGACACTTTCTATTTTATTATGACCGAAACAAGAGTTTTACAATATTGGAATCGTAAAAGTCTGCAATTTGCTGAAGACACTTGACACCAAGTTTTGATCCTTAATTAACAGTGATGTTTTAGAATAGTGGGATAAGCGTTGGTTTCATATCCCATTGGTTCTGAGTTCGATTCCCGTTGGGTAATTAAAGACAATTTTTACTACTTGTAATATTAATACTTCCAATGTAAGATAACATGGGAAATATTCAATTTCTCTCTGTCTTATTGTTGAGACGACTTTCCCTAGTGCACTCGCAATATAAAAGTGAACTACGAAACACTACTACAAGATGACGTCAGGCGTATCAACCTTGATGCGTACTGTCTGGGAACGTAAACTGTTTAACGAACATTTGATGAATGCGTTAGGCATATCATTAGTATGGGTCAAACACACGACTGATCAAACACAAATGTTATTGTTTCCCAGCAATTGCTTATAAGTTTCTACTTCTTCTTCTACTACTTCTACTGCTAGAAATATTAATGTTTAAAGCAATTCACCACTTCAGATACGTTCCATATCGACAAAAAGACTTGAAATTCATTCAAAACCTTCTTAGAATATAAAATAGCCAAGTCTCGACTTTCCAATAATAATAATAATAATAATAATACAGTAATAACAGAATTACAATATCAATTACGTAAACAATCCCTTGCAATAAATAAAAATAATTGCTACGATGAGATTCGAGCCCAGGTCCCTGTCATACGAGTGTTATGCTTTACCCCTCTGCTACTGTTTCCTCATACAAAGATAAGGAAACGAACTAGTAGCTACGGAAGATAAAAATATAACTTTCTATACCTACACGTCTTGATACAATTCAAAGGATTCGAAAAGAATGTTTGACGTATTTTCTTCTTTGGAAATTAGAAGTTAAGGTAAGGTAAAATGTAATGTAAATATGGACTGGACCATAGTTGAAAACGATGACGTAGCCTCAACTTGAAGAACGTTTCATATTATTTTCCTCATTGAGCCAGGTCTATATACCTTTCATTGAGTTAAAAAAGGTAATTTGAAGCAAGTCATTGTGACACTCACATAAGGAACGTCTTCTTATTCGATCATTAGTATCTTGTGTATAGTCTTACCTGCAACGATTTTAACTAGCTACTTCGGAGGAAGATGAAGTTATGCGGTAAGTAAGTAGTTAGCGCATTGAAGTTCTATCCGGCGGACCCGGGTTCAAATCCGGCCAGGTTCAAAGTTTTTCAAATGTTTCAATATCAATTTCAATGCATATTCAATGTGAAAAGCAAGATCTTCTCCTGCTCAGAAAAGAATGTAGAAATGAGGAGAATTGGAGAAAGTCAGTGAATGGAGGCTATCATTTACAAACTTATTTCCAGCAGTTGTTCTAGATTTGATATTTTCAACTACTTTCAAATATTTTCTTATTCATGCGTGGTCAGTATTTCGGTGAACATACAGTATATAACGAAATAATACATTACATACACAACAATATTGATAATAATATATGGTGTTCATTGGACAGAACGATCCGAACCATAGAGATTCATCCTAGAATGGAGAACCTACTTTAAAATTTAGGCGCCTACTTTAAAATATTACTTGCATAAACACCTAGATCAGGGCTACAAACTGCTGTGATTGCCGAGAAAAGTTACGTGTAAGTTGGGTTGCATCAGTCCAGGCGTTTTACAAACTGCAAATGTTCTGAACTCCTTCTTCTTGTTCACCTCAACTATAGGTTGGTGGGCTACATGGAAATTCTAAAACTTTTCTCTCGCTTGGGAGAGCTGTTTTTTTACTTTGATAAGGCCTCTTCTTCGTAACTGCATCTAGATATTCTATCCTTCGTCTTCCTCTCTCTGATTTTATTTTTCCTTTCCCTCTATTAGCACAGTGATCCAATCGGAGTGTCGAATAAGATGGCCAAGCATGCTGTTTCTTCTTTTTCCTAGTATATACATGATCTGTCGTCCTTCATTAGCTTCCTTTAGTACGTCTTTATTCCTTTTCCTTTCGGTCCATGATATGCGTAGCATTCTGCACCAACACCACATTTCAAATGTTTCCAGCTTGGATATTTCAGCTTTCCTCAATGTCCACGTCTCTGATCCGTACAGCGCCACGCTCCATACCACGGTCTTAATAAATCGTTTACGAACATCCAGCGACACATTTCTTGATGTTAGTAGTCCTCTTTTCCTATTGAATGCTTGTTTAGCCTGTGCTATTCTGGAGCTTAGGTCTTTTTCACTTCTTCCATCCGAGGATATTAGACTTCCTAAATAGGGGAACGTCTTAACGTCTTCGATTTTCTCTCCATCTAGCCATAGGTTTGCCCCTTCCTGTCCTGCTCTTGTGCACTTTATCACTTTCGTTTTTTCTTGTTTATCTTCATTTTGCATGCTTTTTCCAGTTGGTCGTTAAAGTTTGAAAGTGCTTCCTGCATGTCCTCATCGTTTTCCGCTATCAATGCTATGTCATCAGCAAACCTTATTGTGCCGAAAACCTGACCATTTACTTTTACGCCTTTCTCGTTTTTCTCAAAGAATTCTTTCATAGCCTCTTCTATATAGACGTTGAACAAGAGAGGTGAAAGTCCACATCCTTGCCTCAGTCCTTTACTTATTCTTGCTTCCTTCGGATCTCTTCCGATAACCGTTCTTCGCTTTTCCCTTCTATTCGTTGTGAGATAATTTTTCACAGTATTTTTGATACATGGGAAAGCAAACTTAAGGTTTTGTGTTCCTTACATTTCCGTGCGCCTTTCCTCTTAGGCAATGGAATAAGAGCACTCAGGGGGAGATACTTTTGCTGGTGGATATACATAAGTTTATTTAAATGTTTTACATTATTGTTACAATTTTTTTTGAGATGTTCAGGATACAGTCATGAAATTTATAATTCATTTTAAATTTATAATGTTTTTATTCCGAAATGGACAGAACCGAAGTAGCCAAAGAACGACACAAGCAGAAGGAACGCAAGAGAAAGGAAAATTGTGAACTTTGGCAAAGAATTGTTTGAAGAGGCTTTCACCTTGAGGGCCCTAAAATGGTGGAAAAACTGCGCGAAAAGCACGTTTGTCTTCAGTTTTATTTCTTTTTGACAATGTTGCCATCACTTTCAGGCCCCGAAAAAATATATGTTGTACATAAGGGTATAATAAATTTTTTTAACCAAAAAGTCAGGAACGTGTCCCCCTAAAATTTTTTCTACAATTTTTTGAAATTTTCAACACGCAAAAAAAATTAAATAAAAATAAAAATAAAGAAAGAAAAAAGAAAGAAAATACTAATCGATAGTTTAAAAAAATGGACATTTGCATCTAGATAGTATCTACAATCTGTGAAACTTTCAAACTTTTTGGACCACCCCCACCAAAATTTTTAAAAAAATATTCAATTTTGAGCATATATGACACGATAATTTGGAAAGGGGAGAGGATACGGGGTCAAAAATTGTTTTGGAGTAGTTTTAGGTTAAGGGTAACTTTTTGGGTGAATAGCGACCCAATGTGGATCAAGGGCCGATTTCACTATCTTACTAGGAGAGACCCTTTATGGAAATTCATTGGAAAGCTCCGAGATTGTGAGACGTCGATTTTCAGGAACTTTTCCCTCAATTTCCTGAACGAGTTTATCAGTGAGAACTGATGGCCTACCACTCCTCTGTTCGTCATGAATGTTTGTTCGTGACGGCACAAAGTTCCCGATAAATAGCTGCTGCTGCTGAATGTTGTTTTGCCGTAAGAAAACCTATAATAGCCCGTACCTCCCACTCGGCAGGGTTTTCTATTGCAGCCCACATTTTAAGACGCTACAAAAGTGGAACTGGTAATCAGACAACCTTCAGTCTACTACTGTTGGATGAAGACTGAACTGCAAAGATGATAGCGCTTCCCCCACTACTTCATGCACAGTGACCAATCGGAGGATACTTTCCGAACGCGCCTCGTATATCACGCTGGTGCGAAGACCACCTTAAACTATAGATTCATGTCTCATATAGCCCCAGTATTGAAAAGGGACTCTAAACTCCAACAAGAGATAAACAAAAGAAACAACTGAATAAACCATTTCTTCAGAATAAATCGTGTTCTGAAATGATATAGCGCAAGTAACGAGGGAAATTACTGAAATTCAAGACTTCTTTTGAAGCACGGTATTAAAGCAGAAAAATAAACTTGAGACCAAGAGACGTTTCTGAAAATAAGAGGTAACCTGCCAGTAATGTCCGAACACTTGTCATAATAATCATTTTGGAGGCTTCACTTACTACTAGATATTGAACGAAAATTTAAGAAGAATTAACGAAAACATTTGTTCAGAATGTGAAATACTGTATTTTGTAACTCACTTCTGTTACCTGACATACACACTTCTTCCAAATTAACTCTCGTGATGTCATTGTCATTAAATGTTGTTCATAAGTACAATCCTGAATCTTGGCGTAATTACTCTTCGATTCACTCGTTGGATTTCACGACAGGCGTTTTGTTTGCCCTTAACTAATATGTCCAGCACTCTACGTTATTATTTATTGATTTTCTACTAATATATGTGACTATTTCGTGACTTGATATGCAGAAGTTTGACCGGAGGTTTTCTGATTGGATAATTATTTCGTCGTGATTGATACTGCCAGTCTTATGTCGAGTGATCGTATGTGGCCATAATTCAAGCAAAATTTCTTCGAAAACTGAATAGTTAAACTATACTGCATGAGTTTAATTTTGACCTTGTCCAGATCTTAGGTGTGGATGACGTAGTTGCAATATTGCCATAGTTCAGGAAGGAAATGCACAATATTTAACAAAACAAAGGAAAAAAATGCAAAAACAAAACAAAGGAAATTATTTTGATATTTCTCACCTTGATATTCTTTCGTACCTCAATGTTTCCCGCCAATTCTGAATCACTTCAACCAAGTTTTTCAGCAG
The DNA here is from genome assembly GCF_964235325.1 of Thermobia domestica. Taxonomy (NCBI): domain Eukaryota; kingdom Metazoa; phylum Arthropoda; class Insecta; order Zygentoma; family Lepismatidae; genus Thermobia; species Thermobia domestica. Next base: position 35,550,061 of record NC_137459.1, on the reverse strand, counting down.
AATAAATGTAAATGAAAAAGCCCGACAGTATTAATGGCATTTTCATATAATCTAGTAATCTGCATCAATTTTCACTACAGGAGCAGAATTACACATATATCTTACAGACAACCATAAACACACAATAGTGGAACATAACATCTTACCACCACCATCAATCCAACCATTAACACCATCGCATTGTGCAAACGATTTTTGAGGAGATGCTAGAGAAAGGAAATAGAGGAAAGTTTGGTTTAAGGCTCACGTTCTATACTACAATCGAGGAATACGTGACTGAAACGTGTACCGTCGGCTGAGATTGGACTGTATTTTCATGAATGACGCAAGTTCTTTGCTATAACGTGCTCATTTAATTAACCAGTTTGTAAGAATAATGACAGAGACGTAATACATTGAACTTGAGTAAGAGAACTTGAGAAAACTATAACAAAACTTTGGTACAATTAGATGGCTTGGATGCCAAGTGGCCTAATTCCAGAACTGAAATTTTCTAGGAGCGAAATTTGAAGTTTAATGTCACACGAACAATTCTTATTTTTGTTATTTTGACAACCAAAATCATAACTATGTAGTTTATTATTTTATAAGCCATTGTTTACAAAAATCTTTTTAAAAGATACCCATCTATTGAAGTAAATGAAAGCATTAGTCCATTTTTTCATAGTTTCGAGTTGGGCCACTTGGTCCAAGCGGCTCAATTAGGCAACGAAATCAAAATATATGATATATATATATATATATATATATATATATATATATATATATATATATATATATATATATATATATATATATATATATATAATTGATTTTCAGGAAGTTATACGGAAAGTTATTTTCCACTGAAAATCTATCTCTGTAATAAAATGAATTTTATTTAATGCGAATCAATCCCTTAAGCTGAAATATTGGGAAATTACTTACATATGTTATTTCTTAAGGTAACAAACTACGAAATTCAGGGATGTCTTCAACCATCACCACATTTTCTAAACAGGCAGGTTTTGAAATATTATTTTACAGAATGAAAGCACAAGAAAAAAAACTGTCAGGATTGCAACTTTGTGATGATGTGTTACAATTATCGAAAATGAGCTTTAAAACAAGCGTACGTTACCATATTCTCTTTCGATAACAAATCCTCAAGACATCACGGAAATCAATCAAAAACTGTTTCCTTTTAGAAATATCTTGACTTTTTCAATGGATACAGCTTATTGTAGTCGTTCTTTTGTCGCAGGTAGATAAATATCAATGACTTTGCAACTCGCCCACACAGAGTGGATGGAGTATGACATCACAGTTAAATATTCCGTCGGAGTTGTGATGATTCCAGTCTTTGTTAACTAAATATCCCTGGGACTTGGATGCAAACGAATATAACGCATGAAGATTGATTGAGGCTGTTGTTTGTAACAATGTTAACAGTCAACAAGTGAGTTCTCAGTGAATGTGCCAACAGTCATCAATTCGTGCAAACAGAAATCAGTCCATGTTCCTTAGAGTATTTTGGAATTGAATAGACTATTGTTGTAGAATACAGTTAAGCAAAACTGTATTAATCTTCATCGTGATACTGAACTCACCGTCAAGTTGATATAATGAAGTTGTAGTGTCCGTTCTTTACTACATTCCTATCGAATGCCTGATATATATTTCTTCCAGTTTAGGTAGTTTTTTTTAAGCTTAAGGCATATAGGCCAGCATAACACTGTTTAAGGTTTCTATCTTTGACGTACTCTTACTGACCTTTCCGTGTGCCATTAGTGACTCAGTGATTGAATGGGATATGGGTAACCGGGTCATTTGTTTCAAATTTGTACGGGTAATCCGGTTTGGGTAACCCGAACAGACCTGGAGTCCTAGATAAACCCATGATCCAAACAGACCGGAGACCCGGACAGACGAGTGACCCAAACAAACCCAATGACTCAAGACCAGTCGCAACATCACTTTTGCAGGATTATTGTAGATTTTTATATTTGATTAATGATTTTCACTGCTTAAGCTCGATCATTCATTCTCTTTGATTCTCAATGTGAAATTTCTTAATCAAAATACCATGTCTTGAATATTTCAAATAATTTAACGTTTATTCGTCTTCTTCTCATACGTGACTTTTAAATATATTTATATAAAAAGAATTAACAAAACACAGTTTAGGCTCATTGGTCTTTTATATTCTAAACGACAAGTATTACAGGTCGATTAAACTTTGGTGATTCCTCATAAGAGAAGCATATAGCTTAACTGTACTGAGAATCGGAAGCGTCTGTACTCTGATAAATCTTGTAGTTATATTTCAGTGCAGTACTTAACACAGGCAGATGCAAACAACAAGCGAGAAAGAAAACTATATTTAGTGAAAATGTAATGAGAGAGGAGAGAATCATTTTTCTTGGGGTTGCACTTAGTAACTTCACATATACTGTACTCCCCAAGCATATGGTGACATTTCGCCTCCGTATTCTAGGGAGTTATCGGTTCACTCCATATGATAAGTTAGACCGGGTCACTCCAAATTATGAATCTGTCCGTGTCATCGGGTTTAGCAAGTTATGGGTCTGACTGCCTATGGTCTACTGGGTCACGGGTCACGAAGTTTGTGACTAATTTCATCACTGGTGGCGACTACAAGATGAAAGACGTAGAGCCTGTTCGGTGTCATCACGTGGAAGGTCAGACAAAACTTCTTTTGATATGTTAAACTGAAACAAGGATATTTCAAATGAAATAAGAAAATGCATTTTATATATCAAAATGAAATGAAAATCTTTGAGTTTCACGTCCGACGAATATGCCGGCCAGGCTAAAGGAGACGGTGATGATGAGAAATGAATGGAATGGTGGAATGAAGAAAGTGGAAGGAAACGGGAGAACCCCGAGGAAACCCAGGCACACGGTGTTTGTCCACTACAAAGTCCACTTGGAGCGAGCTAGAATCGAACCAGGGTCCCCATGCACCAGAGGTGAACGCTCTACCACTGAACCACCGCGGCCCCTACATTTTACATATCAGACAGACAACATATCATATGTCGATTTTAGTTTAATATTTCAAGCAGTAGGAACGCTTTATTTGAATGCCCTACTTTTTTTTTTGTTTGTATTGGCGTATCACTGGCAACGGAAATATTTTAGTCTAAACTATACTAAAAAAATAACAAATAGCTACTTCTCATGTTAGTGTTAGTGATATGTTGCTAAAAATAATTGCGTAGTGTTTATAACTGACACCAAACCTGGAGTTTCAATATCGCGTTCTCGAAAGCTTGACGTTTGTTTTTAGCCAGCTGGACCTAGTTTCTACTATTTTTTATATTCCTATCTCTGCGAGGTCCACCTTAATATTGTTCTCTCACCTGCGCCTAGGTCTTCCTAATGGTTGTTTTCGATTGGATTTCCAGTTAAAACTTTGAAGACGCTTCTACTTTCTTCCAATCTGGCTACATGACCTGCCCACCTGAGCCTCCTTGAAGTAATGACACTAACACCCTCAGGTAAATGGTGCAAAATTACGCAATTCCTTGTCATGGATTTTCTGCTATTCCCCGTCCCCACTCCTCTTTGATCCAAATATTCGTCTCAGGATCTAATTTTTTAGATACTTTTGGTCTGCGTTCTTCCTTTCAAAGCAACCACGTTTCTCAACCATACATCACGATGACTTCAAATTTCGCCTATTCAAGATTCGCCTAATAACCCCAGGCAGTGGAATTTACAGATGTTAACTCAAGAGAAAGTGTAGACGAATCTTGAATTCAAGATTCGCCTTTCAAGATTTGTCTAATGCGAAATTATGTTGGTAGCATTGTCAAGAAATGACTTAAAAATTTATATATAAATTTAAAAAAATGTACATTTAAAAGTCACATATTTAAAAAAGTATAAGCACAATTACAGTATATGGCTTGACTATGACTTGATTCGTCTTGTCACACTTCGTAACACAAATCCGACCCCCGACCCCCTGTTGCCGCGTTATGTGGACGACATCTGAAACTATCTACATATTGTTTTGTGGTCCGATAACAACCCATTTCATCCAATAACACAATTTCACCAGTGTCGCTTACCATTGTCTTCCCCAGAGTCGCTCAGTTATTGATGAACATTTAAGACTAAGTTGACACATGAATCGCATCACTCGATACTAAGAACTCTTAATACAAACTTGTTCAATTCCGAATGTTGACATTGAGCTGCTATTCTCTCATGGCAGTTTACTTACTTTCACATTCACGTAGGCCTATGTCACTTTGAAAAAAGGGGTATTTGAAAGGAAACCAAGCCGGTACAGTACCTCGGTGTTCCTGTACACTGACCCATATATTTATACATGGACGCAGGGGTCCCGGGCCTAGAATGGCAAATTTCCATGGGCGACGTATTTTTAAAAATCTAGATTGAGATAAGTTTCTAAAGTCATTGATGGCATAATTAATACAAAAGAAAACTGAGCTAATGTGTAGCTTCTAATTCTGAGTACGAATTGATTAACCTAGGGATAAGCATAAAAAATTACTAACAATTTTAAGGAAAACTGAGTCCGTAGAAATTGTTAAAAATTGATTGTGAATTTGAACAGAAAGTAACAACAAGAACAAACGTAATTTTGGTCTAGTAATCTTTTATTACAAACGTAATTACTATATATTATTTAAAATACCCATGACGTCACGGTGGCTCAGTGGTAGAATCTTTACTTCTGGTGCGTGGGACCTCTGATTCGATCCAAATTTGCGCCAAGTGGGCTTTATGGTGGACAAGCATCGTGTGAATGGCTTTTATCGGTATTCTTTCATTTTATCCCACTTTCTTCAGTCCACCATTTCGTTTAATATTATCATCGCTGCCTCCTTTAGCTTCATGAGACGTTACACTAAAAGATAAACCCAGTATGAAAGTTACATTTTTGCATACTTTCGGTGTATACTATCATCTGCGATAAAAGGTATGGTTATTGAGCATCAAGTAATAAGCAGCTTACACAAAAAAGTAACCAGCCCTCAAGTTAGTGCATCTGCATGAGAAGCAAGTAACCAAATATTGATTCTTCAAATATAGATGTGACGTCTCTTTCCTTCCCTTTCCTTTGTACCGTTTTTCTTTTGTTTCACTTCTGTGACTCCCAGGTAGCCGACAGTAAACGGATTCACTTTGACTGTGTATGGTTCAAGTCTAAATGACGCCCGGAAACAACTATTTGTTCATTACACTACAGAGCACAATCTAATATAAATAAAATAAAGAGTTTGTTTGTGTGCGTCTGTCTGTGTTTCTGGGGACCAGACTAGTGAACCGAGAGTTACCAAATTTTGGTCAAGGGTACCTTGGTTCAGGTCCCAGACCAAGACGAAGGTTTCTTTCGAACCAGGGGTGACTCAGGAGGGAAGGGGGGCTTTTACCAGGATATGTAAAAGTAGTAGAAAATAACCGATATTAGTGTCGAATTCATAGATGTTCGCGGTCGCTGAGATCAATGGTGAAACTCCGATCGCATTAACTTCCGAATTGACCCCACTTAGCTGCGGGCTGGGGGTCACCGGGGGAGGATAGCGAGACATGTAGAAATAATCCAAAATGACCAATATTCGTATCAAATCCATACTTTTCACGGGCGCTGAGATCAATGGTGACACTTTCACAGGCGTCGACTTCGAAATACAGCCCCCCATCGGCTGGAGGCAGAGGCGTTTTTATTTCAAAATTCGAACTAGGGGGTCTCAGGGGGCATTTACCAGGATATGTAAAAGTAGTAGAAAATGACCGATATTTTTTTTCTTTCGTTGTTCAGTTTCTCATTAGATATTTTATCTGATACATGCGAAGAATGGGTATTTCAGCTAGTTGTAGAATGTTTTCATTTTACAACTGTTCCACAATCCATAATGTTTCAGATTTTGAATATAAATCCATTCGAAAACATGATTTCAACTACAAGTCTTTTTTTTTTCTTTCTTTCTTTTTTCAGTCTATCCACAATGAGCCCATTCCTCAAAATAATGCAACTGTTCCTAATGATGACAGGAACTGTGCTTGGAATGCTTCTTTTACTTCTCGTAACTCCAGACATTGAGGAAACAATGCTACGTGCCGTCAGAAGATATCAACAGAGACATAGAGCTGATCCTATATTGTTGCAAGCGTAAGTACTATTTAAAAAAATGAACATTGAGCAATTTAACAGTTAAACTTCTGTAATATGAAGTGGATTTAAACTAACGAAAATATGGCAAAGGTAGTCAATATAGCTATATACGTGACACGGTCCGGCTCTACCATATGCGTAACACGTGCATTTGCATGGGGTGGAAAGTTTCAAGCGGCTGCAAAATCTGTCATAACTATAGGGTCTTATTATTTAAATTAAGTATATCTTGTTAGAAATAGACTTCATGATGATGGTAGTTACATTTACTAAGTTGACCTTCTAATTGAATACTACATTCGTATGTCATGTTTAAGTCGCATTACTTGAAGTTCACATGGATAGTGCTAAAGAAAGTGGTCAAACAAATCCCAGTATGAATTGCTTGATTGTGGTCAAATACAACAACGCAATTCTCGAACCGTAGCGAACACCTGTTCCATTTAGTTAGTTATCACAGTTTTGATATGAAAACTAGTCTCGGCTTTGTTACAAACAAGTTCCTTATCATTCAAGGTGGAAACGAGTTTTTTTTTTTTTTTTAATTAACAGATGTAGAAGGAAAATCAAGAATAAAGACAAAGAGCTAGTTGCACTGGAATTGCAAACTGATATATTGAGATTGAAGCTCGATATTGAATTATATAAAAAATATTACCATCTTTCCTCTGCAGATGTGTTTGCTTTATTTTTCACTAACATGATATATATTATTATTTAAAGAAAAAGTAAAAGGGAGATTGTATTTGTAGTGTTTAGAACTTTCTGAGTGCGAATGCTTTTTTCCTCGACTTCATGATGGGGTAGCATACTTAAAATTGTGGCTTTTAAGATTTGTTTTTTTCTGGAGAAAGGGCAGGCGGTAAATGATACCATTGTACGGGACGATAAATTGCCTACGGTCGGTCCTAATGAGTGGCTTCATTGAATGTACGTTTTAATACACTCATAACTGTAAGGGTATATATATATATATATATATATATATATATATATATATATATATATATATATATATATATATATATATATATATATATATATATATATATATATATATATATATATATATACAGGGACATCCTAAGGATTCTTTTTTTAAAGGCAAGAGAGAAGACCGACACACAAATACTATAGTGCTAAACTATTGAATATATTGAGTAAGCAAATCTAATGCCTTTTACAAGAATTTCGAAGAATTAAACCCACTTTGTAGAGTTGGACAAATGCCTCCTTTTTCCCATCATGCTCTTGACCATGTATACATATATATGACAAAATCATACAAGTAGATTACCATAAATCAGTAAAATAATGAGCTTTGCTATTAACTTCCAAAGAATGAACGCGTTAAGTATTCCATTTACTTTTACTTAAGTTCCCTATGCCACACAGACGTTATAGCTAGTTTTGATTTCTAGGGTGTCGTCCTACTTGCGACAGTCTTACATGCAACAGGAATTGTTAACTGTCCTATGAGCGACCGGTTCGATGTATTAACTGGCCTATGAGTCATACTAAGATAATAGAAGAAGATAAGGTTCCCTTTTCTTTAACTTGTTTCATGCTAATGTTCATTTAGAACCTAACAAAATGTACTATGAAAAATTTACGTTCGTTGAGGTTTCATTTCTTCCAGCCGTTAATCTGGCTACAAGGGATTGCATCAGATTGCTATAATCACGACAAGTTTTTGTGTGTGAGTCAAACCAAGGAGGGAAGGCGAGCTAAGCATTTAGTTTATGTTTTCGTAGCTTACAACAGAGGGGGAAGGTAATTTAAAGAATTTGTTTACTTTTTGAATTGTTTAGAGTACACTACATTGTAATTGGTGGGATTGGTTGGGAATAGCCAATTAGATGTAAGGGATCTCAAAAGCTGTCTTTTATTATTGAATTTTTTTCTTATCTTATTCATAGAGTCTTAGGAAGTCTAAAAAGTAGAAAGTTGTCGAAACTGTTATGCGTTTCCCAAATAAAATATATTGCTTTGCTTAGTGAGTAATCAGATTTGGATTAAATTAAATACAGAAATCAGACCTTTCGAAGAAAGGGGATATTAAAATTGGATTTTCAGTAATTAATTACATGGGATAATACTTTTCATGGAAATATCCCTGCTGTCTAGTAATGTGAGGTGGAAAATTTTCCGCGAAAAATTTTCGGGAAAAGTTTCCCTATATTTTTCCGGAAAATTTTCCGTTCTAAACAAATATCAGCGATCAAGTAACAATTCCTCATTAACCATAAAATTGATTGACTTTATGCACAGAAATGTTAAAAACTGGAAGATCGATTAAAGAATTTGAAAATTCTCATGGCTCAGAAACTTTCCGGTGCTATGGAGGAACAAGTGAAACCATTTTTCATGAATCGAAAAATTTTCTGTCGTGTATGGAAAAATTGAAAAACTTTTTATAAGTAGGAAAATTTTCATAATTCTGAAGCAAAAAAGTAAAGCAACTTTTTATGAATCGGAAAGTTTTATTTCTCTGTAGAGACAAGTGAAAGGAATTTTCATGGATCGGAAAATTTTCATTATGATATAGAAACAAGTGGAAAAACTTTTCATATTCCGGACAATTTTGAACATTATGTACAGTGATGTTAGGTGGAAAATTTTCCACTACATTTAACTGCACATTGAGCTATAAAATTGAATTCCTGTAGAAGAAAGTTAAACAGCAACAAATTATAATTTTCCATTTAACTTTGGGGAACAGGAAAATTTTCTAATATTTCGAGTTGGCAAGTAAAAACTTACGTAGTGTTTCTCTTTCTCTCTCTCTCTTTCTCTTTGTGTGTAGGTGTAAAGTGCAGGAAACATAAATCGAGTTCGTAGGGTGCAAATGTCCCATCTCATTGTTTAAAATATAACAAGAAAGCTAAAAGAAACCTTTGTGAATTTATCAGTTATTTCAAAAACAGAAAATTTCACTATTTCTTCACATATACGCCTACCTATGTAATGAAATAATTACATAAAAGTTCCAGTTCTTGATGAAGATTATTTGTAACGGAAAATAAGAAGAAATGTTTTGATTTTATTATGTTTAAAGTTATGAGAAAACGAAATATGATTTTGTGAGATCATATGTAAATTTTGAGGGAAGAATACATTAAAGTTTTTGAAACTTTTTTTTTTCAGAAATGAAGATTTGTTAGATGTTCACTTCGTGAAACTTCTTTCAGACAATATTTATAAGAAATAAATTTTACGGCTAAACAACGATATACGAATAATTGGAGTATATTTTTATGAATCGGAAAATTTTCCGTTTCAAAATTTTCCGGAAAATTTACATCGCTACTGCCGTCTCGTCAAGTTATTTGATATATTTTATATCAAATCTAACTTAGAATTAAGATACGTTTTATTTGCACTCCCAGTAGAAGGAAAATATATTTGACGAACAGTGCCACTGTCACATACATTTTTCATAGCAAGGTTATTCGGACACTAACAACTCCATAGGCAAACATGTTTTACGAGAGGTAATAATATCATCTTCCATCATCTCAATGTAAATGAATCCGTCGCTCATAGGACAGATAACAGTTCCTGTCGCTAATAGAACTGTCGCTTCTAGGACCAATTCGTTTTCTAGCTTACTAAATCATAAAGGCACATGGCAGGGAAATTTGTAATTGTCAGACACACACACACACACACACACACACACACACACACAAAAACAAACAAGAACGCCTTTTTGGATATTCTTGAGCTGTGTATTTGTTTTCTTCACAGAATATTGCAGCATTGCACCTACTCCACACGTATATGTATAGTAGAAGGAAAAGCTTAACACTAATGTCATGTAGTGTAATAGTAAATGAGTATTCCCCCTCTGTGATTTTTGGAGTTAATTGTGGCCAATAAATAATGGATTCACGACGTAAACGTGGGAACAAGGATCTCATACGAAACCAGATTTTTGTTGACACGTTCCCTCTATTGCCATTTCTTTTCTTTTCAACTTGTGATCGGTGGTATTTTTTTCTACATTTGGTTTGTAGATTTTTGGACCCTCTTTGTACATATACTTAATTGCATGGATGAGCTATTTACACAGACTATTAGTTAATAAGTTTACATGAGGGTGACTTGTAAATGTTTTATGTAGCGTCTTTACATGGGAGATTGTCTAAACAACCCCTACTCGCTATGCAATACAACTTACTGATTTATCATGCGGGTTGCATATTTGATGAGGTATAATAACTAAACTTTTTTCTCTATGAGTACTGTTTATGTAGGAATATGCACAAAATGCAGATGCATTACATTCGAGAGGGGGAAGCTTTATGACCAATCGATTTCAAACCTAAAATTAATTTCTTTTAAACATTAGAAATATAGTGCAGCAAAAAAACACTATACAACCATTAATTCTGCTAAGTTTGTATTGCTGTAGAAGGGAAAGAGCTATTTTAGAATTAACAGAAGCAACACACAAGAGTTTCTGAATGAACCGACGCGGGCGGCGGCATTTTTTCTCCCCTTCTGAACATTTGCTACTTCTCTTTTCATCAACCTTCATTCTTTATTTATACAATCGTGAAGCCACGCCTGCCAGTTGAAGCAAAAGGGAAAATTCCTTCTCCTTATCAACACCGCCACTGAAAGCTTTTTAGACTGATTGATCAATTAAATGTCAACGGCCTGACAAGAAAATAACTGAACACAATATGTTTCACATAAACAAGGCGCTGAGGAATTTGGTAAAATAATCTATGACTCCGTTTAAAGAATCTTTGAAAATAACACTTAAAAAAAAAAAACTTTGAAGAGTAGAAAACAAAGCATAACTGTTCTGATTTTCTTTTTTAAATATTCCTTCTATAAAACTTGAAAATAAGAATGTCTGTCTGAAAACAGAAATATCAACGGGATTTGAAAAAATTGTATATATTTATAGTAAAATTGGGTGATTTCAGTCAGGAAATGAACACACACACACACACACACACACACACACACACACACATATATATATATATATATATATATATATATATATATATATATATATATATATATATATATATATATATATATATAGAGAGAGAGAGAGAGAGAGAGAGAGAGAGAGAGAGAGAGAGAAATATAGATAGATAGATAGCACTATCTTAATTTTGCTTATGATTATGAAATTTGAAGCTCGTAATGTACCTTTTTCAGTTGGTTTTGAATTAGCGTAACATGTAGTAAGGAATAAACCTGTAAAATATAAATATCCTATTATTTTTAGAAATTCGATTTATGGGCTTTCAGCATGTGTTGGCCATTTAGCTTGTCACGTATATGAGGGATGACGTCCCTTGGCGAGCACACAATGCGATGAAAAGGAAGGAAGGAAGCATCCTGCGACCATTTTGTTAGGTACCATACCAGCATTTGCCTGGTGTCAATGAGAGAAACCCAGAGAACCCTCACTCAGGATGGCTGGACTGAAAAAAAGCTTTTACACTTTTCCGATTGAGTGTCCCCACGGGAATCGAATATAAATATCTTGAATAACCGTTCAAAAACGATAAGAAACATGCAGAACGAAAGTGTAAATGGAGGTAGTAAAAAGCGCAGACAACCAATTAGAACACATACATTTAAAAGAAATATGCCAGTTGAATGGAAAGTATAGACTGTTGAGAAGATTCCAGGCGATAGCTCATGTGGCTCTGGTTTCACGTTAATCAGTAGGTCCATGTCTCATATAGCCTCGCTGGTGAACGAGATGCTAAACTCAAAATCAATTCAACTTGTTGAGAAGTCTTTGAGAAAATTGTATTTCAATAAACCAAGAATAAGATATTTGGACGTTGCCGATACGAGTTAGAAGAGTCATAATTGGCTTCGCTTGGTGCGGGGATATAAGTTCTTCACGATCTTTGTTTCTGCGACGATAAACCTTGTGGTTTCTTCGAACCATAGAATTAGTTACAATTGACAAGGTTTACAAGCAGACGAAACACAAGTAATGTATTTACAGTAAGCCACAGATACATACATGAAGGTTACAGAATGAAAAAAAAAAACAACAATTTTCTTTACTCTGACCAGAGTCCATTGATTTTCTCTACGAAGTTTCTATATTATTTGAACTCAGAATTTATTTTAGTCCTTTTAAGATGATACCAATTTTCAGTTTAGTTCGTCGTAAATATTTCTTATAAATGCAAACTTTCATAGCTGCTTACCAAAAAAAGAAAAAAAAAAATCTTATCTTAAACCCACTTAAGTGCTCCCATATATATTGTTTGTGTGTGTTTATCCAATAAAACTATATAGCCGCATTTATTTTAGACGTTTATTTTAGTTTACTTTGCTGAATTTGAATATGCATACAAATAAATCAAAATTTTATCTCAGGGAATGATGGATGCTCAATTTCCTAACGTTCTCGACGTTGGACGTGGTATGGGGAATAATCTTTCATTACTCTCTTCCGGTATGTTATGGCATTTTGTTTAATACGTTTTGTCGTGTCTTTATTTGCATTATTTTAATAGCACATTGGTTTCTACAATGGTTATTAACTGCCCATTATCGAGAATATTGTTTAAATTTAGATCTTCATTTGTGTGCTTTGTGTGTGTCTAAATAACCCCTACTCGCTATGCAATACAACTTACTGCTTTGTTTTGTGGGTTGCATATCCAATAAGGTATGGGAACTAAACCTTTTCCTCTATGTTTACTGTTTTTACGTGGTAGTTCGTAAGTTTTATCAACACAGTATAAATAATTTAAAATATTATAATTATTTTCAAATTTTCACTATCATCTTCATGTAAATATTTTAGAAATATAATACAAAAGTGCATTTAAATTTTATCGAAGTCTCGTAGCAATGACCATAGTTATCTATTCAAGATCCCTGCTTTAATCTACTATACACTTGCATAAGATTGCCTCCCTCGTTGTTAATAGGGAAGAAAGAAAGTTTTCGGAAATCGGTATATATCAATAATACTATACTATAAATCCTTCTGTGTCCTGTCTAGAAGTAGAATGAAGTGTAATTATGTAAAATGTATATCAGTGTAAATGTATGGAAGTTCGTTATATATATGTAGCGTTTTGTAATGTGCTTCTATGTATATGTATACTTATATTCTATGTGTGTGTGTGTGTGTTCTGGCACGTGTGTTAATAGAATCAGCAACGTTTCTCAACCATTCGCAATCAAAGGGTACTTCAGTAGCCTAAAATAATTGTGCAAATTAGTAAACTTTACCGTTATACAGCTATATATACGTTACATATATTTTAACGAATGTGTTAATTGAGGCGCCTGGTATCAAAAACCGCCAAATCCATTTTTTTTTCGAAATTGTGTTATATATCGCTTGTTATATGTTTGATCTAAAGGAATTCCATGGAAACAGAATTTCGTTTAAACGCTTAATATTTCATACTAAAAAACTAGTTCAAATATGGGACTTTGTACGCGTGTATAGGGAGCTTCAATGCACGTTTTGCGAGATTACTAGAAACTAAGCGAAATGGTTGTGGCGGAGTTTGATACTAGACTCCTCAATTGTCCACTCTAGATATGAACTGTGTCATTTGCATTTTTAATATAGATATCAACAATTTAAATGAAATTGTGAACACATTGCTAAGTTTACAATAGCCATTGATATTTTTAAAAAAAATAATTTTAAAACAAAAGACGGATTATAGTCAAGATAGGATTCCATGTTCATTATTAAAGAAATTTGAAATTTCACGTAAACGTTTGCTCCCCCTCCCCTTTACCCTAAATCCAAAAATAAAAATAAAATTGAGATGTTCAGAGATCACAGAAAGTCTTGGATTTAGTAATGTACGACTTTCTCTTTCTGTCACACCATCTTATATATAAAAGAGAACATACAAATCCTTTGTTCCCTCATCACGCTAATACGGCTGAACCAATTTCTTTCATTTTTGGGGGGTTATTAGGATTTGGACCCTAGATGGTTTTTATCATATCACTTTAATTTTTAATTACCAGTGTCTTGAGATAATTGACCATTCAAGTGTCCATAACGTACAAATCCTTTGTTAGTTCATCATAGGTAAAAATAAACGTATTTATATGCAACCCGCATGACCGTGTCACTCGGCGGGTTAACATAAATGACAGGCGATATAATGGTTTTTATCATATCACTTGAAAGCGAAAAAGTAAAAATTATCTAAGTAACAAAGTTTATTGCGTTCCGGGGTGACCGCAGCGAAGCGGGGCGGGTTAACATAAATGACAGGCGATATAATGTTAACATTTACTGCAATCTTCTATGGTTTTTATCATATCACTTGAAAGCGAAAAAGTAAAAATTATCTAAGTAACAAAGTTTATTGCGTTCCGGGGTGACCGCAGCGAAGCGGGGTGAACGCTGCTAGTTCTGAATAAAAGCTGTTCATATTTAGAAAGTACTCTTTTAAGGATCAAATAGACAGCACGATGGCTCAGTGGTGTGCTTTTACCTCTGGTGTGCGACAGTCCCTGATTCGATCCCCGACCAAGTAAGTTTGTAGTGGAGAATATAAAATGAAATTTTTCAGTTTTACGTCCCACGCCTATGCCGGTTAGGCTAAAGGAGACGGTAATGATGAGAAATGAATGAAATAGTGGAATGAAGAAAGTGGGAGGAAACGGGAGAACCCCGAGAAAACACACGATCACGGTGTTTGTCCACCACAAAGTCCACACGGCGCGAGCTGGAATCGAACCAGGGATTCCAAGCACCGGAGGTAAACGCTCTACCACTGTGCCTTCCAGAATATCGTGTACGTGGGTTTTCTAGAGGTATTTATGTTTCCTCTCACATTCCCATTCCACCAATTCTTTCATCATCACTCACTTGTATTAATCATTCGTCTTCCTTAGACTGATGAGCACAATCCTAGGGCGTTAAATTGAAAGATTTCGTTTTTTAAGGCTCACCAACTGGATCATAATAATGAGACTAGCGAAGAGATATCAATTCAAACTTCCTCAATGTTATGCCCAGAGACACTGAAAATTTTAGATTAATTACAAAATATTGCAATTTTATGAACAATGAAAAAAAGGTGCGATTCACATTCTTATATATATAAACGAGAAGTGACTGACTGGTAGACGCCCAGGCCAAATTACTTTAGCTAGAAACGTGAAATTTGCACAAGGCATAGGATTTGTGACGTAAGATAACACTAACGAAGGATTTTTGTAAACTCGACGGGGAACGGGGGCAAAGACGGGTGGGGAATGCTGTCTTAAAATCTCAATATCTTGGAAATCTCTTAAGATTAAAGGCATAAAATTTCGTATTTAAATTTTTCTTTTAAAATAATTAAAGTCGTGCTTCAGCCTATATATATATATATATATATATATATATATATATATATATATATATATATATATATATATATATGTATATATATGTACAGGGTGTTTCAAAACAACGCCGACAACGTTTGGGAGGTGACTCCTGACACCAAGATAAGAAAAAAAATATACAGCAATCTGGGTGCACAAATGCTTCCTTTCGGAGTTATAGGCGCCGAAAACATGGAATAATGAACTTTGAAGATCTATAGCTTCAATACTATGAAACCTACCGTAGTCGGGTGAAGACTTCAGTTAGGAACTAATGTGTGCCCTATTCGAATATCCAAATTTCAGAATCCTACGGTACTTCCGCAACAATTTTTATAGACGTAGTTGGTGAATATTTTATATTAAATGCCCGTAGCCAAACTCCATCTATAAAAATTATAGCGAAACTACGACAGGATTGTGAAACATGGATATTTGGAGGGCACATACTAGTTCTTAAGTGAAGATGGGCCTTGAAATTATTTTTTTCATGTTTTTAACGGCCTATAACTCCAAAAGGAAGCTTTTGTGCATCCAGGCTGGTCTATACTTTTTGTCTTATCTTGGTGTCAGGAATCACCTCCCAAACGTTGTTGGCGTTGTTTTGAAATACCCTGTAAGGTTGTAATTGTTAAAGCCAGTTGAGAATGCTCCAAGAGCATTGCCAAACGAACTTATAAAAGAACAGAGAGATGGAGCGAGAAAGATAGCTGTGATTGTTCCTATATGTAAAAGTAAATCTTTTTATTCGCACCTTCTTCTCTTTCTCGCAAAAATTCGCAAAATATAATCTCTCTATGACTTACAGTTCCCGAGATATTGCTCCTTAAATAACATGAAATTCCAACATTTTTGGCCAATATCTGGAGAACGGTGGCCAGTTGGCCAGTGGTCACCGGTTACTATTTAGTACCAAAATGTTTACCATCTTCTTAGGTATTTATCAACATTAATATAATCTCTGTGTGACTTACGGTTCCCGAGATATGGCTCCATAAATCTCCCGAAATCGGAACTATTTTTTGGCCAATATCACGGGAACGGTAAGTCATAGAGAGATGATATTGGTGTTAATCAATACCTAAGAGGATAGTAAACATTTTGGTACTAATATTTATTGGTAGCCACTGCCAACTGGCCACTGGCCAAACCAATGGTAAGTTGGACAATGGCCATCGGTTACTATTTGGTACCGAAATATTTACCATCCTCTTTTCGTATTGAACAACACCAGTATGATCTCTCTATGACTTACGGTTCCCGAGACACGGCTCCTTAATGTCTGGAAATCACCTATTTTTTGGCCAATATCTCGGGAGCGGTAAGAGTGAGGCAAAAAATTTAATCACTCTCTCTGATAGTTTTCGATGCTCTATCGAATGCAGTTCAAAATTGAAAAAAAAAAATCGTAAATAACACACAGACGGACAGAGACAGAGAATTCAATAACGAACTTTTTAAGTTGGTTGATAAGATCGACATAACTCGAAATCCCTTAAAAGTAAATACACGTTAGTTAAAGATGTGTTTTAGCGTTTATTGATGTTTCCGTTAGAAGGAAAGAAAAAGAAGTAGGGGTTGCAATTGTTATATTAAGGTGACATATCTCGAAATTCCTTAAGCTTACAGACAGGTTAGGGATATGAGAGATGGAGACCGTAGGGCGAGCGAATGCATGAATTTGGGATGAAGTCCCCCAACTAGCCAAGAGCTAGTTTCAATATATAAAATAAAAAAATCCTGAGTAAGTGAGTCCTTGTCTGAATAATCAACGCCCAGGCCAAACCGGTTAAACTAGAAACTTAGACCAGAAATTTCTGATATAAAACCCGACTAATAATGGATTTTAGAAAATTAGACTGGGAAAGGGGGAAAGTTGGGTGGCAATTACTACCTTAAAATATCCATATCTCGAAATTTCTGAAGATTAGAGACAAAATTTGCTGTATGGGATTCTCATTTAAAACAATTAGACAAATGTTGCAGCATTTTTTGATGTTTGACCTAGAATGAAAAAAAAAGTGTGAGAAGAAAAATTGGGTGGGAATTACAATTATTATAATAATATGTTCACATCTCAGAATCACTTTAGTTTATAGACATTAAATTCAGTATTTAGACTTCTCATTTAAAATAATTAAAGACGTGTTTCAGCAATTTCTCATATTTTCCCTACAACGGGGGAAAAAAACAGGAAGTAAAAAATGGAATCGAGGTTGCAGCTGTTAAAATAAGATTGCAATATCTGAAAATCCCTGAAATGTAGAGACAAGCTAATTTAAAACTTGTTTCAGCATTTTGGGATGTTTCCCTTAGAAGGGCAGAAAAAGACGGGAAGAAAAATGCATGTGAGTGCAATTAATATGAAAATATGGCCATGTCTCGAAATTCATAAGGATTAGAGGTGTGTTAGAGATAAGATATTTGTGAGACCGAGCAAATGCAGGGGTCTCGGTGTGAAGTCATCAGCTAGCCGAAGACTAGTTATATAAAGGTAACCAATGAAGTTCTGGCCCCTTTTGTGAAGGTCTGCGTTCACAAAAGGGGACAGAACAAAAATACTCAATTAGGTGTTATCTATTTTGATCTCTCCAAGGTCTTTGATTCTGTCAATCACATTCACCTTCTCCACAAGCTTTCCAATAGGTTTAATATTCGTCACAAATTTCTCTCTTTAATCACCAGCTAGTTGAAGGGCCGTAAACAGAGAGTTGTTCTTTCAGGGGCGACTTCTAACCCGCAACACGTGATCTCAGGGGTGCCACAAGGGAGTGTACTTGGGCCCCTACTATTTGTCCTATATATGGATGACCTCTACTCTCACTTATCAGTTCATCCTAGTGGCCATCTTCTTTTTCTGACGATTGTAAGTTATACAAAGAAATATCGTGTCTCAAAGACACGATTGCCTCACAGGAAGACATAAATTATCTCAAAGGCTGGTGTAAAATGTGGCATTTGAAGCTTAATAGCAAGAAATGTGACAGTATTACCATTACACTGAAAAGTCTCCTGTTCCCTCCACATAGCATATCAACGATTGCCCTGTTACACATTATGCTAGTCAAATGATCTCGGTGTCATCTTTCATTCGAAACTCACATTCTCTGACCACATTTCTTCAATACTTAAGAATTCAATGCGCATGTTGAGGCTTCTTTATCGACTTACTGAATTACGCACTGTTTCATCATTAACAACTTTTTATAAAGCTCTAATAGCTCTCCCATATGGCCATGGCAGCACCTACACATCTCTCTAGAGTTGATTCTATTGTAAATTTCTTTATTACTATAGTACGTTTTCGTGTTCCAGCACTTCGAATATTACCTAAGGAGGAGCTCTTGCGGTATCTAAATATCCAGACTCCGGGAGTACGCAGAACTAACTCTGATCTGAAATTTCTTCATTAAATAGTTAATGGAAACTTAACTATTTATTATCGGAAACATTACTTCAGGAACTGTCCTCACGTGTCCCTTCCTGCATAACCCGGAATACCCACCTATTCCATCTTGCCCGCCCTATGTTGAAAATTATACAGAGGTCTCTTTTTTACAGAATACCGAACTGATATAATCGTTTAACAACCGATGTGGGTCTTTTCTTGTTGTTTGAAAGAGCAATTAAACGAGTTTTAGCGAAATGGTATTACTTTTGCAGTATTTGTTGACACTGTTTTTTGTTGTTTTGTTTTGTTCTGTTTCTTTTTCTGTTTGTTAACATTTCCCTCTGTAAAATGGCAAAGTAATGCTGTATCTAGGAATTTGTTCAATAAATAAATAAATAAATAAATAAATTGGTCCTCACACCATGAGCTGAATGCGAATGGAGATAAGGAGAAAGTCAGTTATTGGTGTGGGTATATCGAACATACTACTTGGTAGTGGAAGTTCAGTTACACTATGAACTTGCGTAAGGACAGGTTGAACATGGAACCTCCACAGAGCGTCATAAGGGTATGTATCCTGTACGAGTTCAAACTGGGATCAAACGCCACTGCAGTGGGGTGGAAGATATGCTAGGCCTTTGTTGAAGGTGTCGTGACTACGCGGACAGTGCAGTGGGGTTTAACAAGTTTAAGGACGGTGACGAAACACTCGAAGACGCACCACGTGCGGAAAGACCAACACATGTACAAAATGAAGATCTTCAGGCAGCAATTGAGGCGAATAGTAGCCAGACGTGTGAGGAATTGGGACTACAATTCAGTGTGAGTGGAAAAACCATTTGGCAGCACATCCATCAACTTGGGAGCACTACAAGTTGGGTCGATGAGTCCCACATGATTTGACTCTGGGCTAGAAGATAACCGAACTGACACTTGTTTC
This sequence comes from Thermobia domestica, assembly GCF_964235325.1. Classification (NCBI taxonomy): domain Eukaryota; kingdom Metazoa; phylum Arthropoda; class Insecta; order Zygentoma; family Lepismatidae; genus Thermobia; species Thermobia domestica. The sequence goes on along the minus strand of NC_137459.1, from coordinate 35,530,219 downwards.
TTTCGAACTCGTCTGAGGAAGAAGCTATTTCTCCACAGAGCGTTAGCATGTGATGAGAAGTGTGTTCTGTACGAAGCTCCACGGTGCCGTCGTCATGGGTTAACATCCCCTGAACCGGTTCCAAAACAGCTGAAACCAGCACTGCACCAGAAGAAGGTCCTCCTGTGTATTTGGTGGACTGCTCAGGGTATCGTGCATCAGGAACTCTACCAGCTGGTCAGAGCATCAATGCAACTTTGTACTGTCAGCAGTTGAGCCGTGTTCAAGAAAAATTCAAAATTTTGTTGCTAGCACTTCTGAATCGCAAAGGGTCCTCCTCTTACAGGGCAACGCTAAGCCCCACGTGGCTAGGATGACCTGGGACAAAATTTTGCACCTTGGATGGGAAACACTATTGCATCCGCCCTACTCTCCAGACATTGCAACGTCCGATTGTCACCTGTTCCATTCCTTGGACAGTCACCTTAGAGGACGCCAGTTAAAATCCTTAAAAAAAAGGTGCAAAATGCACTTGATACCTTCTTCGCTTCACTGTCCACCAAGTTCTACCGCGATGGAATCCATGGCCTTCCAGAACTTTGGCAGAAGGTCGTTGATGCTGATGGGGACTTTTTTTGATCTTCCAGGTACGTCTTAGGTGACATATCGATGTTCGAAAGTGGTAGGTGAAAAAGCAATAGAACTTTCTTAGATATATTTATATCATAAAAATGCAACCAATATAGCGGCTTAAAATAAAATATTTATTTTTAAACACTAAGCTTACTTCGAATTAATGATAAACAGGGGTTAACTGATTATAGTCTTACATTCCGTATCAGCGTCGAGGTTATGTGAGACGGAACCTACTTTTTACAATGGTATCCGAATTACTTTTCGAACATAGGTTAGTGTAGTGTAAGAGAACATAATATTATTAAAATTTTAATTCAACTTTTTCTTCCGAAGGGAACTCTTACCCATATTCAAATTACTGGACTGCTCTTGTTTTATATTCTTATTATATTTTATTCATTTTATTTTTTTAAATTACACCCCCTATTTTAAAAAAAAATCCTGTATTACAACCGGCTTTGAGAGGAACCAGCTGTGGTCATTTAACGGAAGTTTCACTGTATATGTATTGTGTTCCAGTTAAGCTACACTGCCACACGAAAAAAGGAATAATGCTTATTGGTGAAGTTGTCGACGAATATTGAATCATGGAATCTGCGACGCACACAAAGATGTAGTTTATTTTATTACTGCAAAAATAAACTATTCTTATAATTATTTACATATTAGTAAAGTTTTTTAATTATATGCTTTGTAAAATTAGAAATATTTTGTAAGATTAGAAGGAAAAGCATTAACTAGTGTTTACATGTTTTCATACATGCTTACGTGCAGAGGAGTATAGACATTTACAAGTATTGAATGAGTAACATTTAACAATAGCGACTACAGATGAGCACAAAACATGTTCGGTTCTAATGCATGGAACAGTGAAATGAAAAGCATTAAAAAGTGAGAAAAAATATTGTTTTAATAAATGAACCTTGTATGTACTGTTCATATAGAGACGTATCACTTTCTTCTAGAACTAAAATGCTGGATGGTAAGGTTCGGTTTCACATCCTGGTTAAGACAACATTTTAATTCCCACATTTTACAGTCTAAATGATTTTTGTTCCGCATCAATACATAAAGTTTATTTCTTAAGGGAAGCATCGAATAATAGTTCAGTTAAAATATTTCCCTTAGTAAAATATAAATTTCTGAAATTTACTTAAAAAATTACCCAAGTGTTATTCGATATGAATTATTAGAGATAATTAACAGTTCTGTTTGTTGCCCTTTCTACAAACAAAATTATTTCTACAATTTGAAAGATTATTTAAGATTTTTTTTTTTTTACTGGTATAAATCAGAATCTATGATTTTTTTCTCTGTCTAAAATGTTACTGAACTTTGTTGCTATTCTAAAAATGATATTTCTGAGTGAAAAGCAAGTTCTATAATCATGGTCAGTGAGTGTCTTTTAAACTACATAATTGATCAAATATCACCCAATTAAAACCTGGCATAAAGGGATACATTTGATCTCTTTGCTGAAGCCGCAGTCCATTCTAAGCGCGGACATCGTGTAACAAATTAAACCAGCGCCTACGTTCACTTGTGGTCTACCTATCCCATTGTTACAAAGCAACAGTAACCCTTGGGACTCAGGTTGAGAAACGTTGCAATGGATCAGTGTGTGATAATGTATCAAGACATGTACTGTTTATTTGTATTTTTTTCCTGCACAATACCTGCACAGAACAAAGGCCTCCCGGTATTCTTTTCCTTGTGTTTTTGCAGAATAAGGGAAACAGTTGACGGGCATTTTGTGGCGGACGGTATTCAAGTGGTTGTGCAAGACACGGAATACCAGGCACCCGTTACACGTGCCCCGAAGAAGAATCACGCGACAGGTCAGTTTCTCAGCTGTAAACGAGCTATTGTGAAATATGATATCAACATTTTTATGTGTTTCGCATGCTGCAATATGCAAATTAGGAAAGTTATTTATTATGTAAATCCATGGATGTCAAATAAATTGTGTTTTAGGGTTTCGTGTATTTTATACTTAACAAACTCTTTCAAGTAATCTATGAATTTCAAATAGAAAGTGCGTATGAAATTCACATGAACCATATCGAATACAACGAAAAGTTAATTCACTCCTTAGACAAAAAGGAAAGAATTAAGAAAGAATAGGAAAAATGAAGAAAATAAATTAATTAAAGAAAAAATAAAAAGAAAAAAATAACAACATTACTAAGGATCTGACTTCTAGACTGCAAGGCGTCGGAGACTTTCATATTGGAGGGTAGAACGTAATCTCAGTAATGAATTCATTATAAATCACTCCATTTTACTCCATTATGAATTCACTCCATTTCAATTCCCTAAACGTTAGAATACAAGGAAAGAAACGTGAATTTTCCCATAAGTTCCCTCAACTTGGGATCGAACGAGTGGACCTTCACTTTACATTAAAACTTAGCGTTCAAATCACCGTAGGCTTATAAATTTTCTCTTATCCAGTGATATAACTAAGGAGGCAAACGGTGTTCGTGCCTCGGGCACCGGTTTGAAAGGGGCGCTGAACTGGACAAATATTTATTTTCACTATAGGGTAAGGATGGAGTTTTAGCAAATTAAAGAAAATAATAATAATAATAATAAAAATACCTCAAAAACTTAATAGGACAGCAACGACTCACCAACCTTAGGATAATATCCACAGAGCATAAGTTAGCTTCAAAACTATCTTTTGAGGACATTGTGATAACATTTGCAGCCTGCAAAATTAAATTTTAGTTCAATCTTTTTGTGTTTTCATTTGACTTATATCGCTTTAATAGATCTGTAAAATGTCCGAGTATAACACTAGAGACAACAGCTTGACTGTTTGTCATAATTAAATATTCTATTCTAAAACAACAGGCTGTTGATTCATTCTACACACACCCTCATCCCAATGTAATTCAAAAAAAAAAAAAAAAAAACACTGTGATTTGCAGTTATTATGATAAGATTATAAGAATATGTCAAGCGTGTAATCTCATAATCTCAGATTATTTGGTTGAGTTGAATTGAGTTTAACATCCCGTTCAGCAGCGAGGCTATATGAGACGTGGACCTACTGATTAACATGGAATCCGAACCACATGAGCTCCCGCCGGAAATCGAACCCGGGCCTCCTATATATATAATGTGTGTGTGTATTCAAGGTAAATGTTTCCATCTCTGTTGTTAATGCGAAAATGTAAGAATTTACTACCTCAAACAACTAGGATACATTCTAATATAAGTAAGTAGTTACTTAATCACAGCGTTTAAAATATGTGTGGCTGGTTAATTTAGGTGGAAGCAGAAAAATAAATGCGCACACACACAAAATCAAAAGGGAACAAAATGTCTCGTTGAAATTTGCAGCTTATATCTCGATACTAATTATTTTAGGAATTTGTTTATTAATGCGAAGGCAGAGCCAGGAGAACTTCATACTTTCGAATCAAGCTAATATGCATACTGCTATGTTAGGTTTTCACAAACAGACTAATGAAAACATTCCATTAAAAGTAAACTGAATTTATTCTATTTATTGTAACAGATAAATAATACTTAATACCTATCTTAATGAAGATGAAATCAATGCTCTTCTGCAGAAATTATTTTATCCTAAATGATTTTCTTCACTCTCATAACAAAGAAAAGAAATAAATGTAACACTTCAAACACTTTTATAATTTGCACACTTGCATTACCTTTCTAAAAATTTTCATATACAAGTATTATAATTATTATGTGACAACGGAAAGTATTTTGTGTTGTGAAAACAGTAGAACGGACAGTATTATTTTAAAAAATGTGCAAGATTATAAATTTCAGTAACAGTGCTTCATCTATATTGTCCTGTTAATATAAACTAATTTCACTTGTGTGCTTGACAGGTGTAATACATGGAAGCATTGATCCATACCAGTTTGTAACAATTTACATTTAAAAAGTATGTAGTTTACTTATGTAGTTAATACAACTGCATATAAATACAGAAACAAAGGTATGATTAAATATGTGCATTTGGGCTCAGCGGTAGAACAATGACTTCAGATTCGGAAGATGATGTGATCGATCCCTCGTGGGCAAATAATTCGACTTAGGAGTTTACCAAGATTATTCCTCATTTTGCTAGGGAAATTTTTATGGCCCAATTGATTCATTCCCCTCATTTCTCATTTGAGCATCGGATGTTTCAAAGTCTTAAAATAAATTCAAATTAGTTGAAGTAAGTTAACGCTACTATCCTGTAGTCGATGCTAACTAAATTAATACTGTTAGTTAGTTTTGAGATTAGATATGAAGGAGCGACATTAATTAGTATATCCTGTTGAAAATTCATGTCATCACTGATAATTTCTACAATGTTCTGCATAATTCCTACAATGTAATTTTCTCAGAAATTTAAGCATATTTTGACGAAGAACAAATAAAAATCTACGATAAAATTGGGTTCCATGAACTCAATGAATGGAATATGTGGACCAGTCCCACAAACTCCTGATATATCTCTGATTATTAAACACCAGATAATATAACGGGATGACACAATCTGGTCACGGGAGTAACTACCACTTTTACACAAAGTAACATTACTGCCGCGACCAAGTTGCATCATCTCGGTATCCCGGTATCTTACCTGGTGGTTAGTAATCAGGAGATTGTAACACTGGCTCTGTGATAAGCTTTAGAATTTCTCTATGTAGTAGCATTTTAGGTATTAAGCTACAGTTGAAATGTTTAAAGGAAAATATTTATGAATGACTTATTTAAAAAGAATCACTGATTTTTGCTACATTTCCCCAGGTTTTAGTTAGTAGTATAGGTCCATCAAGCTCTGACTCTTTTCCTGCAGTCCGCTACTATCGCTTGTTAACATCATAGCAGAAAGTTTCTACCGAGTTGCCAACTGCCAAGAGTGCTAGTAAACTATAAGTACTAGAGATAAGGATAGTATGTAATCGAGATGGAGTACTAGCAAATAGTAGGTGTTGGTAGTATTCAGTATCTTATTTTTCTCAAATAATCGGTATATGAACATAGAGAATGATTATTTCAGCAATAATAAAAACTTCTGCTCTTTTCTTTTACTGTATATTAAGCAAGACGGCTCGATATTAAGATGCTTTAAATAATAATAATAATAATAATAATAATAATAATATAACAATATTATTATTATTATTATTATTATTATTATTATTATTATTATTATTATTATTATTATTATTATTATTATTACTATTATTATTATATCAAATTATTTAACGAATGCTATGCATTTATTCTATGTCGCTATAATCAATGGGAATTAATTACTTAGTGTACGAATTATAATAGACGAAAACTTCTTTAGTCCAACGCAAGTGTAATATTTTACTGCAGCGTATGCTATTTGTAAGTAAGCATCTCATATTTTAGTATGACTTTCAACATTGAAGCGAATGAGAATGCCGACTGATTTTGCTTTTCTTTCTGGTTCTTTGTCAAAAACAAAGGAGATAACTAGATAGGGGACAGAAGTTAAAAGGAATGCTCAGGTGGTGAAGTCAATGCATATGCATCCCACAGATTTCCGGATAGATATTGTTGTACTACAAGCAAAAGCGAGTGGAGCAATTTTACTCTGAACGCAGGCTTTGCAACATACGGTTTTCTCCAGTTGGTAACTCTGTTGTCGAGATATTTTTTAGTAGTAATTTAATTTGTGGTCACGACCCACTCACCATTTTTCGACCTATAGCAATATGACTGTGTATCAATGTAGAGGGGCCACTAGGGGGGCCAAGAATTTGAGCAAGGGGGCCTGCCCCCTGGCCCCCCTTTGGCTTCGCCACTGGTACGCTAGCTGCTTAGCCACGGAGGAGCTCGCAGATTATTTGGCAATCAAATACTAATTAGTTTAGTGTTTTATCTTGTACTAAAAATAAATATTTTTACTGCAATTTTGAAATCAAGCTTTACCACTTGAAGAAAAACAAATGGACTAGGAGTATTATTGTGTGATGCCCATATCAAGTATGGTCGGGGAGCGTTTTGGTATGGTTGGTCAGAGGGGGCGCTAAGGCGAGATTTTGCCCCGGGCGAAACTAGTCCAGTTGCGCCACTGCTCTTATAATCTTCTTGCACCATCAGAAATACTACTAGTAAATGTTTGATCACTTGCGGTGCTGGTTCTATCCACACAATTAACACTTCCTTGTAACTTTATCTCAAATGGTGGGCGCGGTGGCTCAGTGGTAGAGCTTTCACCTCCGGTGCTTGGGGTCCCTGGTAGGGATGCGCACGAGACGATGAAAAAGGGCCCGTTGCCATAGAAACCACCGTTTCCATAACAACGAATCCCGTCACGGCTCGTCAATCTAAAACTGATTGAGGGAAAAAAGAATCTGCAACAAATGTGATGCACGGAATAAGTCGTGAGTGGGAACCCTTCACCCCTGGTGGGGATATTCATGAAGCTATCAGCTTATGTCTAATTATATTGGAATATATTACCCATTTCTTAATTTCGAACATACTAGGTTCGATCGAAACGAGAAAACTTTTTATCGGACTTCTAAAGAAAATAAAATAAAATAAATAAATACATGACCGTGTTTATTACATATAGAATTCCCAGTCACGACCCCCTTTTCAGTTTTATTTAAAAATAGAAGAAGGTGGAGAAAGGAAAAGGAAGATAGAAGAGGAAAGAGGTAAAGTAAGAAGGTGATAAAGAGGAAACTGTTACTGGATATTTTGAGAAATATGGTAAAAGGAAAGTGAATAATTATCGAATTGGGATCATTTCCAATAGCTATTGGGTGAATATTTGGTATTAAGGTAATCAAAGGTAGACACATGTTAACCCATACATCCCCGACCTAGATCCATTTAACCCCAACTACCGAATTATCCCAATCTAGCTCTGAGATAGATGAGAAAGTTTAATTTTACCGTTTATTCAATATTTCCAGAAGTTCTAGACTAATATCCAATATTTGAAAAATGAACGACGAAGTTGATGGCATGTTAGAATCGACCACAGAGAAAGGAAAAAAAAAATCAGAGTATCACATATTTGTCGAAGATTTTGACTTTCACAGTTCTCCCATGATGATCATTTGTTCAGGCTACTTCGGTCCTTTTTACTTCCTTCATAGAGCCAACTTAAATTAAGTTAGTATTGACATTCAATGACTTTAATTGCCAACTACCATTAATTATAATAAGTCACACATATATGTCAAAATAATTTGTGCACTTAATACTAAACCTACATTTCACTCACACACACATTCATACAGGACAATGTATACTTCAGGTTGTATTTAGTTGAATTAAACTAACCTAACTACATTTCTATAGACATTTATTACATTTCAATAAAAGAAAACTTAGTTTGACATAACAGGAAAAATTTAATACATGAAAAGAATGTTTCATAAGCATGCACAGAAATCTGCTACTTTCAACAAGATCAAATAACACATTTCTCTTTCTAGATATATTAAAAGTTGGATTACATGAAAAAAAAATCGACAAAAGACGAAAGACAAAAATAAAGGGAAAAAAAATTAAAGGTCAATATATTTAAGATTCAGTGCAATGAATACATATCATTGTGGGAAAAAGATTGGTTAATCATTCCTAAAAAAAAACTTTAGTAGCATTTTATTGAGTCTCTGTCCCAAGAGGAGACATTTCGACAATTTTATGAGTCTTTGTTCTCACGTCGATAATAACTCCTTTTCCAACTCTCTTTTCGCACTGTGATTTGTGTCCATGAGAGTATTTAATCGTTTTTGTTTTAACTATAGACAAATAGTTGCTTCATATTACATATATATTTAAATTTCTCATTTCGTCACTTGACGCACTTGATATAAAATTTCAAAGTTTATCGAGATTTAAAATATCGAGTCTAGTCCCAAACATTGGGAACATATTTCCATATTCCTGTATTCACACTACTAAATTATTGACCTAATTTCAGTTCGTTGAATTTAAGATCACTATTTTTTTTTTTTTTTTTTTAGTATAGATCGTGTAGTCAAAGATTCTAGTCACTGAATAGTTAGGTTTCCGATCGTAGGGGAAGGATTTGTTTCATAGTTTACTGATAGAAGGATTCGTTGGAGGGGCACACTGTTTCGTAGCTTACTGATTTCACTATGATCTCGCAAATAAATTTGGATAAGGATTAGGGTTATTTTTACTTATCTTACGACCTGCTACTTGTTTTATTTACATGCAGTATTTAACATGATATTCAACTTTAATAGTCACAAACATCAATAACAACTCAACAAAATGTCATTTATTACAATTTACGCGGTAATACTATATATCACAAATAGTTGGTAAATGTCGGGTGTCAAAAATCTATGGCAACCTAAAACAACCAGGGTAAATACCGAGCCCTTTACATACATACTCGCATATATATATATATATTCATATTAGTCAATATAATAAATTTCATTTTAATATCCATCATAGTATTTCGTCGACATTTAATATCTACATAACCCTTTTATATTCGATAAGTATTCATATTTTATTGGCTCAAAATAAACAAAAACCCTGACTAACAAAATTCACTTTTTTCCCTCATAAGGTTGCAACATTGTACTTTATATGTAAACCCGATAATCAATAATCATTCTCAATTTACTAAAGATCCGCGTATATAAAAAAAATAGTTGGTATTATTTAATAAGTTGACATAAGAGGTGGAAATACAACAAATAGATCAGGCACGTAACTTTTAAAACTATGTAAGTACATATATATAGATGTATATACAGGAAAAAAATCAATGTTATTCGAAACTAGTGGGCCCAAACTATTAATACATACACACTATATGACCAATCAATAGAAAGAAAAACCAGAAATCAGTAATCAATGGATATAATTTGTACGATCAATGAATAACAAATGTTTTCAGGAATCTGAAAGCATAGTGTACCTTCTCGTCAGTTTCTCTCGTGGTGGATTGAATATCGCGAAAATGGTCCTGAGATGTGCTGCAATACCTCCACGAATTGCATCCCTCGATGTCTCAGTTAGTACATACGATCGAAATAAGTGATATGAATATTGTACGTTTTCATGAGTTTCAGAAACCGGGGGGGGGGTTAAAAAATTTGAAAAAAAAAATCTCGAAGTAATGAAGACAGAGAGAGAGATAGAGAAGAAGGAAGACGAAGAATAGGGGCGCCAAAGACTTAAGTGAGAAATAACTAACGCTACAAAGATAGAAGTTGAATTTCGCTCTCAACAAAATCCATAGCCAAAATATTCTTAACATGCCAAAAGGGTGATCTACTCAAATACGTAGACTCAAGGGGCGCCCTGCTGCCAAGGATGCAAGTTCTGTGTCCATCAGATCCCAATCCCACAAGAATTTGCTTGTAAGATTGAAATCCGATCCCCGTATCCGGCCCAAACCAGCAGGATAAAAGGAGAGGGGGAAAGGGACCAGGTAACTGCGTCCCCAATTTTGAAATCTCTAAGTAAAAAAAATATTCGACCCCTTAGAAAAACTAAGAAGGTTCGAGGACAGTAATGAAACTAGAATAGAAGTATTATCTAAGATATCCCTAACTAATGATTTGCCGAAATAAAAAAAAAATTAAATAAACTGAATTTTGGATCGGTGATTTCTATGCCAAACCTCACCGATGGCTACCCCGCGCAGACATGCCACAGTCTGGGACGTCGTTAATTTCCCTCATCTAATTAAACTAAGAAAAGACATGAAAATACTTAAGGGGACTAGGGGTCGACGTCCGGGTACGCTAATGACATAAATATTAATTTAGTAGCAGTTGATTTAATCGGATAGTCCGAACTGAGTTATATGAACACTGCACAATAAATAAATAAGGTAAGCAACGGAAAAAAAATCTCGGAGAGGCTATGAATGTTAAAGGTACAAATGACCGAAACCTGTACTTTTCGATGATCACAGGAAATAGCAGTTATTTTTCTTAATTATCATTTCTGTCAACCTTTAGAAGTAATTCCCACATGATGCTACCCTATCTATTGAAAGTTTTAAGATCCGGGGCTGTTATTATGAGGTACTTAAATGCGAAGTAACACACAATTCCCAACTACAATTTACTATCCAAGTAGCAAACTCGGTTGGATGAATGTACTGGTGTAGAAGTCAAAACGCGAGAGATTTTTTTTTTTTAGTAAACGTATTCATATTTTCACTATATAACATACACTAGGCCTATCCATTTAAATATAGGGGTCATCATCTCATTCATATTTTATATCATATTATTAATATATCATTACATTCATTCATTATCTACTAATTTTCGCGCGAAGTAATATTTTATAGACACCCTATTTCATACATTTTACACGCAGGCCATACACATATTTACATTACACAGTAATACATATATATAACTATCACAATCTATCACGCTCAAACTACTACACGATAACATTCATCGAACCACGTACTCTTTGTTTCGAAGCACCCAAATTGTATTTACTTCGCAGTTTAAAAAAAAAATCATATGTGCATTTACTGAAAGTTAAATTGTCAACGATTAATCTATTTCTGATTTGTTGATAAAACTAAAGCAACAATGGAATTCTTCTACAGCCACGGGAAAAGAGAATTTAATACTACATTTTGGAACAAACAGTAACAGCATATGGGCTTTACTTCTATTAAGAAAATAGGTATTCTTTATTTCAGTAGATATTTCAATTACCACTGGACCTAGCAAGCTGAAATTTTCAGTACAGTAAGATCTCATGCTATCTTATATGAAGGTATACTCATCTGAACCGAAAACCATGTCCACGGGAAGTAATTTAGAAATAAATGGCCAAAATCAAACAACTTAAATCACTAAGTCATGCGATGTCGTAATGTCAACAAACAATTGATTAGCGAAACCGGACGCTATGGCGCTGTAGTGGAGGCATAATTTACCGTGTACTGAAATATATACTTGTACTCATTAATCAGAAATTTAATATTTACACTGGTTTAGTATACTTCGAGTTAGACAAATGGTACTAACTTAACGCATATTTATACACTGTCCTAACCGAAAATTCACACACTCACACAAAACTACTAACTACATACACCACTGTTAGTACTATACATAAAGACAACTAACTAAACCAAACATGCACCATTTAATTACATGCATGTTGACGAAAAATACTCCCTTGTTGGTATATACAGTTGGCTCTATTTAATTTAGGGGGGCAAAATGAGAAAAGTAACCCTAGGTCCAATTGACCTGACCAATTATTTACATAATGATTGCCAAAGATTGATGCCCTGGGGGCACCTTAACGAGATTTATGGAGGGACCCTTCCCCTGAGAGGGGAAAAGGCCCTAGAACAAACAATAACTAACCCATTCCCCCGCTAGAACTGGTTCAATTTGGAAAAGGGGATAGGAGCCCTTTTACGCTAGCTTAAGCTGCCATTATGATTATTTACATTACAACTATCAAACCTACTACGTACATACAATTACTAAATAAATAATAAAAAATCACATTTACTGTATACACGAACAACATGCACTAAACAGGTCGTAATTTCCCTAATCCCTAACTGAATCTATGGTTTGAAAGAAAAAGAAAGTAAAGTCACTATTTCACTTTGTATATTCTAGTTGGGCAGCAAACATGGCTTCCTAGAAAACAGAAATCCGGAAGTCAGATATTTTCCCCTGATTTTACAGTTCTCTGAACAAAAATATGTGTTTCTGGCTCCTAAATGATCACACGACGTTTATCAATGAAATTAACTGGATATTACCTTAAGTTCGTTTGAATTTCAGTCCTAATGGAGTCAAAATATGGTGATCACTTCCACAGATAGTGCTTCGTGACGTGTCTTCGATTATTCTGATAACATTGCGCCGAAAACGCCAGAGGTAGGAGAATTCCTCCAATCAGAACGAAAACTTTAGCCGCGGAAATTACAAAGCAAATAGAAATTTGGCAAATCCAGATATAACCGGATCTGAAAGTGACTATGGACTAGTGAGAGGGGGTGAGGGAAAGATTAGGTACCTGACTAAATTCTACATTGGTCTGAAATTAAGAAAATTTATATCCAATGACGGAACTATGTTTCGGTATGACGTCAGAATGGTAAACCTTGTAACTATTCAACTTATATATCCGAAAATGGGATTTACACTTAATCAAAATATAAATAAAATATATTATTCAGTGGGAATATGGTTACTAATGAAACCTTTGGATTCATTATATTTAATTCGAAGTAAAGAGAGTAAATAAATTGTGTAACTAAACCGAAATTGAATAAAAAAAAATTACTAGGTACAGGGTGCGTAAAAAAAAGTTGCCATTACTTTCAACTGTAATGGTACATTACAGTTTTCCCCGGCCCATTAACAAAATTTTGTTAGAATAACAAAATTTTTGCTAATTGGGAATACTAACTACTGATGCTTGTTAAGTTAACACACTCATTCATCCCATTCAAACGTTACCAGTCACACTAGGACAGTATATTATATCTACTTGGGGTATTGCGCGAGTAATTCACTACGTTTATCTTCTGTACAATTGAAAATCTTTAAATTTCGAAAATTGTGAGTTCCGATACTTTCACCTTTGAGATTATGCAAAACAGCGCAGTTTTTTAGCAATTTTTCACGACAAACGGGCCAGTGAAAATTTTCATCCATTTGGTGGATTCCTGCTTTATTATTGACGATAAGTTGTGTAATTTCAGCATTACTAGTTGACCTTCTTCCAGAGTAACAGAATGTGTTGACCGTTTACTATATCTATCTCCGTAAATTTAAACCTATTTTCAACGGAATCTAATTGTTTTCGCCATGGGAACACCTTCCGGTAGTTGTCAACAGCAGAGTAACTCAGAAAGCGTTCCGCCGGCGTGCAACCAATACTTGAGCAATAAGAATTATTAAGAAGGTCCTGTATTTTTACAAGATATCTATACCAGGTGGTTTGATCTTCATTACACCATAACCGAACTAACCTATTGAGCTCTTTATGGCTGCGCTCTGTTATGCTGTTACCCTGAGGAGAATAGCTAGCTGTTTTCTTGTGTTTAATTTTATACTTAGCACAGAAATCCTGCCACAGTTTAGACTGGAACTGTGGTCCCCTGTCACTTAAGAATTCTTGAGGATATGGTAAAAGGTGAAAGTATCTTCTCTCTAGTACCGTTATTATTTCTTTGGTATGAGCTTTTCTGAGCGGAAGAAAAGTAACAAAACGAGAGTAAATATCTATTAGTGATAAAATATAATAGTATCCCTGGCTAGGTGGTAATTTCCCAATAAGGTCCACCCCCAGAGTCTCATGGGGTACATTTGCTCTTATGTGATATTCTTGCTGAGCTATGGTTCGGTTTGTGAACTTTGTTTCCGCACATTGGATACAGTTTCGGATGAAATTTTTTATGGTAGATTTTTGATTTTTCCAATAAAAGATTGCGCGACAAAAGCGATAACATTTTTGAACTCCAAAATGACCTGTGGAGTGAACAATACTGATAATTTGGTGAATACAAGCCTGAGGTATTACTAAAAGCCATTTTTGAACTCGCAACGGTTTTATGTACATTAACCCACAATGCATTGCGATTCTACTCTGATTACCACTATTTTTATATTGCCTTAAGAACGTTTGACATAATTCATCAGTTTCTTGATTTTTCTTTATATGATTTAAATCAATGTCAGCATATTGTGTTTTCGTTAGGAAATGCACATAATGGGTTTCGGGTTCAAGCAATACCTCAGGCGGGTACCTACTAAGTGTATCGGCGATAAGGTTCTCGCGGCCTGGACAGTGCTGAAATGTTAAGTCAAATTTCTGTAATTTAAGTAGGATCCTGGTGGTTCTTGGTTCAAGGTTCTTCTGAGTGAAAGCATGAGTAACTGCTGCATTGTCGGTATGAACATACGTGATACGACCCATAATATATTGTTCAAAGTGCTCACATAGGAACAGAACGGACAGTAGTTCTAACTGAGAGATCGACAGAGACAACTCGTAAGGCTTTACCCGTCGACTAGCATATCCGATGACATTAGGATCTTCTTGACCTGCGGGATATTGTGCAAGATAGCCAGCCAGATTTTCCATACACGCATCACTGTGTATGTGAAATGGCAGGGAGAAATCTGGCTGACTTAGAGCAGGCGGATTGCTAATAAGCTCTTTTAACTTATGGAAAGTTTCCAATGTTTCATCGTTCCATGTGAATTTTTGATCCTTTTTTAGTAGTTGATATAATTTAGCGGTAAGTCCAGAAAAGTTTGGTACGAACTTTCTCATCCAACCTATGAGGCCTAGGAACTTTTGTAATGCCTTCTTTGATTTCGGAACCGGAAAACAACGAATGGGTTCGTTTAATTTAGGGTCGACCCTTATCGTTTTGCCACTAATGATATGACCTAAAAATTTTATCTCCCGTGCGAAGAACTTACATTTTTGAAAATTTAAGGAAAAATTTGCCCTCTTGAAAATTTCAAAGGTTCTTTCTAAATGAGATAAGTGTTCTTCTTCCGTGACCGATTTTACCATAACATCATCAAGGTATAAAACTACAAAAGAACGAGTTGAGTCGTTGAAAAAATTAGTCATAACGGATTGAAAAACAGCAGGACTGCTCTTCAATCCCTGTGGCAAAACGGTAAGGCAATATTGCCTTCCTTTATACACAAAGCTAGTACATTGATATGATTCTTTGTGTAAACTGATCCCATAATAGGCACTAGATGCATCAAAAGATGAGAACCAAGTGGCTTGTGAAACACGATGTAATAAATCGTCTATTGGTTCAACCTGTGCTTGAGGGGAAATAATTTTAGAGTTGGTAGCCCTGAGGTCCAAAACGGGACGTACGCCCCCAGAGGCCTTTCTGACAACATGAATAGGATTTCTGTATGGGGACATCTGTTCTATAGCAATTCCTAACCGTAACCATTTATTTAATTCGGCCTCAAACTCGGGTTGCATTGCTTGTGGGACAGAATAGCAAGGTCCCACAACTGGTTCGTTATCTTTTAGTTGAATTTTGTATGGAGGCGCATTAACACGACGTGGGTACTCGGAGAAGAGAGATCTGTACTGTAATAATAGTTTACGGAGACCTGATCTAATTGGTGGTGGTAAGTCATCCCGAGTAGTAATGTAAGTATCGATATCTTGTGGAGAGACATTGCATTCGGCATTCAGGAATGGATCCAGCTGATCGTCCCTGTTAACCTCTCCCCCATTGAGAGGTGTCACTGCACAGGCAGCTTGACAGATAAACCTGGGGTCAAGCATGGGCTGATCCATTACTGGCCGCCCTGACTCACCGATTGCAATCTCTCTTTCCGGTATTCCCACTAACATTACATTTGGTTTATTAGTTGAAACAGTAACTGCATTCCCGAGACTATCTTTCATACGAATTTCTTTCTTTTCACGGTCGATGATACAATGGAACTTATCTAAGAATGGGCAACCCAAGATTAAATCCGTTCGCAAGTATTTAATAACAAAAATAGCTATTTCAAAAATATGGTTTTGAATATTAAGATTGAAATTTTGAACCCCTTGAACTGAAAAACTTTCCTTCCCAGCAAATGCACCCAGTGTAAGACCCGTGTACGGCCTTAATTTTGCAGAAGGGAAGCGCTGTTTCAATCTTCTCCACACCTCCCAGTCCATTAGGCAGAGCTCCGAACCACTATCTATGGTAGCAACAAGTTCAACGCCACCGATACTTCCCTTTAGGCTGGGAGATGCCGAGAAATAGCGTTCTTCCCCCACCGCAAATGGCTCTTCATCGATTACGAATTTTATTATAAATTCTAAGGAATTCGGCGAGGGGTATTCTAGTATCTGAAACTCGGATTTACTATTATTAAAATATTGCATTTTGTAGTTAATGGGGTGTATGTACCCGCAGTTATCCTCCCCCATTTCATCAGGTAACTGCGGCGTTAGTTTGTCGACTTTACCGCAGTTTCGCGACTATCACTCCCATTTAATATTGTTCTAGGCTCACCGTTACCACGCACTTGCGAAGGGACTGAATTCTGGGGTCGATTTACATTATTGTTACTATTATTGTTATTATTATTGCCCTGACTATTACCGTTCTCCCTTCTTCCGTACGTCCTGTTAAAATTCCTCCTGGTGTTATCGCCCCTATCCGGGTTCGATTCCATGTTGGTACGGTCATAGGGACGATAACTCCGGCGATTGTTGATCATGGGCCGATTCCTGAATAGTCGCCGGCCATTAGTGTTGTTTTCTGAGCCATACCCACTAGGATAACGAGATCCAGCTTGGGTATAACTCAGGAAATCTGTCTGGCAACTTGCCGTTACCTTCGTCTTCGTCGGTTTTAGAATCTTTGCCTGTCGGGCGAAGTATCGTTTTGGTGGACCACCAACTTCCTTGCCGCACAAGGCAGCTAAACGTGAGGTGACTTCTCGCACCGTTTGGCACAAGTGGGACGCTATGGCCCGGGACTCATCGGGTGGAAGAGCGTTAACTATAATATCTACCAGTTCGGCCTGAGAGGGATGTTCAGCTATCTGATAATATAGTTCAATGATTTTCCAAGCATAGTCCAAGAGGGACCCATACTTGGAGCGATCATACCGGAGTGATTGTAAGTTTCTCTTTTGGAGCCGCTCGATGTGCTCATTACAATACTCTTCTTTGAAAAGAATCAAAAAATCACTGAACGTCCGGATTTGGTATTTAACCGAGGCAAACCATGCGCCCGAAGCGGCGATCAAACATTTTTCGACTATTTGTAGGCGTTCCCCATCAGTAAGTTTGTACATATCTAGATATTGCTGCAATCTTCGCAGGAAAACTCGAGGTAACCCGTTAGCAATGTTCCCATCGAAAGTGGGAAAACGTTCAATATCCCGGAGGGAAACTTTAGAGCTCATACTATACGGGGCAGGAAAAGAATCTATTGGAATCAACGCGTTATCCTGAGCGGTTGGGGTTGTCACCGGATTTGCCACCGACGGAGTGGTCACCGAACTGAACGCTCCCATATGACCAAGAGAGGTTTTATAATTAGTGTTGACCATGTGAGGTTCGAACTTAGGACCCACCACGGCAGTAACCGACGGTCCGGCACATCTCCTTTCCCCTCCTGGCAGCACGCTGTAAGATTGTACCATTCCAAAGGTAGAGTGAGCATTTACGCTGGTGACTGTTGTAGTCACAACACTCGACTGCATCGGTACATCGAAATTACTCAACCATGATTTCGAGGTTGGCTGATGCGGGGGACAATACATTGCTGTGTCCCGTGCATCAGGCAACACTTGACTCTTTCCCGGGAGGACGTTACTTGTTTCTGGGAAAATTTTCCCTGGAGAATCGCCATCAGGAAAAGGATAGGAGATATCAGACTTGACGAGTTCCAATTTAGTAATATTCCCCTTAAGACTGTCTACTTCGGTTTGAATTTGACTAATTCTTTGATCAACCGACTCTAGTTTGGTTTCTATTGATAGGTTAGATATTACAACATTTAATTTACTTATTTCAGCCTGCTGCTGTTCAACCCTTTGTTCGATGTCACAAAATCTTTTGTTTGTGCTCTCAAACCTTAAATCTATTTCATTTAATTTTTCATTTGTTTCGTCTCTGAGCTGCTCGGTAGAATGTTGGGCCTGGTATCTAACCTGCTCTAGTTCAGTAGACGTTTGCTCTTTCAATTTGCTAATCAAAGAAGCAAAGTCTAAACAGATCTGGTCAAATTTATTGTTTAGTACCTCGAATCGAGCATCGGTCTCTCGTTTCGAGGTATCAAACTTTTCATTTATTTCACGTCTCATTTCTGCATTCTCACGCCTCATTTCTGCATTCTCACGTCTCAGATCTGCACCGTTCTGTTTCAATTCATCAAATTTGTTGTTCATCATTTGCATCATTTGGCGAATTAATGCAGACGTGTCAGACCCTCCAGATGACATTCCTTCCTTCGGGTTTGCCGTCTGATCACGAGAATCATTGTGATCTCCATTCTTTTCATCATCATCGAGGTCAGATATCTCCGTTGGAGATATTTGGCCTCGGTCCTTTTCACAATCCTCACAGTATTTTATTATTTCGCCGGTTTGAACTTTTTCTGCATTTTCAGCAGTATCATCCAAATTGGTGCAAGCAAAGTGGATCCATTTTAGTCCACAACCAGTGCATCTTATTAATCTCCGCGGGGCGCGAGATCTTTTCTCTTTTTCATCTAACGTGCATTGAGTGCACGTGACTTCACATTCGTCCTGTGACAAAACAACTTTTTTATTTGTTGCCATAGCTTTGACACACTATACACTTTACAAAAGACAAGATATATATCAAAAATACACATATACTATAAAATACTTATTCGCTATCAAGACAAGTATTATTCATGAATTAAAGGACTCCCATTCTCTTTCCTTCCTTGAAACCCTTCTAGCGTTTAGTTCTATTTTAGAAAAAATTTTGACACTCCTTCTCTTTTTCCCCCTTAGAAAAGGAAACAAAAATGACAAAGTAGCCAACGACTCTACTTGTTTCACTTGACTATAAAATTTCTCTTATTAATTTCAATGTTGTAATCAATTCAACATGCCTTCAACCTCACTCTTTGACATTCTTAAAAAAAATTCAGATCCATCGGTCGCCATTTAAACTGAGATCCGTTGCCATGGGAACAAACGTTGCCATGACAACCATTCTTGTCGCGGTTCACCAATTCAAACTGATTGGCATGATAACTGGTATTATTCAATAAGCATTTTCAGATCCGTTACCACAGCAAACATGCGTTACCATGGCAACAGTCTTGTCACGTGTCGCCACTCTAAAACTGAAAAAGGGCCCGTTGCCATAGAAACCACCGTTTCCATAACAACGAATCCCGTCACGGCTCGTCAATCTAAAACTGATTGAGGGAAAAAAAGAATCTGCAACAAATGTGATGCACGGAATAAGTCGTGAGTGGGAACCCTTCACCCCTGGTGGGGATATTCATGAAGCTATCAGCTTATGTCTAATTATATTGGAATATATTACCCATTTCTTAATTTCGAACATACTAGGTTCGATCGAAACGAGAAAACTTTTTATCGGACTTCTAAAGAAAATAAAATAAAATAAATAAATACATGACCGTGTTTATTACATATAGAATTCCCAGTCACGACCCCCTTTTCAGTTTTATTTAAAAATAGAAGAAGGTGGAGAAAGGAAAAGGAAGATAGAAGAGGAAAGAGGTAAAGTAAGAAGGTGATAAAGAGGAAACTGTTACTGGATATTTTGAGAAATATGGTAAAAGGAAAGTGAATAATTATCGAATTGGGATCATTTCCAATAGCTATTGGGTGAATATTTGGTATTAAGGTAATCAAAGGTAGACACATGTTAACCCATACATCCCCGACCTAGATCCATTTAACCCCAACTACCGAATTATCCCAATCTAGCTCTGAGATAGATGAGAAAGTTTAATTTTACCGTTTATTCAATATTTCCAGAAGTTCTAGACTAATATCCAATATTTGAAAAATGAACGACGAAGTTGATGGCATGTTAGAATCGACCACAGAGAAAGGAAAAAAAAATCAGAGTATCACATATTTGTCGAAGATTTTGACTTTCACAGTTCTCCCATGATGATCATTTGTTCAGGCTACTTCGGTCCTTTTTACTTCCTTCATAGAGCCAACTTAAATTAAGTTAGTATTGACATTCAATGACTTTAATTGCCAACTACCATTAATTATAATAAGTCACACATATATGTCAAAATAATTTGTGCACTTAATACTAAACCTACATTTCACTCACACACACATTCATACAGGACAATGTATACTTCAGGTTGTATTTAGTTGAATTAAACTAACCTAACTACATTTCTATAGACATTTATTACATTTCAATAAAAGAAAACTTAGTTTGACATAACAGGAAAAATTTAATACATGAAAAGAATGTTTCATAAGCATGCACAGAAATCTGCTACTTTCAACAAGATCAAATAACACATTTCTCTTTCTAGATATATTAAAAGTTGGATTACATGAAAAAAAAAATCGACAAAAGACGAAAGACAAAAATAAAGGGAAAAAAAATTAAAGGTCAATATATTTAAGATTCAGTGCAATGAATACATATCATTGTGGGAAAAAGATTGGTTAATCATTCCTAAAAAAAAAACTTTAGTAGCATTTTATTGAGTCTCTGTCCCAAGAGGAGACATTTCGACAATTTTATGAGTCTTTGTTCTCACGTCGATAATAACTCCTTTTTCAACTCTCTTTTCGCACTGTGATTTGTGTCCATGAGAGTATTTAATCGTTTTTGTTTTAACTATAGACAAATAGTTGCTTCATATTACATATATATTTAAATTTCTCATTTCGTCACTTGACGCACTTGATATAAAATTTCAAAGTTTATCGAGATTTAAAATATCGAGTCTAGTCCCAAACATTGGGAACATATTTCCATATTCCTGTATTCACACTACTAAATTATTGACCTAATTTCAGTTCGTTGAATTTAAGATCACTATTTTTTTTTTTTAAGTATAGATCGTGTAGTCAAAGATTCTAGTCACTGAATAGTTAGGTTTCCGATCGTAGGGGAAGGATTTGTTTCATAGTTTACTGATAGAAGTATTCGTTGGAGGGGCACACTGTTTCGTAGCTTACTGATTTCACTATGATCTCGCAAATAAATTTGGATAAGGATTAGGGTTATTTTTACTTATCTTACGACCTGCTACTTGTTTTATTTACATGCAGTATTTAACATGATATTCAACTTTAATAGTCACAAACATCAATAACAACTCAACAAAATGTCATTTATTACAATTTACGCGGTAATACTATATATCACAAATAGTTGGTAAATGTCGGGTGTCAAAAATCTATGGCAACCTAAAACAACCAGGGTAAATACCGAGCCCTTTACATACATACTCGCATATATATATATATTCATATTAGTCAATATAATAAATTTCATTTTAATATCCATCATAGTATTTCGTCGACATTTAATATCTACATAACCCTTTTATATTCGATAAGTATTCATATTTTATTGGCTCAAAATAAACAAAAACCCTGACTAACAAAATTCACTTTTTTCCCTCATAAGGTTGCAACATTGTACTTTATATGTAAACCCGATAATCAATAATCATTCTCAATTTACTAAAGATCCGCGTATATAAAAAAAATAGTTGGTATTATTTAATAAGTTGACATAAGAGGTGGAAATACAACAAATAGATCAGGCACGTAACTTTTAAAACTATGTAAGTACATATATATATAGATGTATATACAGGAAAAAAATCAATGTTATTCGAAACTAGTGGGCCCAAACTATTAATACATACACACTATATGAACAATCAATAGAAAGAAAAACCAGAAATCAGTAATCAATGGATATAATTTGTACGATCAATGAATAACAAATGTTTTCAGGAATCTGAAAGCATAGTGTACCTTCTCGTCAGTTTCTCTCGTGGTGGATTGAATATCGCGAAAATGGTCCTGAGATGTGCTGCAATACCTCCACGAATTGCATCCCTCGATGTCTCAGTTAGTACATACGATCGAAATAAGTGATATGAATATTGTACGTTTTCATGAGTTTCAGAAACCGGGGGGGGGGGAGGTTAAAAAATTTGAAAAAAAAAATCTCGAAGTAATGAAGACAGAGAGAGAGATAGAGAAGAAGGAAGACGAAGAATAGGGGCGCCAAAGACTTAAGTGAGAAATAACTAACGCTACAAAGATAGAAGTCGAATTTCGCTCTCAACAAAATCCATAGCCAAAATATTCTTAACATGCCAAAAGGGTGATCTACTCAAATACGTAGACTCAAGGGGCGCCCTGCTGCCAAGGATGCAAGTTCTGTGTCCATCAGATCCCAATCCCACAAGAATTTGCTTGTAAGATTGAAATCCGATCCCCGTATCCGGCCCAAACCAGCAGGATAAAAGGAGAGGGGGAAAGGGACCAGGTAACTGCGTCCCCAATTTTGAAATCTCTAAGTAAAAAAAAAATATTCGACCCCTTAGAAAAACTAAGAAGGTTCGAGGACAGTAATGAAACTAGAATAGAAGTATTATCTAAGATATCCCTAACTAATGATTTGCCGAAATAAAAAAAAATTAAATAAACTGAATTTTGGATCGGTGATTTCTATGCCAAACCTCACCGATGGCTACCCCGCGCAGACATGCCACAGTCTGGGACGTCGTTAATTTCCCTCATCTAATTAAACTAAGAAAAGACATGAAAATACTTAAGGGGACTAGGGGTCGACGTCCGGGTACGCTAATGACATAAATATTAATTTAGTAGCAGTTGATTTAATCGGATAGTCCGAACTGAGTTATATGAACACTGCACAATAAATAAATAAGGTAAGCAACGGAAAAAAAAATCTCGGAGAGGCTATGAATGTTAAAGGTACAAATGACCGAAACCTGTACTTTTCGATGATCACAGGAAATAGCAGTTATTTTTCTTAATTATCATTTCTGTCAACCTTTAGAAGTAATTCCCACATGATGCTACCCTATCTATTGAAAGTTTTAAGATCCGGGGCTGTTATTATGAGGTACTTAAATGCGAAGTAACACACAATTCCCAACTACAATTTACTATCCAAGTAGCAAACTCGGTTGGATGAATGTACTGGTGTAGAAGTCAAAACGCGAGAGATTTTTTTTTTTTAGTAAACGTATTCATATTTTCACTATATAACATACACTAGGCCTATCCATTTAAATATAGGGGTCATCATCTCATTCATATTTTATATCATATTATTAATATATCATTACATTCATTCATTATCTACTAATTTTCGCGCGAAGTAATATTTTATAGACACCCTATTTCATACATTTTACACGCAGGCCATACACATATTTACATTACACAGTAATACATATATATAACTATCACAATCTATCACGCTCAAACTACTACACGATAACATTCATCGAACCACGTACTCTTTGTTTCGAAGCACCCAAATTGTATTTACTTCGCAGTTTAAAAAAAAATCATATGTGCATTTACTGAAAGTTAAATTGTCAACGATTAATCTATTTCTGATTTGTTGATAAAACTAAAGCAACAATGGAATTCTTCTACAGCCACGGGAAAAGAGAATTTAATACTACATTTTGGAACAAACAGTAACAGCATATGGGCTTTACTTCTATTAAGAAAATAGGTATTCTTTATTTCAGTAGATATTTCAATTACCACTGGACCTAGCAAGCTGAAGTTTTCAGTACAGTAAGATCTCATGCTATCTTATATGAAGGTATACTCATCTGAACCGAAAACCATGTCCACGGGAAGTAATTTAGAAATAAATGGCCAAAATCAAACAACTTAAATCACTAAGTCATGCGATGTCGTAATGTCAACAAACAATTGATTAGCGAAACCGGACGCTATGGCGCTGTAGTGGAGGCATAATTTACCGTGTACTGAAATATATACTTGTACTCATTAATCAGAAATTTAATATTTACACTGGTTTAGTATACTTTGAGTTAGACAAATGGTACTAACTTAACGCATATTTATACACTGTCCTAACCGAAAATTCACACACTCACACAAAACTACTAACTACATACACCACTGTTAGTACTATACATAAAGACAACTAACTAAACCAAACATGCACCATTTAATTACATGCATGTTGACGAAAAATACTCCCTTGTTGGTATATACAGTTGGCTCTATTTAATTTAGGGGGGCAAAATGAGAAAAGTAACCCTAGGTCCAATTGACCTGACCAATTATTTACATAATGATTGCCAAAGATTGATGCCCTGGGGGCACCTTAACGAGAATTATGGAGGGACCCTTCCCCTGAGAGGGGAAAAGGCCCTAGAACAAACAATAACTAACCCATTCCCCCGCTAGAACTGGTTCAATTTGGAAAAGGGGATAGGAGCCCTTTTACGCTAGCTTAAGCTGCCATTATGATTATTTACATTACAACTATCAAACCTACTACGTACATGCAATTACTAAATAAATAATAAAAAATCACATTTACTGTATACACGAACAACATGCACTAAACAGGTCGTAATTTCCCTAATCCCTAACTGAATCTATGGTTTGAAAGAAAAAGAAAGTAAAGTCACTATTTCACTTTGTATATTCTAGTTGGGCAGCAAACATGGCTTCCTAGAAAACAGAAATCCGGAAGTCAGATATTTTCCCCTGATTTTACAGTTCTCTGAACAAAAATATGTGTTTCTGGCTCCTAAATGATCACACGACGTTTATCAATGAAATTAACTGGATATTACCTTAAGTTCGTTTGAATTTCAGTCCTAATGGAGTCAAAATATGGTGATCACTTCCACAGATAGTGCTTCGTGACGTGTCTTCGATTATTCTGATAACATTGCGCCGAAAACGCCAGAGGTAGGAGAATTCCTCCAATCAGAACGAAAACTTTAGCCGCGGAAATTACAAAGCAAATAGAAATTTGGCAAATCCAGATATAACCGGATCTGAAAGTGACTATGGACTAGTGAGAGGGGGTGAGGGAAAGATTAGGTACCTGACTAAATTCTACATTGGTCTGAAATTAAGAAAATTTATATCCAATGACGGAACTATGTTTTGGTATGACGTCAGAATGGTAAACCTTGTAACTATTCAACTTATATATCCGAAAATGGGATTTACACTTAATCAAAATATAAATAAAATATATTATTCAGTGGGAATATGGTTACTAATGAAACCTTTGGATTCATTATATTTAATTCGAAGTAAAGAGAGTAAATAAATTGTGTAACTAAACCGAAATTGAATAAAAAAAAATTACTAATTACAGGGTGCGTAAAAAAAAAGTTGCCATTACTTTCAACTGTAATGGTACATTACAACGAGTCGAGATAGGATTTTCCTGAAAAAATTCTAGTCGAGACACGACTCTTCTAATAGAGAAATATACATTTTTCGAGTCGAGACATCACTTTGCAGCACATTTTCGAGACGAGACAGCCATAAATCTTATCTCGTGCGCATCCCTAGTCCCTGATTCGATCCTAGCTCGTGCCGTGTGGACTTTGTGGTAGACAAACATCGTGCTCGTGGGTTTTCTCGGGGTTCTCCCGTTTCCTCCCACTTTATTCATTCCACCATTTCACTCATCTCTCATCATCACCGTCTCATTTAGCCTAACCGGCATAACCGTGGGAGGTAAAACTTAAATATTTCGTTCCATTTTTTTTTCAATCTCAGATACCCCTGAATTACGGTCACTGATGCACACTTCCAGTCAAGTGCTTCCAAGTTCCTTTATTGGTAAAGTCCTATAATTCTCGATGCTGACACAGCATCGTGAAACTAAAGTGAAACATCTTGATTGAAAAGGAAATAAATCCGGTTCTATAAACTAAGAAATAACTGCGATGGAAGCTATGTACTGACCACACATTACCCAACTAGAATGTTTCAGTTTCGTTACAATCTTTCTTGAAGACTACCGAGGGAAGATATTTTTTATTATTCAGTGAAATAGGTAATTTATTTCCAACACAATCTTAAAATTGCGTGTATAACCACAAGGTATTCACTCGAATTATACAGAGTTCTTCAAAGAAGTATATAACTCTCAAACGGATTGAAGAAAACATTTCATTTTTGGTAGTGTTACAATTTTTGTGTTATGTTATTACATTACAATCCGTGATAAAGAACCGACATTAATGTATGTGTTCAAAGTGTTGTCCATTAACATCCATACGCTGTCGGTGCCATACGAATTCCTGCACTAACTACCGACTATAAGGTTCCAAGTTTGATATTTGCACAGAGACGTTCGGTGGCTGGGCTGCTCGTAGGTCAAGAAATGTACAAGACTTCTGTCCATAAACAACGTTCTTGACAGTTCCCCATAAGTAAAAGTCTAGAAGAGTGAGATTTGGCTAACATGGGAGATACTCGACAAACCGTCTTCGACTTATCCATCGTTCGGGTAAATTTTCATTGAGAAACTCCCTGATAAGATGTAGTGGGATGGGACACCAACTTGTTGGAGATAAAAACCTCTCGTCCCTATAGAGGTCTCTGATGACAGGCAAAATGGGTGTCTCTAGCGTCTGCAGGTACTCCTTACCGGTAATTTTGCTATCAAAGAAGGGAGACCCAAGTAAACCACTATAAGACAATCCATAACACACGTTCACAACCGGTAAATTCACGCCTTTGCTCACGTGAGTTTGCGAATTTACAGCGGACCAGTAGGCACAATTGTGCCGGTTTACTCACTGTGCTATTGAGTTTGCATGTGGCCTCGTCAAATAACACAATCATCTCTGCAAACGTTTCGTTGTCCACCATGTTTTGAAACCACCACTCGCAGTACTCCAATCTACGATCTGGGTCTTCTTTGTGTTTTGTATGAAGCAATCTTGGGACGTAGATCTTCCATTTTGCAGCCCTCAAAATGCGACAAACATTTGAAAGACTAATAACGGTTTCACGGACACACTGCTTTACAGAACAATTCGCTCGCTCACCATAGAAGTTTAACGCAGTACTGAAGTTAGCACGGACTGTTGCTGTGACAGGTCCTCCAGAACAATTTTTGTGCACATCTGTAACACAACCGTTGGCTTCAAATTTATAACGAACACTGCATCCCAGTACGCGACGGTTTTGTGCTGCGGTGCAATGTAATAACAGAATATTTAACTATAACGCTACCAAAAATGAAACATTTCTATCAATCCATTTGAGAGTTACTTACAACTAAACAGTGAATACACTTTTTGAGTCACCCGGTATTTACTTTGAGACATCTCAATCAGGACTTATCTCGTATTTAGAAAAGCATATAATGTGTTTACGTAATTTTGTTGAGGCTTCATTCCTCGTTAGCAATGCATTAAAAAAAAAACGAAAAGAAAATAATATTGTTACAGTAGCGTTTTCTTGACGGCCCGTGCAGTGCTGACGGAAGCTATAACAATTCAGCTGGATATATGAGCGAACTCTTTCCACTAAAACCATTCATGTGCAAGATTGATGACGGCAGGGGGACAGACGTTTGAGGTCAAATCTTGACATTTTATCACCCGCACTGCAGAGTACAAATCACTGCCTTTCCAGCGTTCTAATCTCTCCACGCGTTAGCTATTGTTATGCAACAAATAAGTTTTTTTTTTCTCCTTCAAACATGTGTTAGACTCTCATACCCACATTAAAACAGCTAGCAAAAATGTTTTTTTTTTACACATTTTACTATATTCTGCAACTCTTGCAGTAAATCAATGATATGTCGTCAGATTGGCACTCAAATAGATGTCAAGTGAACGTATTAGGGCATTTTTAAAAGTACCGGAAAGCAAAGAACAACATATATGTATGTATATGTTGTATGTATGTATATGTATATAACAGAGCTTTTTAACTGTCTAGTGCTTAAAACGTGCTAAAAACAAAGTTGTTAGGATCTTAGAGACAATGTTTATTACTGACAATGAGTAATTATCATTTCTCAACTATTAAACAATTACAACACGGTCTGTTGAAGGTGGTGCGCTGTAATAAAATTTACGTACTGTAGCAAACATATAATTCAAACGGTATAAGCAACAATTAATCACAGACTTCGTAACATTGTAAGGGCATAAGTAAAAGATAAAAACAATGCAAGTCGCAGCCTGCCTTGCGTTATGAAGTAAACTTGGCAACACAGGGGTGGAGCTATGCAACGATTGGATAACAACTATCCAATGTCTTTGCTGTATATTCCTTTATGTTCCTGTGTGTTACGAAAAGAGAACTAAAATATTGACCAGAATTTTAAAACACAGAGAAGAAAAACAGTTGAGAATGCTTCAAGAGCATAGCCAGAACGAACTTAAAAAGAATGGAAAAATGGAGCGGGAAGGATAACTATGATTGTTCCTACATGTAAAAGTAAATCTTTTTATCCGCACCTTGTTCTGTTTCTCGCAAAAATTCGCAAAATATCATTTTTGTATGACTTACGGTTCCCGAGATATGGTTCCTTAAATCTCCCGAAATCGGTACTATTTTTAGTCTAAGTCATAGAGAGATGATATTGGTATTAATCAATACCTAAGAGGATGGTGAAGTGGTGTCGATATTAACTGGTGCCCACTGGCCAACTAGCCTCTGGCCAAAGCAGTGGCCACCAGTTACTGTTTGGTACCAAAATATTCACTATCCTCTTAGGTATTGATCAACGCCATTATCATCTCTCTATGGCTTACGATTCCCGATATATGGCTCCTTAAATCTCCGAAAATCGGATATTTTTTGGCCAATACCTCGGAAAATGTAAGAGTGACGCGAAAAATTCCATCATTTTCTCAGTGTTTTTGATCTATTGAATGAGGGCTCAAAATTTTTTAAAAAAAAGTCGCAAATAACAGACAGACAGACACACGGACATAGAGAATTCAGTAACGAACTTTTTAAAGTTCGTTCACAATTAAATTAGTATGTCTTAGGAAAGTAATGAACTTAATGGAAAATTACAAGCAAACAAAGGATTGCAAGTGAGAAAGGTGGTCAAAATTAGAATTATGTACTTTTCACTAGAAGACACTAAAAGAAAATGGTCGAAGTTCAAAGGTATAGGAAAATTTTGACGTCTACTAATCTGAGACTGATCAATGAGGACTGACAAGAACAACACAAACACACACACACACACACACACACACTTAGAGAGACAGAGAGATGATAGCGTGTGAAGTTCTATCACGCTATGGATCGTATTTCTGACATTGGGGGAATTAAGAGTGATATTTAAGTGTACTTTGAATATCACCTAGAACCGTGCATTATCTCTTTGACATGAGATTTGTCGTCTTCAAACATTAAATGTTTCAGTTTCTTTCTTTACTGTTATTAATTTTTTCCCCCTACTTAGATCCTTGAACTCTTTACGTTAAGTGATGATTCGACGTTGGGATTGAAATTAATGAGAGACTCTGCGATGCACGCAATTTTCCCATTAAACAAAGTAGGGTGTTGTCTAAGCGATAACATAGCTTTGCAAATCCCAAAATAGTGATTTTTTTTACATTTCTAATTTTTTTTCACGTAGTTTCTGTTCTTTTTTCTTTCTTTCTTTTTTTTTAGAAAATGAACAATAACAACGTAAAACAATAAACAAACACGTCATTACATAAAAATAGACTAACCGGAGACAGAGAGTTCGGAATAACTATCTTCTTTTGATTACGCAATCATAAAATTTTATTTATATCAATACCGTACGGTACAATAACTTATTATTTTGCATAAGTTTAACAAACGCTGTATAGTTTTAACACCACGTACGCCTAATAACTCAATTTTTACGATTCCGTATTTAATGAATTGTCTCTTTCAACGCCGACTAAAAGAAAGGAATTCATGCTATTATTCAGGTTCAAAATCCTTTGTCATCGCGAATTCTGTCGAGAAATTTCAAGCTTCAAATACATATATAAAAACGATAATCATGCCTGTTCTCCTGTATGGTTACGAAACATGATCTCTTAGATTAAGGAAAGTTCGTAGACTGAAAGTATTGTAAAATAAAATCCTGAGATGAATATTCGGACCCAAGAGGAACAGGAATGAGGAATGGTTGAAACATCATAACGAGAAATTGTCTAATTTATAGCGTTTACGAAACATTGTTAGAGTCAACAAGTCTAGGTGTCTCAGGTGGGCAAATTAGGAAGCCAGAATGGAAGAAAGTACGAACGCTTTCAAACTTTTAACTGGAAATCCAATCGAAAAACGACCATTAGGAGGACCTCGGCGCAGATGGGAGGACAATATTAAGATGGATCTCACAGACAGGAATACAAAGTGGAAACGTGATCCATCAATGTAGAACTTTTGTAAACGTGGCATTGAACCTCCGGGTTCCATAAATCATAGAGTGAGTTAGTTGTATTTATTTGTATATATAGACCTACAGAGTGTTTCAAAACAACACCGACAGCGTTTGGGAGGTGATTACTGACACCAAGATAAGACAAAAAGTATAGACCAACCTGGGTGCACAATTGCTTCCTTCCGGAGATACAGGCTGCCGAAAACATGAAAAAATGGACTTTAAATGTCCATAGCTCCAAAATTATGGAACTACCGTTTTCGGGTCAAGATTTCACTTAGAAACTAATATGTGTCCTATCCAAAAATCCATGTTCCAGAATCGTAGGATACTCACGGAACAATTTTTGTAGAGGAAGTTTGGCTACGTACATATAATCTAAAGTACTCACTAACGTACGTAGTTGGTGAATACTTTAAATTAAATCCCCTAGCCAAGCTTCCTCTATAAATATTGTTGCGGAAGTACCGCAGCATTATTAAACATGGATATTTGGATATGACACATACTAGTTCCTAAGTGAAGTCTTAGTCCGACCACGGTAGGTCCTATAGTTTTGAAGTTATGGACCTTTAAATTGCATTTTTTTTCATGTTTTCGGCATCCTACAACTCCAAAAGGAAGCGTTTGTACACCCAGGTTGGTCTGTACTTTTTGTCTTATCTTGGTGTCAGTAATCACCTCCAAAACGTTGTCGGTGTTGTTTTGAAACACCCTGTATATGTCAGTTGATATATGTATCTGTCAGTCTGTTATACAAAACTTTAAGCAAAAACAATTCAATTTTAGTAAGTAATTCTTTGTGTTTACTTTGAGCCTTGTTTGTTCCTTGGGGCTAAAATCGGTCAGGATCTAACGACAATGGGAGAAAGAAATGAGTTCAGTCTCAAGTGAAAAGCTTGCTCATATCAAAATGTGATGACTAAGGCATTTGCTACAGTAACTTCAGTGAAAGGTTAACCGCTTTTGACAAGACACATATATGTTTTCTTGCTAAGCTTGGGTTTAGAATCTGCCAAAGGTTAAAGAGGATTCTTCTGAAAAGTACATTTCATGTATAATTTTATATTAGATATTAATTTATTTGGCTTAGCACATACTTCCAAAGTTTTATTGTTTTTTTAGATGTATTTCTGAAGTCGGATGATATATTTTTTAGAAACTTCATTTTATTTTTTCACTTTCTCGTCATCTGAGTAATTTAGGTAGGCACCTAGAGAGAACTAGATCGGTCTACATAACATGTGTGACGTATCTGTGTAGTTATAGTGACATGACTGTGAGATAACGGTGTGAACTCTTAACTTACTTCGTCAAATTCAATTATTTATTAAATTGCAGCTATGTTCTACAGAATCATGAACTCTCTTTAAAATTCATCGGAAGAAAACTTTTATTAAGATTTACATTCCCATATTTGTTAATAAACACGACTAGTTTCCTTGTTGCCTTTCCGCATACCTTCAAGCATAACCTGATACTTCCCCATTCATTGAACTCCAGACTCATCATTTTGCAAACAAACAAAACCACGGAGGACACATCAAAAAGAGGTATTCGCCACGAAGTTGAGGAAGGTGCAGGATCATCGGAGGCAAGCAGATCCCACCATTGGAGAACGACCGACTCTATGTCCCGAGAATACCATTCTGCCGGTTCATCGCCGCAGACATATTTTGAGTTTGATATCTGAGTAGTGGGATGAAGGTGTAGAAGAATATCATCGTAAAAGGCGCATCATTGCAGAGAGAACTCGACGCCCTTAGCAGTCCAGCAGGATTGAATTCCAGTTGTTGGCTAACTCCAGTGCATCCAGGTTCCTCCAGGGAAAACCTTTCATCTTCCAGATGACCAGGACGAAACCAGTCATGACGGAATGTCAGGCTAGTGCGCTTTCTTTAATTCTTAATCATATCCTTTCTCTCTCTCTCTCTCTCACCTATTTCCCACGACTAGTCATTTTTCAAAATGAAAACATTTGAATTCGATTTAAATTCAACCATAATTTTACAGTTTACATATGATTTTTTCCCCACATCGGTCTAGGCGTTACGGAAATATGAACCTTTGAGTTTTACGTCCCATGATTATGCCGGCTAGGCTAAAGGAGGCGGTGATGATGAGAAGTGAATGAAATGGTGGAATGATGAAAGTGGGAGGAAATGTGTGAATCCCGAGGAAACGCAGGTGTCTTTCCACCACAAAGTTCACTTGACGGGAGCTGGGATTGAACTCGGGATCCCATTCACCAGAGGTAAACGCTCTACCACTGAGCCATCGCGGCCTGTTAGGCGTTACGGATTATACGTGAACATACAATTATGATATTAGCACTATCAACTGCTGAGGAGTTTTTTTTTTTTTTCGGGGGTTAGGGTGATCTAGTTCCAAAGACTATCATCAGATCCTTATGAAATTTATGCGCAACCACCGGGAAAGTACACTCTTTGAAACAAACAAACAAACAAAAAATCGGCATTTGAATTCGTTAATTACGGTAGTAATACTATCAGCCGCTGAGAAGTTTCACCTCCAAAGACTAGTCAGATCCTGACAGTACCGTTGTCAGAAACTCATTAGTGGGGGGTCCACACATACATGGCTCGAAAAGTCCTCGGTCGCCAGGTTGGTATGGAGACTGGAAATACAAGTCCGGCGCCTAGTTAATTTAAGGCCAAATCATGTACGCCTATACCAAATTGGTCACCAAGTTGAAATTTTTGGTGACCAGTTCGCTATTGGTGATTAAATATTTTAGTTCGACGATAGGGGTTTGTATAAATTATATATGTACGAGAAAAATGATGACCAAACTATCTGATCTGGCTGTTGGATTCAGACTTGAAATTTCATATCCTGCCCATAGTGTGTAGCAAAGGATTATATAGAAGTCACTGCATGCGCTGGCATAAAAAGGTAAAAAATATAGCGTTTGAAGCCAATAACTGATCCCATACAGAGCTGAATCAACACACTTTGGCGCCCGTAGCTAGGCTATACTTTACTACTACTCCCACCCGCTCAAAGAAAATAGGTCTATAGTTCTTGTGTTGTAAATTTCAATGACCAAATTTAACATTCGGTTGTGGCTACACAAAATTTCATTGCTGAATATACTACGACAGGAGGATCACTAGAAAAGAAAATAGTCTATTATAACATGTAATACTGAAACACCCACATAAGAAATTTTAGTATAATAAATCGATTTATTCTGTAATAGGCTTATATAAGGCGGGGGAGAGGGAGTAAAATATGAAACCCTAGGTCCAACCTGCTCAGCCCAGGAGCTAATTCGGACCTGGCCACTACCATTAGCAGTAATGTGCGCCATAGGGCTTGCTAGAGTAATGTTGTTTTCAGTTTTCTTCAGTTACACGGTCTTCAGAAGCTGATGAAATTTATTAACAGCTAGAGGAACGAGCTAAACTCTACTTTGCTATAGCCCATAAAGATGTATGGCCGGTCAGATGCCACTCGTTCAACTGGATGATGTGTGGTTAGCCCATCACCTTCCAGACGCCATTGTTTCTTGTTTCTGGACTGGAGTTTGATACCTCTTAATTCAGATAGCTCCCCTATTGCTTCATGATGCTAAATCAACACAGCATATTCTTATACTGCAGTTGATAGTACTTGTTCTTTCCGACAGTTTGCTGCGCGCACATGAGGCTCAATGCTGTGTTGCCAGCTTTTGCGTTTAGTATTGAAACACGGAATTATTCACTGCAAGTAAGTTTTCGTTTTATGAATCTAAATGACACAAAAGAGAACTAAAACGAATGTTTTCAATTACCAGCAGGTCCACTACTCAAATTGACATTCAACTAAAACAATGTGCATTTGTTTATATTAAAATTGGTAACGTGCGGAAAAAGTGAAATGTTTACCATTGCAGAGCGAGAGAAATAAGCCACTATAACTGGCTGCACATGCTGTTGCCCTAGAAACAGTTCTTCTTGCCTGATTGTTATGACCACGTGCAAGAATGAAAAACAGAGGAAAGCATCTGTTAGAAGGGACAAGTTGTGTCAAATGGACTGTAATGCTCCCACAGGAAGTAAGGGATCTTATATTTGGTCGTATTGACAATTCAACTAAGCAGGAATTTAGTAATAAATATTTATTATTCAGTATTATATAGCTATTCAACCTTATATTTAATTTAAACATTTGTTTTCGTTTTCTGTAACTGCAGTTGGTAAATTTTGATACATATGTCACAGGGAAGAGCTAGATGAAGACAAAAGGAACACATTCAATGAACCGAACTCCGAAGCTTTTGGTTTGCAAACCTATGGAGCACAACCTGTTGTTGCCGAGTCCAGCCTGTTTCTGATCGAGCTCGGCTACTAGATATAACTTCCTTTATTTCTTAGACGATGGGGTACCTCCCCAACAAATTCAGATCCAACCAGCAGTTACTGACATATAAGTGCCACATACAAGCAGAGCCAGTCCCTGAATGAGCGTGGCAACCAAATACAGTGATCTTTTAATTTCAAGATGATCAGTTCCTTTCCAGCCGAATTTTCGTTCAGATCTGGCCAGTAGTTACCGAGTAATAAAGTAGAACATACGTACAAGGCAAGCCGAGACTGTTTTTGGCCAAATTCTACCTAGTACATGTAGTTACTGAGAAATAAAGTACAAAACATGTAAGGCGAACAAAGGCTGTCCCTGACCGAGCTCAGTCCAGTAGTTACTGAGAAGTAAAGTACAACACAAGGCAAGCTGAACATGTCCCTGACCAAGCTCAACCCAATAGTTACCTAAAAATAAAGTAGTACACAGAAGGTGAGCCAAGCCTGAAACTGGCCGAAATCGAACCAGTAGTTACTGACAAATATAGTACTACATAAAAGGTGAGCCACGAATGTAAACAATGGGCTACTTATCCACCAAATTTCGTTCATATCTACGCAGTAGATACCGAAAAATAAAGTATAACATTAGCCGAGCCTGGCCTTGCCCGAGCTTGGCCATCCAATATAATGAGCTCTACACTCACTTACCCACTCATACACGCACACACATATAGAGGTCTATACACATAGCATTGTAACATCAGGATTACAAATGAAACATGCTGCACTAAGAGGGAAGGCTTGAGCCGGGTCAGCCCCCTGACTACACCACTGAATCCTGATGAAATTTACATGAAGCCACAGGAGAAATATACTCTTTCAAAACAAAACACATAACCTGCTTCAGGTTAAAATCTCTTAAAGAGAAGGGGAGGTATTTAATCCCAGCTTGGAAAGTTAAGTATACAAAAATATAAAATGTCATTAGTAGAAATACTTAAAATATAAAAATACTTATATTTTACATATGATAATCTCTCTATCCAGTCTCAGTATTTGCAAACCTTCGTGTTCTTGTAACTTTGTTCAGAACTTCAATATTTGTAAAACTTTCTGTACATGTAACTTTGAGCGTAATTTCTGTATTTGTAAAACTTCGTGTTCCTGTATCTTCGTTCGTAAATTTGGATTTGTGAAACTTCGTGTTCCTGCAACTTTGTGTTTCTGTAACTTTCAGCGTAACTTCTGTATTTGTAAAACTTTGTGTTCCTGTAACTTTGAGCGTAACTTCTGTATTTGTAAAACTTCGTGTTCCTGTATCTCTGTTCGTAAATTTACACTTGCGAAACTTCGTGTTCCTGCAACTTTGTGCTTAACTTTTGCATTTGTGAAATGTCGTGCTGTTGTATAACTTTTATTAGTAACACAGATAGAATTTGATTATCCTTGCTTTGTTATAAACGTACTGTCCAGCATAATAGCTGACACATCGATGGATAGAGCCATGGTAACAGTAGATCCTGATCCTGTTTTTACCATGTTTGGTAGTTGAACTTTTTCTTGTTCCCCAGTTTTGAAGATTGGGTACCCTTAATTACAATCTTAATTTAAAAAAAAAATATTACAGAACTAAAAAAAAAGTGTTTAATTTTGCATTATGAAGCCGAGGTAGATTTTCAAACTAAGAACCAATCTAATCCTGAAGCCAAAACTAATAAATTTATCACTTTACGTTGCAATTAAATGATAAGGGTAGAAATGGAACCTATTCTTGGGACAATGAGACTATTAAAAGGAACGTTTTTAGTTATTTGCTTTGATCGTTGATACGAGAACAAAATAAACAAAATTGAAAATATTTTCACAATAAATTTGCGTATTTTTTTAAAAAAAATCAGTTTTTTAAACAAAATGCAATATTCAAAACTTGGAGAGTTTAGTTTTGTTTTTTGAACCCTATCTAGCTTCAAGGTTATATGAGATTTTCACCTACGACGGGAGACCCGGGTTCAGTTCCCAGTAGGAACTCACATGATTCGGATCCCACGTTGAGATATAGGTGAACGTCACATATAGCATCGCTGCTGAATGGGACGCTAAACTTCAAGCTCAAGCTTAAACGATTACCTACGGTTTCACATAAGATTCTAATCAAATTTTCACCTATCCGAAACCAAATCCAGGCTTTCTGCTTCTAGAAAGTACAGAGCTATAAAATTTTAGAAAAAAAAAACAAACTATGTGATAGTGCAGTATAACTTTTTCATGTGTTATTTACAGGCGATGTAATCTTATCATTGCATTTCTGAATTTCAAAACGCTTCTTTCTCCAAATTTTAAAATTTGTTATTTTGGAACGAAAGTAAGAAACTGGCTCTAAGTTTTACTGGAATGACTGTTTATGGTAGGACATACAGCTTCTGTCTTGGAAGGACACGTGCCTCCTAGTTGAACGTTCAAAAGTACTTTTAGGACGTTATATCCTTGCAGAAGGCTGTAGTTCTATTATTGGCTTATTTAAATTAATTTTAGTATGTACTAACTACAAGAACACTTTTAACAACAGCTTCTTTTTTTGTAGGTGCAAGCGTAAGTGTAGATGAAAATAGAAGAACATTTGTCCCGTGGCCTAAATCCGAGGGCTGTCGCCAGTACCATATCCACTTTGCCAAGCGAAAAAGTCTTCCTATGACAGCTCTCGTGTCTTTTCCAGGAAGTGGAAACACTTGGGTGCGATATCTTTTAGAGACATCCTCGGGTATATTTACCGGCAGTGTGTATACGGACAGGGAGATCATAAGCAAAGGTAATTATAATGATCTGACATTTACGTATAGTTTGTTCGTTTTAAGTGTTGACCTCTAGCGTGAAAGGTAAATCGATAACCTTATCTCTCTGGCGATAACACAAATGAGTATCCGAGAAACAGGTAAGCGACCAATCAGATTGCTCGTGCAAGTTGAGTTGGATTAGTATTTATCATTGACATAGATAGTTGGAAACCAAAGCTCTGAGAAAATAGGACTCCACTGTGCTTGTACGACGAAGAGAATTGATAAGATTTTTGCAAATCTTTTCCAAAGCAAGCAGATAGTTAATAATAGAAACGTTACAGCTATTGCACAACACACGTTTTAATGGAGTCAATGATTCGATGTTCTACGCAAAGAAAAATGATGATTTTGGTTTAAAACATAGGCGAGATATGACGTGTCCAAAAGTTTTGTACTTCGAAAACTACATACTTTAATCAACTCTTTTTTTCAACGTACACATTCAAGCACTTACCATAGCGTGATATCAGCTTTTAATACCGTCCTTCTATGTATGTATGTATGTTCGTGTATATCAGTCACATCAATGCAGTACTTGTCACATATTTAATTATCTTCTGCGCCAAAATTATTACTCACTCTCATACTTCCAATGCTAGATATCCATATATTTTTTTGCATACTCGTAGGAACTCCAGGTTCTGCAGGAAAACATTGTGGCAGCCTATTCTTGACACACTTATGTCATCACGTTCAGAAATAAATCCTTCCTTTCATGTGAACAGGCGGCAGCTTCAAATGGTAGTTCTATTATAGAACTAACAGAAATCATTCCATCTTTATCCAAACGAAAGAACGAGATTATTTTTCTACCGGTAGGCACAATTGTTTATGGTTGAAATATTGAGCAACTGTATCCAAGGTTGAAATTGTGTTAAAAGTATGAAGAGCAACAATGTCAAAAGTGATGACAACATATAGAACTTGTGGAGAGATATCATCAGAGAAGATGAGTAATAAACGGATACCAAACCTGAGTGAGAAGGAACGTTGAAAATGATTGTCGTAATGATTGCGTCACAACTCAACAGTTCTGGAACTACCAATTTCAACAATTATAGTCTGAAAAGAGCTACAATACCTCAACATCCGGAGTCAGGAAACCTTTGACCACTGGCGCCGACGCGACAACGCTATAAAGATGTTTCCAATAACACAAAACGTAAACTATCGATGATTCGAAAAGAGTAATGCTTATTTTCTTGCTTATTTCTGACAACAGACAAGGTTTATGTATGGCGGTCGGCCTAAGAAACGTGCTTCAGATTGGCTACTTCCTACCATTAGACATGACGGTAGATCTGTGCTTGTGTGAGACACATCTCACAGTGTTCCATTGTTTCTATTATTACATTGATAAGATGAATAACTGCCAATGATTGTGGTGATATTTTATATGATCAGGCGCATCCTATGATAAAAATGTTGTTTGATAACAACGACTCAATTTTCCAAGATGGCAATGTACTAATATCTGTTCTGGTGCGTACTTCGAGAAAAACCAGGATTAACTTCATCTTGTTTCTATCTTGTGTCATATCCATTCTGACAGCACACCACATCATATTGTTCATCACACAATATTCCCACTTCTTTGATCTTCCTCGCGATCGTTCCTCATTCAGTTCTATAGCCCCTACTCAGAGAGCTACATATTCCGAAAGTCTTTTTCTTACACGCCCAAATCATCAAAGTCTACCTTCTTGTAGCTTTTCTACTTCTGGTCTTACCTTTACTGTTCCTCGAATCACTTCATTCTTAGTTTTGTCCTTCTACGTCACTCCACAATCCACCACAGTATTTTCATCTCCGCAACATGCAACTTCTGTTCCTCTTTCTCCTTGCTCAGGCGTAGTCGTATCCTACGGTCACACAACAATCCTGTCACTTTTCTTCATTTTGTCCAACTGCTGCTAATCCTACAATTTATATCTTCCTTTATTCCTGCATTTTCCTCTAATGTTGATTTCAAGTACTTGAATTTCTTCGTCATTACCACTTCTTCTTTGTCCAGTCGTAATTTCGTATATTCGATTACATTTTTACTGAATGAGCAATAAATATTCCGTCTTGATTTTATTCTAAGCTGTTAGCTCGCAAATGCTCCTCTCCAGATATCTAATTTTTCTCATAGTGCTGCGTTGAATTTATCGACTTGTTGTCTTATTGAATCTACAAAATTAAACATTATTGAACATTATAGTTCATTTTAGAGTAGCAAGTTCGATGCACATTTTCTTCTCAATCATCGCCAACACAAGTGAGTGCTGCACTGTATGAAAAATGATTCACTGTTAATCTGGGAACAGTTCACAAATTATATCCCTTAATTCCGCGACGAACACAAGTTGTAATACAGCTTATACAGGTGACAAAACCAGTATAACCAGTTCATGAAGTGGTCCCACTTCGCTACTGATCTATTGAGCCAGAAGAGGTATAGCTCACAGATGACGAGAAGAACCCTAGCAGAAGTAGTGTGACGTAGGTATGGGCTCGCCCACTTTTCGCGCGGGGGTTTCAAATGACACCACGGAATAGCAGACATATAACTTTACCCGGAGTAGCAGACAACATCTAATTATAGACCAAACCTCAAAAACCGAAAATGGACTTGACCGTGTCGTTGACCTTTTCCCACTACCCGTGTTTTAGGGTCCTTCTCGTCATCTGTGAGCTGTACAACTGACTGCTCAGTTTTATAGCAGGACAACATACTCACCTATATCTAAACTTAGGTCATGATATACTGAAACAAAATATCAGACTGATCATTACGAATAACTTGATACTTCATCTCTCAAGTTCATTAAGCGAGATTAAAAGAGATGCTTCACATTACTTTCAACATTGTATAACTACCAAATATGTCGGACTGTTTACTTATTTTCGTTACTGTTCCTACAGTCGACTCAGCAAAACTCTTGCTTTTCCCCACCAATCAAGTACCTTGAAGCAATGCCCTGTTGCCGGGTTAAAGATATCCTTTAAAGGATCAAAATGAGCACAAGAATTTCTAACAATTTACATATTAGTAAACTTAAATAACCAATCAAATTCTAGTGGGCCACGGACACAAAATTAGCTCCTACACTACAAGAAAATTGTAAGAACTTGGCGATAGAGGAACACCTCTTAATCATTTTGTTTCGTGAATGGTTCGAATATGCCAGGTGAGTTTTTCTTTTTCTTTTTCTAGTGTTTACAGCAAGAAACTTAGTAGCGGTAAGAATCAAGGGAGTGTGCTTAATATAACAACTACTTCTATTTACAAACTCTTCTGTACTAAATAGTCGATATTAGTCAAGAAAAAAACGTCTTTGATGTTATTCCACTACATATTCTTATATTTACTTTTATTTGTTCATTCAGGATTTTTTGGGGAAGCGGCACCAGTCAACTGTGGTTGCACCGTTGTTCAAAAAACCCATGGCTTTGCTTTGAGTGGATTAGTTCCAGCAGATGCCTTGAAAAGAACAGCTGAAATCAAACAGTTCCGAGGCCGAGGGATTTTGTTAATTCGGAATCCTTACGAAGCTCTTCTATCCTATAGAAATTTTTTCTATGGTGGACACACGGGACTTGCAC
The DNA here is from genome assembly GCF_964235325.1 of Thermobia domestica. Classification (NCBI taxonomy): domain Eukaryota; kingdom Metazoa; phylum Arthropoda; class Insecta; order Zygentoma; family Lepismatidae; genus Thermobia; species Thermobia domestica. Next base: position 35,488,947 of record NC_137459.1, on the reverse strand, counting down.
CACACGATCGATTCCGCGGAGAAGGTAAGTAAACAATTTAATAACTAAAGTGTATGGCAGAAAGAAAATTTCTCTATTGGATAATATTATGTTTCAAGCTAATGCTCTCTGGATTCTTATTACACGACTTTCTATGATCCTGCTTTATATTATGTTCCCACCTTCCCAAAAGACTTCCCGACCATAAATCTATGCACCTTGTGCCAAATAGTATGCGAATGACGTGTTCCTCCTATCCCAAACGTATCTATTTTATTATCCCTATCATATTCTGTGGTTTATAGCTATTGTGATATTAAGAGTTGTGTGTCTTTCTAAATTCTACAGTTTTTCAGATCTTTGTACTGCAATCTTTTTTCTCAGAACTTTACTTTCACAAACCCTGAACCTCTGTTCTTCTCTCTGTCACTGAACAACTTTCACATTCATACAATACGAGAGAAACAGTTATATATATACTATTACATATTATATATACTATATACTATTACATAAAAGAGCTGATGTGGGTGACTCATTATCGCGGAGGCCACTACTATTGGTACTATTGGTATGAACGATTAATTTGAAGGAAATATTCGTTTCGTAATGAAGGTAATTAATAAGGACAGCTAGCACTGAAAAAGTAAATAACGTTCAGTAACAAATTAAAAATTATATAACATAGGAAAGTATTTTCATCCATTTATTATCGATAATTATATTTTATACTTTAAACTTCAACAAGCATTAAATACCCGCTTCACTGGGTTGGAAATACACAACTTCTTACGTCATGTGTTTGGTAAAAATGACGGTAAAAATTAAATATTACTATTGTAGGCTGAATTTGGATTTAAACGCATTGGAAGTGTCACTCTTCATCTCAGCGTCCCCAAAAACTATGGATTTGATACTAATATCGGTCAATTTTGGTCAATTTTAATATCCCCTCTCCCCTAAGTTGCACCGTCAAAGTGAAATGATAAAAATACTCTCAGGCCCGAATTTAATCAATGTTGAAAATTTGATAGAGATCGGTCGGGCGGTTCAAGAGTTATTTTCACAAACATAGTTACTTTCATTTTTATTTATAAATATTACAAGAAAATATTTTATTTGACACATTTTCACTAGTTATGCTAATTCTAAATTCGGGCACTAACACTTGGTTAAGTGTATGCCCTGGGGCCAGCATGAAGTTGTGACGACCAAAAATTCGTAATAAGGGCATGGGGTAAGGGCAGTGATATGTGGAGACGAGCTGGTAATTAAGGGTATGATTTGAGTTTGCAATCACCAAGGTAGAGGACTACCTGCTCTTCGTACAATTCTGAAACAGGACCAGTTGCTTATTAGGATCAAAATTCTGAGCTCATACATGGCTCCATAGAACGGAATTCATTGTATTTGTTTATGTTGCATTATTTAAAGCGAAATAACTAATGAAAATACAATTTTTATTTGAGACATTAAACCAGTTTCATTGACCTAGTTTTCTTTATTGCTTTTATTTTCTATTCTTTCACTTAATTGCAATCTTAATTAAAACAACTGTCCTGCATCACATTCCTCGTATCGAAATATGAAGAACTAAAAACCATATTAATTTTTGCTCTATATTCCCCTAAGTTCACTACCGGCATGTCTTCAGGAACTTGTGCCAAGAATATATTAAAATATGAAAGCTTAGTGGGTAACCAATTCAGTTTTTGATTTCTCCGTTCTAACAAAAGTGGAGATAAGCTACTCTAGATGTTCATGTGGAATATTTTCTTTTCTACAACTTCTAATAGGCACTCTTTTCCAGATTGGGAGATGTTCGCGATGCGACTAGCTACAGTATGGAAGGAACTAGCAGCCACGTGGATTAATTATGCTCGAGAAGCTACTGTTCTACATTTCGAGCACCTGCGACTGGAGCCAGAGACCAATCTTCGAAGTCTTCTGAATTTTCTAAAACTTGATGTTGCGGAAGAGAGAATTGGTTGTGTTCTTGCTCATGTCGATGGACCTTTTAAAAGATTAGCTGAGCAGCAACATCAGTACTTCCAAGTCAGGTAAGTTTTTGTTTTCAATTTCAAACATAACGCGCACAGAATTTTGTAAAACTAACAAACAATAAATAGTCTTATAAACGGCACTTGTGGCTGTGAGTGAAAGCGAATTGCGGTTGTCAAATTTAAGTTTATGCACTCAGAACAACCAGCTTGAGCTGAAATCTGGAGTTTGACTATTACTGGGGGCCGCGGTAGCTCAGTAGTAGAGCGTTCACATCTGGTGTTTGGGGTCCCGGGTTCTATCCCAGCCCCCGCCAAGTGAACTTGATGGTGGACAAAAGCCGTGTGCGTGGGTTTCCTCGGGGTTCTCCCGATTCCTCCCACTTCCTTCATTCCACCATTTCATTCATTACTCATCATCACCGTCTCCTTTAGCCTCACCGGCGTAAGCGTGGGACATAAAACTCAAAGGTTTAATTTCATTCATTTTTTGATTATTACTGCAGACACCGCCCTTCTTTTATGTACGAGGGGTGATCAGAAAGCAAGGTTACAAGCCTGCAGTGAAACGTTTATATATTATTTCATACAACCTATACAGTCAACAGGTCGTACATACATTAGGTTATTTTTCGACATAATTTTCGTATACGTTGAGGCACTTGTCGCATCGTGGGATGAGTTTGAAGATTCCCTCCTGGTAAAAATCCAGTTTTTGCGTATTCAGCCACGTTGTCACGAAGTATTTCACCTTTTCTCTGAAACAAAGTGGCGGCTTCCTAGGTGCTCCTTCAAGTGTGGGAACAGGATTTTTACGGACGGGATAGTCTCTTGGAGCGAGGTCCGGGCTCTAGGGAGGGTGGTCGATAATGTCTCAGCCAAACCTTCTTCAACAGCGTGGTGGTCTTCTAGGTTGCATGAGGGCGCACGTTGTCGTGAAGGAAGATGACGACCTCGGTGAGATATCCTGGCCGTTTCCTCCTGATTGCTTCGCGCAATTGTGTCAAGGTCTCACAATATCGATCAGCGGTTACTGTGTGCTCTCTTTCCAATAACTGAGCGGACTTCTTCGCGAGACTAGTTTTCGAAACGAGTCGCCATTTATGTTTATCTACAACTAGCACCGTAGGTGGTGGATGACGAACTCTACATAGTTGCCAACTCCATATATTAAAATTATCGCACACTACTCATTTCTCTATAACAAACAAAACTCCAGAAAAATCGGCATTGTAACCTTAGTTTTTGATCCTACCTCGTACTGAAGCAACAATGAACCTACGTCTTAGTGCCTAGTGGCTCAAATACCTAAATTTTAAATATTATGTAACACAGAGCTTTTTAGTGTTCACATCATAGATGACGGATGAGTTGCGATCTGTTAAGAAACTGTTTTATAACATTAAGAAATATTTTATTTCTTCACCTCAACCCAGTGCGGTCTACTTTGAGAATTTTACTAGAATATAATAAGTAGTTCCCTTCCAACTACAATGACAATTACGTATGTGCAAACAAGGCAATTATTATTATAATTTGCAGACCCTAATATTTGTTTCACGCATTACTAGGTTCAAAAAACTCTCTGCTTTGACAATCAGTGACATACCAGATTTTTTTAAGAGTTAAAAGCAAACATAAAGCCAGGGAATATGCACACTGTCTTCTGAAATTAGATGTTTAAATTTTATGACAGTAAACATTATATTCTGTGTATATATTGGGTGGGCAAGAAATAACTATGGATTGAAAATTTGATGCGTAGATTGCAGCATACTATGAAGTGTGGGATTCAGTGCTTGCTGTGCAGAGGTAGTAGCTTACATTGAAGCGCAGAAATGCAACGGGATTTCATAGTCTTTAATAAAGAATTTTAACAATTGCTTCAGTCAGTCTCATTCTGAGTTCCCACACTAGTATCTAATTACTGCATTAATGTAAGGACATAATAAGAGTTTAGAAAGAAAATGAATTAGCGCACAATAAGATGGCTGAGAAATGTTGTTGTTTGAGAATTTACCGTCACTTTTCGGCACCAAGGTTATGAAATATTAAGTGTAAGGCAGTATAAAATTGCTTAACGTGGGGTATGAGCCATATGCACTCATACCGAACTTAGAATCTGGATCCCCTCACCAAAGAAAACCCTAGCCAAAGACACAAGAGTATGGTAGCAATGCTAAAATAATTCTTGTAGTTTATAAATAATAAATTCCTGTGTGATACGTAGATAAGACATAAAGAAACATAATTGTGGAATTAAAACGAACTGGAAATGTAATACAGTAATTGCTGAAAGGGACGCTAAATTCTAATTAACAATCCAATCATATCAACTATGCTTAGTAATCAATGGTTTCCTGGTTTAGGTATCTCCCTTAGCCCTTTCTGATCTTATGAGCTTCCTAGTAGCTACATGGTAAGCGTATGCATTTCCGACGTCGAAGACTCTGGTTTGATTCCCGGTGGGAGCTCATATGGTTCAGATTCTACTTAAGTTATAGATCAACGTCTCATATAGCCTCGGTGCTGAAATGAACACTAAACTTCAATCCAGCTAATTTTTTTGATCATATGTCGGACGAGGCTCGACACGTGATCGAAAATAGTTAGAGGATATCTTGTTCTGCTCCGATGTCGGAAGTAATCTTGATTCCAGAAGGTTTCGTCCGGAGGGGAATTTGAATACACTGGTGATAAAAAGTGATACTATGAGAATACTGGGAGAACCACATTGAGCATGATATAAAATATGTCCCCGGGGGAGCTCGCCCCGTAATATATCCTGAAACGATCACTGTTCGCAAAATATGTAAGATTTTTTGTTCCGTTTTTCTCATACTCCTATAGCTTGTCCAACACGTTTCTTCTTGTACTACGCACTATAGCTAACAGATGGCGCAGGTTATACTCTTCGTGTTTTTCCTCTGTTCATATGTTTTGACGTAAATAGAGGCCTATTTCTCAAAGCTACTAGTGTTTTTTATATATATAAGTTGTATAATATCATGAAGCAAAAACACTAAAATAATTGTAAAAGTCATTTTTGATACTAACTGCTGGTACCTCTAATTCGTGATGATTTTATGGTATCTATATATTAAAATGCTAGGTTTAGCCTATATGTTTGTGGTAAAAAAAAAAAGAGTTTGCATGTTTGTGGACAATCCTTTCGACAGTGAGTTCTCGCGAACCATAGGCTTTAGAAAGATGCAGCTTTCACTGATTGATTGCAAGTTTTGTGTAGATGGTTCAGTTTTAATTGAATATTAAAAAAAAAAAAAAAAACATGGCCGTTATTTCTTTATTACATTTTTAGGGGTACACTGGAAGTGTTGAAATTTTAAAAAAGTAAAACATCATATCCTACGAGTTATCATATCTCTCAGGCGTTTGTTTCATGGCAAATGATAATAAAAACTAAGTATAACCATTTCTCCAGTCTAACTAACAAGATGAATCTTTATTGTTTGGAGTGTTTCGCCCAATGAACACCACACATCACTGACATTCTAATTATTGTGTGTGTAATGAATTTGTTTATTGCATACTGCATGCAAGAAGAAAGAAAACACTGATCATACATGAATTAGAAACTCCAACCGGAAGTAGGCTCAAATCTTGGAAACGATGCGAGATATTGAAGAAAATAATCGAAAAATCTCCCCTTTATGATACCTCTTGCCGATTTTTTTTTTTTTTTTTTTAATCAAAACGTGCTTCACTTGTGTCTGTAAAGGGACATGTACAGATGTTATGAGGAACGACAAGGAGATTCATGCTCATATGTGTATGATGCGCTGTGTACAGAGCGCAGGTTCAGCTAGTATGCAATTGTAAAATGATAGGTTTTAAGTTTCACACTAGTATTACAAGACTAGTGGTTTTGAAAAATCGGCTCCAGGTAATCGTGTGTTGTATTGCTTGTAGAGAAATGACAGAAGGAAAACACGTAAGGCCTGCTATACACTATAGGTAGATCTTAGGAAATAAAATCCTATACGATTTATCTTGGGAAAATGTTATAACATATATCGTAGGAAATCCTACCCTTTGTGCCATACACGTGAAGATTTTTCCTGTCTGACCTGATTACGTGCTTGAGAAGTTCAACATCCATTTCTCACGAAATATTGAACTCACAGGTGCAGCGCCCACATATTTGGATTTCTTGTGATATTTTTTTTCAAAATTATATTACACTTCACAAATTTGCACTTCACAATAAAATAGGATAACTACGCCCATGTTTGTCAATTGCTAAATTGCACACCTCTAAAAACAAGCATACTTTCTCTCACCTGATGCCACTTAAATCGAAATCTTACAAATTTTCCGACATAGAGAGTGGTCTAAACGAGAGAAATCTCATACACTGAGAAAAATCCGTTCTCCGGACAGCTGTATATTGTACAAATATACAAAATCCTCTTGCTTACTACAGAAACCAGTACGGAGCATACGTTATCCGTATGCTACATAGGCACTGCCCTTGGATGTTACATCATGCCGTTGCAGGATGTCTGACATCTAACAGTTTTCCGTATATCACATGCAAACACTTGTGTTACATTCCTTAGCTGTATGTTTTATACGTCCATTTGTATGTGAGATCCTGACCGCCTATATTGTTTCATACGGAAAGTACGTACGGATGGAACACTTATACAGAAAGTATTATAAAACATGCGTTTTCAGTTATACGTTTGCTGAACGTTGTCTAAAAAGTACAGGATTTACAAATGTAGTCTAACATACGAATTTACGCACGCCACATACAATTTTTTTCTCAGTGTAGGATCGTTCAGAACATGGGAAATGACATGCGATCTGATGCCATATACATTGAGATTTTGACTAGGAAAAATCATTAAGAAATTTCCAAGGATCTCTTCTGTAGTGTATAAGTGTTCTAAGTGATAAATAAGTACTGGAAAAGTAAGCTGGTGGGAGGAAAATTAAAATGAAGAGGTTTAGTAAGATCATATTTATTAATGTTACTCTTTTCAACGAAATGTCTTCTGATTTACTTTGTGTATGCGAAGTTTTCTAAAATATAGTATTTTCTTTGTTTCAGGGATCCATTTTCATCAAAACTTCATGATACGTTAGATTCTGTGATTGACGAAGTGGATGAAATGTTACGATACAAAGGTTGGACAAGAATACCAAAACACCTATACAAATATTACCGAGGAAAGAAAACAATTCAAGAAGACCCGCCTTAACTAGAATAAGCATAATGCTACAATAATATTAGATTAAAATTTATAATTTTTTAAAAAACAAATAATTATTTATTTATACGGAAATAGTGCTATTTTATGCCATAATGGCATAACTAAAAAGTTTATACAAGATGACTATTTTATTAATTTGGAAGTTGCGACGATTGCCTTTGCACGCGTTGCCTCGATCACACCAATGCCTTTACAAACAATCGATCTTAATTAATCAATTATACTTTACTTAAAGTACTGAGAAATGAAGGGACCTGATTGTTCTTATTGAATGTTGTATGTAGTGGCTTTGGATGTAAACAGTATAACCTCCTCGCGTATCTCACATCGTATATGAGCTAACGAAGCTTATTAACTTTAAAGCATCCAAGGAATCTAAAATTGAGAGCTTGAGCAATGCTCCTATATTAATGCATATCTTTTTTTTTTTAATATTACTGTGTAAAGAAATAAGATGTGTTGAGGATGTGTTATACTTTATTAGTTAGTTTTTTTATCAAATCATAGAAATTAACCACAATTTGTTAATTTTTGTTTACGTAACTTACAATTCAGTATTCATGATAAGATGTGGAGAACTGTACCAAAGAAATGTTTTGTAGTACTGAAACTTTTACTATTATGAAGTATGCTAAAGAATATTTAAGGTAGCCATTTAAATTATTACAAAATAGTAATCACAACAATACAATTGCGAGTCTAAAGAACATGTTATTAATGTTATTATAGAATTATCAACGAAAATGCGCTCTTTTATCTTTAGTGACATAAGCACGGGGAAATGGTATACTTTTCTTATAGATTCACACTGGGTTTATTGTAATTTTGCTTAAACTGTACTTCATCGGGATGCCACAAGTAAGTATCACAGCGGTGCGATACATAACGAAAAAAAACTTCTCTTATTTCTAAAGAAAACTTTTTAAAACTGATCACCATAAGGAATAAATGAAGCTGTTATTATTAAAAAGCTGTAAGTTCAAAGAGAATCTTCAAAGAGAAAGTTAATTACATTATTATATTCTCCACCCAAGGACACTTCCTTTGGTATGAACATTTAAGTATATGCTTGTGGCTGTAATAAAGAGTGCACGATAAAAAAACGCAACTTTTGAAATACCCGCCATTTCTGTTCTAGTATGTTGGCAACACTGAACGTTACACGATTTTCACCTGTAGTCTTTGTGGTTAGCAGTTACGGAGCGCCGAATAGCGCATGATCAACATCTGTTTTCTGTATGGATAGATATGGAGCGCTATGACAACACGCTGTTCCGTCGAGAAACGCTCCATTCCTATTCGTACAGAAAACAGACGACTACCATTCGTTATTCGGCGTTCCGTGACTGCTAACTACAAAGACAACAGGTGAAAATCGTGTAACGTTCAGTGCCGCCAACTTACTAGAACAGAAATGACGGGCATTTCAAAAGTTGCGTTCTTTATCGTGCACTCTTTATTACCGCTACAAACATATACTAGTATTTTATTTGTTTGAGTTAAACTAATAAAATACTTGGTCAATTACGGTCCACCCGAATGAGAAGTAAATCTTCACAACAACTAAAATAATAAACATTTTACGTTTCATATTTACTTTGAGGAAGCAAAATAAAAATATGATCTTGAACTAATCAGAGAACAGCTTCCACCAGCAAAATCAGAGCACGCCATTGGCCAACAAAAACAACCAATAGAAATACAGCAATTCCTAAACACTACAATATAAATTGTACGACAAGCACACTCCAACACATAGCTCTGAAGATGTTACCGCTATATGGTAACGAAAGCTCAGCACAGCAACACTCACTCTGGCAGCAATCCCGAGAACATTGGATTAATCAAAATAAAAATGCTTGTACTTAAATAAAATAACCTTAGGATATTAGTTAATTTTTTGTTGTTTGTATACTAGTCATAAGATCGCTTATACACTTACAATTAAGAAGCAATTTGAATCGTTAAGGAATACTATGATTGGATGTATTAAAGTCTAGAATTGCAGAAATGTTTCTAACTAAAAGCCGATCGTTAATGTAGTAATGTAGAGTTAGTCATATTAGAGTACCTTGTCCAACAATATATGTCTATTTTGCTTTTTTTTAGGTACTATTTCGCTTTGTTTAGCTCTTTTGTTTCTTTTGTTGACAATAGAGAATGGCAAGTTTGGCCATGAAAATAATGAGTATTACTCGTTTGATCCGTCTGTGCGTACAGCATAATTGCAAACTTATTTCCTTATTTACAAGTGACATCAGCCGCATGACAGGGTTGCCAGAGGTATATGTTTTACTTGAAATTTCTTTCATATGTAGTTTTTCAAGGAAAATCAAAAGGGTATACTGAACAAAATCAAATTTAATGGAAACAGTCGTGTACATACTTTAAGTCGTTCTGCGCTGAATACGTAAGACTATTTAACATGGGATCAAACACTAAAGCTTGTAGATGGCTGCAAACTTAATTTTCCCACATCAAAATGGAATTAAAAGAATATCAAATAGTATATAATAATAAGCATATCAAAAAACGTCAATAATAATGTCAAAAAACGTTAATTTAGCACGTCTGCAACAGTGGAAGAATATCATTGGTGATATAAACTGCCATATCAAAGAAGTGCAGATAAGCATAAACCGGTACACTGCCCATGCGTCACCGGCTGAATCGTTCGCCGCATTGCCAGATAGACTTTCATGTGCTGTTCTGACACCATGCTAAGTATTTTATTTCAGTACACAGAGGTGAGCCGAATTGCAGGGGAAACAGATAACAAACAGATCTCATACTTTATAGGGATACGGGCTTGAAATACTGATGAAATAAGTTAACAGATAGAAAGAAGTACTTAAACAACTGCCGCTACAATTCTCGAGGAGCTATAAGAAGCCAGATGTAACATGTTCAACGTGGTGATGCACATGTCATTCTTTCTGGTTTCTGGACCTCCGTTTTTAATTCTAGTAGTTTCCCAATTTCCTCATGATGCTGAAAAACTTAAATAAGATCTTTCAGTATCATGACCCACGATTATTCCTTGGTGGCTAAGGAAAGTGATGATAATGAACGAAATAGTGGAATGAAAAAAGTGAAAGGAAACGGGAGAACACAACAAAATCCACACAATGGTAGTTGTCCACTACAGTGCCCACTTAGCACGAGTTGAGATCAAGCCAGGAACCTTACGCACCAGAGGGAAGTACTTTACCACTGAGCTACCGCGGCCCTTCATGATGATGGGTCAACACCAGAAAATATTAATGGTCCAATTTGAAGTAGAACCAGGTTAATAAAAAAATTGAGCAGATTCTTTTCTTTTTTTTCAGATACCCTTACTCGCACCCGCAGACGGTAAAGTTTGATACTTACACTGACGAGAAAGAGCCTCTCCCCTCCCCCTCGAAAGAGGAATAATTCCGTACAACTAATTTGTTAAAAAGTTAAATAGGGTTACAGGGAGCTTCTAGGAAGTAAGTTTTGTTTTTAACATGACTGTACAATACTTGTGACATATTATAAGAAAAAACATATTATCTGAGATAAATGGCATATACTGCATATTAACAGAATCAATTTTTATATCACTATACTAAGAGGGGATAGGCTTAAGCGCACCAGACCCTTCCCTAAGCCACTGTCTACAGTGTGGATTTATTCACGTTCTTTGAATAATATGGTTGAATGAAATATACCAATTTTAATAACAGTTCTCACACTTCTGTCTATCGCACAATCAGTTGTTCCTGTTGCTTCATTTAGTGCAATGAAAGCCCACTTTTTTCATTCTTTTCAATGGAGCTTCGACACTTTATATATGGACCTTGTAATATCGGAATGCATTACTTTGTGTGGTGATATTTTCGTTTCCATTTTCCACTTCAACTTAAAGCAAATACTTTAACAATATTATAAAATCACGAACCAAGAATTGGACTGTGTGCATCGGCAGAAATGTGTCTTCAACATTTGGGGGAGGGAAGACCGTTCCCATATTTTTAAGCGATGTTCAAAATATATATGAAGTTAAAAAACAAAGCTCTGGAGGATCAAGGGAGCAGAGTTGTCTTCACCATTGGGAGGTCCGCAGATTTGAGGCTTATTTTTTTTGTGGGGGGAGATGAGACTCATATTACAGTAGATGAATCTGATTTGTGAGGTGAACCTGTTATAATATTATAGAGCTCCTTCGTGGCTAAGATGATAGCTTACGCGCCTTCGGTGTGGGGAACTCGGGTTCGATTCCCGGCGGGAGTTCATGCGGTTCGGATTACACGTTAATCAGTAGGTTCCGTCTCTTCTGGCCTCGCTGTTGGAAAGGACGTTAAACTAAAAATCAACTCAACTCTCTGTTGTATATTATACGTATATCAGACGATATATATGAAGTTGCAGTCGGACACAAATCATCACATTTCTCCCCCCCCCAAAAAAACACATTTCAAATCGGATTATTGGGGGGACAGTCCCTCCAGTTCCAAGATTGGGGGAAGACTTGTCCCCCTCACCCCTGGAATTTGCGCCAGTGACGGTATGTATTGACTTTTAGTACCCGTATGTTCTGGTCACCATGTAAAGTCATAATTCCCTTCCCAAACTCCTTCAACCAATAACAACATATAAACACACAACACTAACTCCACAAAATAAACGTACGAACTCGTCAGATAGGAATTATTATTTTAATAGCTGGTGTGTGATTTCAATTATTATTCCTCGAAATATCACGATCCATGCAATAGCAAGCAAATCACGTCTAAATTCAATTGCGTAACAGGCTGCCATTTTTGCCTTTGTTGTCCTGTTCTTGCGGCTCAATATAGATGATTTAGTCCCCGATCGTTGATGCTTTATGATAAGTGTCTTTTTTTTTAACATAACTTGAATATGGCAGGTGGAGCTAGATATAATATTCAAAAATTGTGCTTTATTACCCACATTGCGCAATGTATCTTCAGAACAACTTTTAGATGCTTCATAAGTCTCACCTATGTCTCAGGACATTCAGGATTATAGTAGAAAGTTTAAAAGTAATGGAAATATCAATTCTCTTGGATTTCGGTATGGTGTGCTCGTCACGGACAATACTTGAATGTCCGAAACTTGCTCTGTGATCATATCGCAAAGATAAGAAATATACCACAGGAAAGTCACTTGTTCGGGACATGAACGAATATCTGAATTGCCACACCATGTTCGTGGAACGTTCAACGCACAACGCATGTTTCTGTGCTATACGAGTGTTGAGATTATGCAGAAAGACAAAGAAAACGAAATATAGCAATAAATAAATATTTTATATTGTCATTAGTGTACACAATAATGTATGGATATTATTATCTATAATGTAATGCTAAAATTTCCGGTAGGTGTAAGTTCGACTGTTTTCAAAAATATTGCGTAAACCTCGCTATATGTGTGCTTTCTTTCGTGAATGTAAAGTGAGTATATACGGTACTTTGCAATAAAAGTATTAGGTGGAAAAATAATATAAAATCTTTGAGTTTTAAGTCCCACGGTGATGCCAGCTAGGCTAAAGGAGACAGTGAAAAGAAATAAATGAAATGAAGAAAGTGGGAGGAAACACGAGGGCCCCGAGAAAACACACAAACACGGTGTTTGTCACCACTAGGTTCACTTGGTAAGAGCTGGATCGAACCAGGGACCCCATGCAACAGATGTGAACACTCTACCACTTGTTTTCCTTAAAGTTCGTGCCAACCGAGATACCGTTCGCCATGGGCAGTTCGCGCAATTTCTGCATAATACAAACACGACAGGGACACGAATACGGAAAGATCCAGGACAGTTAAAATTCCGACCTTGCTCGTCAGAGGAATTCGAACCCCCAATTGAATTGCGCTTCATGATCCGAAGCCGAACGCCCGAGACCACTCGGCTATTGCCACTGGATTTACCACTGAGCCACCGCGGCCCAAGTATTTGGTGGGCCCCGTATATTACTCCCAGATATGCCCCATTACATCTCTGACTTATCATCGATTTTATACGACTGATTTTCTATTACCGCTCTTTTAAAATCTTTCGTACTTGATAACAGACAACTGGAAACTTCTGGTATCTTCGATATATCTTTCAATGCCTTATTCTTTTCTTCACATCTTAGGTCTATTTATAATACAGAAACATGTTAGAAACGCTAATACCTAGCAGCACAAGCCAAGCTAATAGGTGCCACTACTTGCTCTCCCTGTTTACATGTCACACCAATAGATGCCGCTAGTGTGCAGGAAGTTTGCAGTATTGAGGCGCTCTACATGCAACTTACAAACAGTACTGCTTCGATTTAATTATTTGAAAATGAATAATGATGGTAATGAACATGAATACGCTTTTCTGTTTATTGTCAGACCAAGTAACCAATTAGAACTTTTAATTAAGCACGATTTCAACGATCTACACAGGGTCGAAGACTTGGCGTTACATCTAATATATTTGTATTTGAAGCATATCGAAACCTTACATATCAGCATTTACCTTTTTAAAAAGAGTTGTTTTTAATGATATCCTTTAATTTTGGAGTTTAGATCATGAATTCACTTTCTTACATGCAGAATAATGCCATTAATATTAACACTACCAGCATAACACTAAACTTATTTAATCTTATGTGTAGTACAAAATTTGCATGGTCTTCAGCCTAATGTTTGTGTACTGAACATATCGTATATGTCGATATATTCTGAATTTTCTACTAATATTAGTTACAAGTAAAACACTTCTACTAAACACAGGAATGTCCATAGGAGGAAGAAAAGCATTTATTTTCACTATAAATATAACCATAAATTATATTCTATCAATATACCTGAAATTATTTATAATATAAGCAAATACATTTGATATGCATATCGAGTAAAACGATCATCACCTATTTGTTCATATTCAGCCATAACATAGCTCTTTCTTTTCTTCTTAACTACTTAAATAGTCTATTTAGAAGTTTAAATGGAATACTTTTGCCAGTCTAATTCCTATACAGTTGGTGAGCTGCAGGGGCGGATCCAGGGGGAAGCGATCAGGGCGATCGCCCCCCCCCCCCAGAAGAGGAATCTTCCTTATTTTATGTATATAAATAAAACCCATCCCAAAGTTTGGAGCCCTTAAAAGTAGCAGTATGACAACCCCCCGCCCCCCCCGGAAGTCGGTCCTGGATCCGCCCCTGGTGAGCTGTGGTACCGTGTTAAAGACACTCTCTTCACCGTTCTTCAGGAGGACATCCAAAGGCCCTCTTCTCGATGACTCGCAGTATTGCAGCTATCCTGACCACCCATGATAAGTTCACAGACCACTAACCGTCGCCGCATTGTCACGTGTTGCACAGTAATAAGTGTAATCATTTACTACTTCTAGCATCAGGTAGGTCTTTACCTGCCAAGTTTGGCGCTGCCATTTTTTCTCCTTCTGTTGCGTTTTCTTGCATTTTAATATCGAGCAGTGTAATTGTTACAAGTAAGTACATAACAGAAAAATAAAATTTCTTATCAGTGAGGGAAAATAAGAAGGTGATTTTTTGTCGTTGAAGAGGGAAAGCTTTAAAATAGTTCCGTTTGTTTGGCAGTGATTAAGGGCAGGGTTGGACAACGTACAAAATATAGGAGAGCAACCCGTATATGCCGCTCTAACATGGAATACTGGAAATAATTACTAATAAAGCACGAGAAATAAATTTACAAGCGGGTCGGGAAGGGTTTGTATTAAAAGGTGCTACTCCAACACTCTGCTAGTGACGGTGAGAGAAAACCCTCTGCTAACATGATCGACTACGATATTCCAGTTTTGCTCCCCTAATTGCTAAGCGGTATCTTAACTATACACTTTCCCCACTTTAAAATCAATATCACGTTATTTATTATTATTATCTTTCTCGGCGTTACCTGCATCTATGGCCTTTAGTCCGACACGTATGAGGGATGACGTCTTTCGGCAAGCACACTGTCCGGGAATTGGGGCAAGAAAGAAAGGAACGGGGAATGAAGAAAGCGACTTGGGCCTTTGTGTTAGGTACTATCCCAGCATTTGCCTAATGCGAGTGAGAAAATCCCAGAAAAACTTCACTTAGAATTACTGGCCTAAAAGTATTGTTACACCTTTTCGACCGAATGTCCCCACCGGCTATTTAATTTAAGAATAGAGTGTGTAATAAAGTGCACCATTCTCTGTAAGCGAGCCATTGTACTCAATTAACTTTAACAACTAATTGACACATAGATCATCATTGTTTTGAGGATAATAGTAATACAGCGTTCTTAAAGCCACAAAATATAGAAAAGGGATTTTTGAAAGTATAACTCAGTTTTCAAGGAAGTAGAAACAAGATACTTTACACTGTCAAGCTATTTAGAAGCTTCATCTAAAGATATTAAAACGAATATAATAAAGATCCAGCCAGTTTAATCTGAAGACCTTTCTTGTTCATTTTTAGTAATAAAAATTAGTTCATTTTTTTTTAAATCCTGATGTTTGTGAAACTGGTATGAACTTTATGATCGATCGGCTAAACCGAATGCTCAGAGCAGTCAGTGGTGTTCATATATATATCTAGGTATTATAATGACTATTTTAAATGCAACATGTATTTACTAATAAATACGTATGTAAATATATAATACATTATATATAGTGATATAATACATTATGCTGTATTTAATTAATATAACACGTGCAGAAGCAAGTGTGTAGTCAACACTCAATATTATGCTGTAACCACATCTCCGAGACACTAGTAGGAGATATAGATGTGAGATATGAAGTCACATCAGGGATAAAATCACGTCCATTTAAGGAAAATTACGCTAGATTACGTATTTACCTGTTGGTACAAAGGCTTAAGTAAGTTGTTGCTTATAGAATTTATTAAAAGTTGTATCTATTATAAAATTTAACATATCAATAAAGTTTTTTTTTTATTTATATTCAAGTGTTTTCTTCTTTTTTTAACTCACCAAACCAATTACCGTAAAAGAATCAACTTAGTCTACAGGCGTAAATAGAAGTATTGAACCACAATTTCAATGTATATAAAGCGATTCTTATACATACATTCTTATCCGTATGTATAAATTTTGGTTGAAACACAAATAGTCATTTTCAGTTGGCCGATGCGTGACATAGAAGCACATTTTATGGAGATCGGAAAAACGACAGAGAGGAACAACTAGAGCAAAGAGACGAGCAAGGAGAATCAGTTAAATAAGTGTTAGCAGTGCACGATTGTCCTTGCTTGCCTTTCTTCATCAATATTGGGTTTCCTATTTATTCCTTCCTCTCTTTATGTAGTTTAGTGAGAATGGAAGCAGCAAACTGTTACGTCATGGGTCATTCAATTGGCAATGACTGCGTTACAAGAAGTTCAAATATAGCATAATTTCTGGCCAAGAAAAAGAAAGAAAAGAAAAGAAAAAGAAAAAAAAAGTTGCAGAGAGCAGAGTAAATCCGGAAAATAATATACAGTGGGACATCGATAACTCGAAGCTGTAGGGAATAGGTAAAAATTCGAGTAATCGAGTTTTTCGAATAACCAAAGTTGCTACAACAGAAATTCGAGACAACGAGGTTCTGAGTTTCTCATAAAAATTGACTATATAACCTCCATAACTCGAAGTTTTATTCATTCAACCTCCATAGCTCTAAGTTGTAAGAGTTCCTTAAATTAAATAAGGTGAGCAATAAAATTAAAATAGTAGATACGAGTAAAACACAATTACAATACACATTAGCAACAATGACAATGACGTAAAAGAGCTCCTTCATGGCAAAGCGGTTAGCGTACGCGCTTTTACCGTCGGAGAACAGGGTTTGATGCCCGGCGGGAGCTCCTGTGGTTTGGATTCCACGTTAATCATTAGGTCCCGTCTCACATAGCCTCGATGCTGAAAGGGACGTTAAATTCAAAGTCAACTTAACAATATTACGTAAAAGCACGGAGCTATAGCTTTATGCTTCAACTTATCGAGGTTACATTAAAAGAAAATCGATTTACAGAGGTAAACTTCGACTCGTAGAGGTTCGCAGATACGAAAATTCAAGTTACTTAGGATTTCAAATATGATTATGAAACCCTTAAAATTCGATTTATCAAGGTTGTAATATTTAAATATTTGACTTAGAGAGGTAATTTTAACATTGAGTGTTACGAGGAGTCCAAGAGAATGTGAACAACATTCGAGATACAGGCCCGTATCCACGGGGGGTCCGGGCCCCCCCTAAACTTTGGCTGGCCGCCTAAAAGTTTCACGGTAGGCTTGCAAATGAACTATAATATGGTGATGAAGTATAATATGATTGGGTCGGGCCCCCCCTAAATTCTACCGGGACCCCCTAAATTTTTCGGCTGGTTACGGGCCTGTCGAGATATCAACTAATTCGGGTTATAAGGTCCAACTGTAGTCTGTTTTACAACTATAAATTCAACATCCATTTGTAGTATACTAAAATTAAAATCCAGAAATCATTGTAATTTGTGAATATTTACATTTTGTAGTTTATAAATTCATGTAAATATTTTAAAGCTTCCTTGAACACAAAACACAAACAGTATAAGTAAGTTAAGTCAGGGTTGTTTCCAAAATCTACTTCAGATTATTGAGACAAGTCCAAAGCTTATTTTATTTTACCAGAAAAACTGTAAAACTTTCATGCAAAGAATTATTTTTAAAAGCTATCAAATTGAAGTAATTTTACTATTTATGCATTAAATCGCATATAATTTATATGATTTATTTTTATTGTAGTAAAATATGTTCGAAAATTTTCCAATTCTTTCTTTACAATTCATAATACCAATACAGTCTACACTATCTAAAATATTCATCTAGAGAATCGCCACATAAATGTGGTTAATAACTTTTGTGGCATAATGGCGAACACCTACCTGAGATTACATTCCACACATAAGTGTAAAAAAAGTCTCCCATTCTCGGTTTTCAGATCTGTAAAATATAAGTGAAAATTAATGATAAATAAAAAAAGTCATTCACAGGTATAACCTCTTCGTGACTTTTGGCCCACCCTGTACAGGGTTAGCATAAATATTTCACTCATTTTGAAAAGGCTATACTTTCAAAAGTATTACATGTACACATAAGAAAGATATATGAAAAGAACCACAAAGAGGGTGAGTTTATACGCCCTTTACAAATGTTCACCAATATGTGCCTTTTTGGTGACATGACACACGTCCAGACGATACTCGACGTTTGTTTTAGTGTTTTCCCTCCATTTTCTACAGGTACTAAGCTCATACTGCCACACGGTACAAACTTGGTGAGTTTGTGGTTATTTTCATATCTTTCATGTGTGTACGTGTAATAGTTTTGAAAATATAGCATTTTCGAAATGAATGAATCGTTTATACTATCCCTGCATATTCATTTTTTTAAAACTTAATGCTTGGGCCAACTTTCCCAATAGGTTACACTCTTTATTTGGGGTGCTTACAATCTGTTTGTAATATTACAATATCATATTTTATTCATACCAGCAAGTCGTATTATTATCTTGGAGAAATCAGTTACTGATAAGTCGTTAGGCAAAATGTCATTAAGCGAAGAGAGATTAAATCCTAAATTGTACGTATTCCAATCCGACAGAGACACAAACAGAGGAACTTCGAGAACACTTCGAATTCCCCCTTAGTCTTCAGAAGAGTAGTAGCTCCTAATCTCTAGGTGCGAACATCAAGTAAGGCTGTTGTAAGCTACTGACAGAAATACAGTAAATTACATTCGTAATTAGAAATATTACTGAGTAAGAATTATGGTTAACCTCAACTTGTAAATTATTCATTGTAACTTGTAAAATATTCATTAACTAGTAAACCTCATTGCTTGTTATAAACAAGCATGAAATTGTCTTTCCATTTCTCTCATGCCCACAAGCCTGAGATGGTGGTGTGGTCTGGTAGTCCTGCTCTCATGGAACACGAAATACTGTAGTAGGGAACACAGTCTATACTGTGGGGTTTATCTTACATAGTAGTGTCTGTAACACCTACCTGCTCCGGATTCAAACATCGGTCGTGTTTCGAAACTGACATTAAAAGTAACTCCTTCGTAACTTCATTGTTGCATATTGTAATATATACCGTATGGTTGTGTTTACAAACAGCCGACTTGTGCTTCTATTTACAAAAATCAACCATGTGCTTCTTACTATGGATTACTATAGCAGCAGACAACGGGGACAACAGCGACACCACTGGTCATGCAATAAAAAGGAACAACAGCGACACCATTGGTCATGCGATAAAAAGGAACAACAGCGACACCACTGGTCATGCGATAAAAAGGAACAACAGCGACACCACTGGTCATGCGATAAAAAGGAACAACAGCGACACCACTGGTCATGCTATAAAAAGGAACAGCGACACCATTGGTCATGCGATAAAAAGGAACAACAGCGACACCACCTCACCTGGAGCGCCTACATAACCGAGAGGAATCCAAGGAAAGACAACACTCTTGATTGGTCAATTCCCCTTTCTTGGCTTCACTGGAAATATATCTCCTAAACCTAAAGCCTCTAGCTCAGTGCTATTCAACTGGGGGTATGGGTACCCCTGGGGTACGCGAAGATATTTCTGGGGAAACATAATCTAAAATAAGCATATTTCCAATATTTATTGAATTTTCATAAATGGATTTTTTTTTTTTTGCAATGGTTTCTCTGCGTTAACGTCAATAAAAACGAAGCACATAAATTGCTTGAATCTAGAATCAGCTCTGATTCTCGCACTCTCGAACATTCGACTAACAATCGAGGAGTTGTCGACCCGGAAACAAGCTCAGTCATCTCATTAACAGGTTAGTCCTAAAATTATTTTTAGTTTTTGAATTTTAGCATTGTCCTCAGTGTGCGAATTATCAGGAAGGATGAGGGAAAAATCCCCTCAGTAGAATTGGATGTCTTCCATACGTTTTGAAATTTCTCAGGCTTTTTTTTTCAGATGTGCACTTTATCCCCATATAAATAGTCTTTTGATTGGCACACTGATTGTCCTTTGGATGGGGCTCTGTTTGTCCCCCTTTTAAATCAACAGAACATGTGTATTAAGTTTAATAAGTTCATTTCGATTTAATTTCTCTTAAACAGCTTCAGGGGTACACAAGTGGATGACGAACTGTGTCTGGGAATACACGAGAAAAAAAGGTTGAATAGCACTGCACAATGGAGCTCTTGGCTTCCTTTTCCTCCTGGTTTGCAATGGAGCTTTATCGGACTTCTAAGTCCTCTCTGCTTGCAGTGGAGCATTGAGTGTCCTACTCCTTCTCACGTAGCTTGCTTAGTAAGAATTTCCTTCCGAGACCGTCAGGTCGAAAGGACACCTACTTTAACCCAAACATTAAAGAATTGATATCTCCTTTGTACTATACTATAATTTTGTTATAAAATCTGGACGTAGGAGAAAGCGATTCCGGACTGTAATTTCCTCTACCTATGCTCTACCTGCACTTGTACAAGTAGAGCTTTAAAATATGACGCACACAAAACACACACACACACACACTTAACTCAACTCAATTGTCGTGCGCACGAAAAACTATAAGAATGAATAAATTGAGTTACAATGAGAGGAAAAACGTTTTATTTTAAACTACTATATTTTCAAAGCTAACTTTTTCTGTCATTTTCTATCGTAGAAGGCAAATTTGTAACAAAATTTTGCAACAGAAGTAAAGAACCATAGAGTTAGTAGTTCTACGAACATTAAAAAAAAAAAAAAAAAAAAAAAAGCAATGTCAATTTTGTAAAGAAAATCTCCTGAACGTGACAGTGTTACCAAGGAGACCTTGATTTTCTTCTTTCTTTAGTTTGAAAAGAAATATAGCCTGATATCTTGTGTTAGTTCTGAAACACATTAAGTATTCAATGATGCATAATTACTACCGTGAAGATAAGGAAATATTGTGCGTACTATTTGTAGCATTCGCTCAATACGTTTGCTTTGGAAACCCATACATTACTGAAAGCTTCGGCGTTATTGCCTAATAAGAGCTACAGTATGACCCGCTTAATAACTCTTAATTTGATTATTTTTGGTCAGCTCATTGGCTTCTGCAGCCAATATTTCTGGCTTTCCGTACTGAAGTCACTTAACAAAAGGAACGGGAATGGAGAATGTTGGAAACTTTATAACGAGGAACTATATAAAGAACCTAGGTTTGGTTTACGGCTTTCCAAACATTGCTAGGTTATCGAATCTAGGAGGCTCAGGTGGGCAGGCCATGTAGCCAGGATGGAAGAAAGTAGGAACGCTTTCAAAATCTTAACTGGAAAACCCATCAGGAAACGACCATCAGGAGAAACTAGGCGCAGATGGGGGGACAATATTAAGACGAATTTCGCAGAAATAGGAATACTAAGTAAGATCTGAGGATGGAAGTAAGTTGAGAACTTTTCTGGACGCGGTATTGAACCTTCGGATTTCATATGCATAGAGTTAGTTAGTTTAGTCAGTTACCTCTTAACTGAAGTAGCGTAATTGCTTCAGAATGCTAGACAAGTACGAATATTATATTCTTCCACGTGTTTTTTTTCTCGGGATACTCCCATTTTCTCCCACATAGTCATTCTACCCATTCCTCTATCATCATTCGCTTAACATAATCATCCGTTTCCCTTAGGGTAACGAACATAAGTGTGGGACGTTAAACTGAAAGATTTCATTTCATTCTCCACTGGGAACCTAATTTAAGACAACACAATTCTACGTAACATCAGCATTGTTTTGTGTTGTGTATTTTTTTTTCTTCTATAACATAGTAGAATAAATAAATAAATAAATATATTAACAAAATAACTGTCAACATTTGCAAATTTGACGGTACAAGTTACTCTCCTATTAATTTTATTTTGCTCTGCCCGCTGGTCTATTCGGTAGCATGTGCTGCACAAGGTGTCGGGTTCGATTCCTTGTGGAAGAGCATCGAAACGTGAGTGCTTTACAGTAGTTCATATTCCACCTGTAAAGAAGGAGAACATAAAGCTAAAGTGTTTAAAATAGCAACCAAAAAAAAAAAAAATCATAGTAGACCTAAACTCTTCGGTTTAGAGCTGGGATAAGCTCAGCGCATTTTCTTTCTGAGGGTTTATTATAGTTAAGGCTTTTAATTTTGATTTGTTCAGTATGCAGACTTGCACAACAGCAATACTCACTTTCTTATTCGTATTGTATTAAGTATTAAAAATAATTTTGCACAAATAATTAAGGCAATTGTTAAAATATGGTTAGTATTTTATAGATTTCATTGTTACAGATAATTTAGTCTGCAACAATTGCAGACTTATAAGCCCAACACAAATAATAATTGATCCGACTATAAAGAGAAACTTCCCAGGCAGAGACGGATCTACTCCAGGGCTTGAAGGTCTGAGCCCCCCAGTTTTTTCACTGACAAAAATAACTTAAGCTATTATTTATATATTTTTAAAAGTGTATGGTAAACTTATTGTGTACCTATCATAGTTTGTACACTGAGAAAAATCCATTATCCGGACAGCGGTATATTGTACAAATACAAGGATTCGTTATGTTTACTAAGGAAATCTGTACGGAGCGTACTTTATCCATATACTACATAGGTACTGCCTTTTACCCGCTTAGATATTACATCATGTCGCTGGAGGATGTCTGACATCTAACAATCTTCCGTATTTTACATACGTATACGTATGTTAAATACTTCAGCTATATGTTAAATACGTCCATCTGTGTGTGAGATCCAGGCCGCCTATAGACACCTCTTTCTTTCGCCATGGCTGACGTCATTGAACTACCGTCTTTTGCTTGCGAAACGAGGTTGTTTACAAACGGAAAAGAAGAGAGGAAGGAAACAAGTGCTTGGGTAAGTACACTAGTTAACTATTACTTTAGTTAAATATTCCATTAATTATATATTCTTTTAGTGTAACTTGCTTTAATATAGTACTAAGTAAGTAATGTAGTTTATGAATACAATTCTTACTATTGTAAAACTCGTTAATGATTGAGGACAATGGAATGGGTGAATCTGAATTTTGAGAAATCTTTGAATATTAATGTTTTGAAACATTTTACATTTCAAGGTAGCAAAATGAATGTTATGTGTTTATTCATTCCGTTTTATATGTGACGATTTATTACTTGGAGCAGTTTTACTACAGGGCTGCTTAACATAATTGCATAACTAAAGGAAGAAAACGGCCTGGGACCTATATGTTAGGTACCACTCAGGCATTTGCCTGCTGTGAATGGGGAAAAGCCAAGGAAACCTCATTCAGGATGGCTGGACTTAAAATCTTTTGATACTTTTTCGACCGAGTTCCCCCACCGGGATCGAACCCGGGACCGTTCGCACCGAAGGCGAGAGCGTTAGCGAATACGCTACGCGGGGCCACTAGTGTAGTTTAGAAAACTCATTTTTACTAGGATATTTGCAAGATTTTTTTTTCTTTTAGTTTAACGCCCCATGATTGTACATCAATGTAAGAGAGAAGGTGACGATGAGATACATGATAATGGTGGAATCAAGAAAATGTAAGGAAACTGGAAAGTCTTAAGAATAACCACAACTACAGTGTTCACCAAAAGCCTATTTGTCGGGAGCAGGAATCGAACCAGGGACCTACCGCGTCAGAGGTAAGCGCTCTCAGAGCTTTCTTTTGTTTAAAGAACTTGTTTACAATGAAATATATATATATATATATATATATATATATATATATATATATATATATATATATATAACGAAGATATTGACATATTTTACAGCCTCACTGAAATTAAAAAAAAAAGTAGTCAGGGAGAGCTTACTTGTCAGGTTTTTATTTTTTAATTTAATTTATTTTTATTTATTTATTTTTGCTTTGTTATGTTCCCTAGTTAATTAATGTTTGGGTTACTGAAAATTAAAACCTTTTTAGTATTATTGTTATGTCATCACTTTGGAACCAAAACGTTAGATTTTTTTCTTGTGTTTTCATATAGGAAGTTGGTGAGTTTGTGCCTTAGCACTGGTTTGGTTTCTAGAACGTAATTGAAGGTCATGTTGAGTTGAGTCTTGGTGGGTTTGAGTTCGTGAAGTGTCAGGCACTGCTTGTGCCCCTGTTTTCTGTTTGTGATGTTTCCTGGCTTTGGGCTGTGACGTATTTATGTTGAGGAGTACCAACGCAGGCCGCGTGATATACAGGTAGCTACAACACAGCTTCAACAGTTAACGAGTGCCAGGTCTTTGAATTTCAGCTTTCGTTACGGCGTGACTAATGCAGTATAGTGCTAGATTGAAATTCTATGGGTGGTAAAAACGGTATGGTAAGAAATACAACGTAATTGTTATTAGTTTAATTAGTGTTTCTTCATAGTATTGTTTCACTATTTCTAGAAGGAATTAAGTATTAACGAAGTAATGAATAAGCAAAAGCACACATTGATTGACGTTTACTATTTCTCATACTCCATTGAGAATGTTTTGATCCTCAATTGCGCAAACATCCAGTGTGCGTTTATTTTCTTTCTTTTTTGGGGGGTTTACACTGCCTCACAGATGAGCTCCCTCGTGGCTAAGTGGTTAATGAACACGCCTTTGGCGTGGGACACCCGGGTTCGATTCCCGGCCGGGGGCCGCGGTGGCTCAGTGGTAGAGCGTTCACCTCTGGTGCTTGGGGTCCCGGATTCGATCCTAGCCCCGCCAAGTGAACCTTGTGGTGGACAAACACCGTGTGCGTGGGTTTTCTCGGGGTTCTCCCATTTCCTCCCACTTACTTCATTCCACCATTTAATTCATTGCTCATCATCAGCGTCTCCCTTAGCCTAACCGGCATAACTGTGGGACGTAAAACTCAAAGGTTTCATTTCATTTTTTCTTAATCTCTTGCACCGACCGACCGATCTCGATCAAATTTCCAACGTAGATGCGGTTCTGGCCTGGGAGTGTTTTTAGCTATTTACTTTGACAGAACTTAGGGGAGGGGGAGGAGGGGGACAGAAAAAATAAATGACTTAATTTACTTTGAAGTGTAAAAGTGCGAGCGTTTTCTTCTCTCTCTCTCTGTCTCTCTCTCTCTCTCTTCACTCCTCCAGTCTCCTCTCACTTTTAGGGCCGCGGTGGCTCAGTGGTAGAGCGTTCACCTCTGGTGCTTGGGATCACGGATTCGATCCTAGCCCCGCCAAGTGAACCTTGTGGTGGACAAACACCGTGTGCGTGGATTTTCTCGGGGTTCTCCCATTTCCTCCCACTTACTTCATTCCACCATTTCATTCATTTCTCATAATCACCGTCTCCTTTAGCCTAACCGGCATAACCGTGGGACGTAAAACTCAAAGATTTCATTTCATTTTTTCCTCTCACTTTGATTTCATGATTTCGCACTCTGATGAAAAGTATTAAATACCGCCAGGAAAAGTACTAATATATAACCTCTCTTTTAGGCGCCCCTCCAACCACGCGCCCGGGACACGTGCTTTGCTTGCTCGCCCATAGCTGCGGCTCTGTGAGCTACATAAGTAACATACAATGCTTACGTAATACTTTGGGTCATAAGTACTATTAACAAAGGAAGAATTGCATTTTTTTAACTTTGGGAAAGGAGCTACTATGGGATTAAAGATAAGGTAGGAAAGGCAACACATTCCAGTCTATGCTTTCACCCAGCAGACATATTGTTTGGAACCAAAAAAATGTGACTTTTGGAATCTTGTACTTAGGTTCACAGCGGAAGCGACGAAATAACTTGAATCATCCATTGTAGCTCTCCCCGCAACCAGTTTCTAAAATGTTGGCAATAAGTTTGCGAAACGAGAGGTGACGACTCCAATTTTGGGTGAAAAGTCGCTATAAGAAATAATCGAGAAATTCATTGTCTATAAGCATTGTAAAAGTTGTAGATGTAAACTAAACAATATGTTCTACTCACTGGCGCAAATCCAGGGGGGGGGATGACGGATACATGTCCCCTCCAATCTTGGAACTGAGGGGGACTTCTCCCAAATAATCCGATTTGAAATGTGTTTTTTGGGAGAAATTTGATGATTTTTGTCCGATTGCTACAAAGGAACGTGAGATGTCCCCCAGAATAAGCCTCAAATCTGCAGCCTCCTAACGCTAAAGACAACTCTGATCCTCCACAACATTGTTTTTCAACTTCATAAGTATTTTGGACATCGCCAAAAAAAGTATGGTAACGGTCTTACCCCCCCCCTCCCCCCAATGTTGAAGACAGATTTGCGCCGCTGGTTCTATTCACATCTTTGTAAACAGGGCGCAACCAATCCTTTAATTCAGGGATCATTTCAGGTTGTTTCGGGTACTTTTGTTCATGTTGTGGTCAAAATAGTTCCGAAATAATTAACACTACAGTACTTACGTTAAGCAATTTTTTGTAAAAGAAAAAGTGCAGAATAATTAAAAGACCCCAGAGGACAAATATAACAAACACCTTCTTCGCCTTTTTTCACGCATCTATAGCTAATCTTGTTGCTATCGGTAATGATGTATTACGTGTGTCTCTCAACGGAAACTCTGCGAACTAAAGGACATCAAGTTTGTAGTTATTCTTCGTTAGAGGGCAAGGGTAACATAACAATGCAGGATTGTGGAGTAGTGAGTACGCTGTATTTCCAAACTCTTCATCACTTGCGCTGATTAAAACAAACAAACAGAAAAAAAGAACGTAAAAACTGTTTTGAACTAATAATGCTTCTCTACAGATGAACATTTTGTTTGCAGCAAAAAGTCGCTAAATGTGTAAGTAGGTAAATCGTTATTTAAAAATCACCCAAAAAAGTCTCCAATCGGATTTTTTTTTTTGTCGTTATCATAGGGCGACCATACGTCCCGTTTTGACCGGGACAGTCCCGTTTTAGGGGCGTGTCGGGGCCGTCCCGTCAGTAGATGGAAAAAAGTAGTATTCGTCCCGTTTTATGTAAATGAAAGAAGTAAATAACAAACCCAGTACCTTTACTCCTTTTAAAAGTATTAATAATAACAAAGCGGCAAAAATTGAACTGAAAATCCCTATATTAAACATACTCTATAGTTCGCAGTACTGCTCGAAAGGCAGCAGAGGTTTTAGCAGTTGGTTGTGTGTTAAACAAACTTCAACGTGTCTTTCCTTTTTCATAAGTACCCGCTCTGTAACGAAGAGAGAGAGGGGGAACTCTGATATCAAGGCACTGATAAGAACAAAGGTAGATCTAAAAGTCTAGTGTTGCAAGAACCTGTCCCGTTTTTAACTGAAAATTTTATGGTCACCCTGCGCTATCGTTGAGGTCGAATTCCCCTTATTTAGCGACTTTACCCAAAATTGGCAACATTGACCCCCACCGAACAACACCCCGTCATCTTGAGCCTAGCCAGCATAATAGTGGGACGTAAAACTTAAAGATTTCATTTCGAACAACACTCCCAGAAACCTACTGTTATACTATTCTCAAACCACCCTTTCGTACAGTTCTCCCTATTCGAAAAAAAAAAATGTAAATAGCAGTGTTCATACATAAATATGGAACTCAATTTCCCTGAATTTTGCAGGTTTTCCAGGTATTAATTTTGCAATTTCCAGGTCTAGTGGAAGAAACTAATAGTACGAGAACACATAAATTTTAAGAATACTATATTTATATATTTGAGAATGGCCACCCTTCTCCCCAATGAACGATTGCAATTAAATATTGAGTCACAAGAAAATAAATAATTAAAATAAATAAAATTTAAGTTGAAAAATATTAAGTTGAGAAGCCTACTAAGGGAATTATATAATACTTTTGTTCCATACTTGAATACATTCAAAATATACAAAAAAATATTGGCTTGGGGAAGAAAAAAGGGCCCGCGAGATTTTAACTGATTCTTGTAGTACTCGACGACAGAAATAGATTACTGAAAGAATTTTCAAAATCGGCACAGGCAAACATGAAGAAAATCGCATTTTCAGGTACCGGTTCAAAATGGGAAGAAAAAAGGACCGCGAGATTTTAACTGATTCTTGTAGTACTCGACGAGAGAAATCGATTAGTGAAGGAATGTTCAAAATCGGCGCAGGCAAGCATGAAAAAAAATCCCACTTTCATGTACCGGTTCAAAATGGGGAAGAAAAAAGGGCCCGCGAGATTTTAACTGATTCTTGTAGTACTCGACGACAGAAATAGATTACTGAAAGAATTTTCAAAATCGGCACAGGCAAACATGAAGAAAATCGCATTTTCAGGTACCGGTTCAAAATGGGAAGAAAAAAGGGCCCGCGAGATTTTAACTGATTCTTGTAGTACTCGTCGAGAGAAATCGACTAGTGAAGGAATTTTCAAAATCGGCGCAGGCAAGCATGAAGAAAATTGCATTTTCATGTACCGGTTCAAAATGGGGAAGAAAAAAGGACCACGAGATTTTAACTGATTCTTGTAGTACTCGACGAGAGAAATCGATTAGTGAAGGAATGTTCAAAATCGGCGCAGGCAAGCATGAAGAAAATAGCATTTTCATGTACCGGTTCAAAATGGGGAAGAAAAAAGGGCCCGCGAGATTTTAACTGATTCTTGTAGTACTCGAAGACAGAAATAGATTACTGAAAGAATTTTCAAAATCGGCACAGGCAAACATGAAGAAAATCGCATTTTCAGGTACCGGTTCAAAATGGGAAGAAAAAAGGACCGCGAGATTTTAACTGATTCTTGTAGTACTCGTCGAGAGAAATCGACTAGTGAAGGAATTTTCAAAATCGGCGCAGGCAAGCATGAAAAAAATCGCACTTTCATGTACCGGTTCGAAATGGGGAAGAATAAAGGGCCCGCGAGATTTTAACTGGTTCTTGTAGTACTCAACGGGAGAAATCGATTAGTGAAGGAATTTTCAAAATCGGCGCAGGCAAACATGGAGTAAATGGCATTTTCATGTACCGGTTCAAAATGGGGAAGGAACAAGGTCCCGCGAGTTTGAACCGCTACGATGTATGTTCACGAATGTGCCCGTCTTCTCAAATTTAGTTAATTACTGTGACACTGAAACATGTGACACAGAGTCACATTGTGGATGACTCTGCAATCGGCAACCACTGCACATATACTCCTCCCGCCCCACAGTTTGATTATTTCGATCCATTCCTCACGTGCTAACGGCATGGTTCAACATCTGCAAGAAAGAGGTAAATGTAACGTTCAATTGGCAATAGCTTTTCACCAAATTAAGCTGCATGAAATCTGATTGCATATTTGACATACTGAGAAAATTCTAGCCCGTGGCCATATGTATCACATATCCCACCAGTTCATAAAAATTTTGAACACAAAATTACGGTCGTCCGTGTGACGTACTCCCAAAAGGCCTAATGTGTATCACCCACCTCACATTCAATGAAACCACATCCGTGTAGAATTAAGAAAGGAACCTCTTATGATGTATACAGGATGTCTCAAACGTTCCCTGACATAGGGTAACTCTGTTATTATCAGAGTTACGACAAAATGTAAGAGGAAAAACATCTCGAAATATGACGTTTTCAATCTAAAGTGAACACTTTTTTAAAAAATCGGACAAGATGAATGTGCTGTATACTCTTTATGCACCCAATTTTAAATGAAAATGCAACGTTGTCATTTACCTGGACCCACGACATAAGTGAATGAAGTTACTGTTTGAAACGGGGGCTGGCCATCGACATGTTAGCGTAAAAGACAGTAACTTCACTCACTTCTGTTGTGGGTCCAGGTAAATGGCAACGTTGCATTTTCATTTCACATTGGGCGCATAGAGAGTGTACAGCGCAAACGGGTCATCCGATTTTAAAAATTCCTTCACTTTAGATTGAAAACATCATAATTGGATATGCTTTTCCCTCCTACATTCTGTTGTAACTCTGATAATAACAGAGTTACCCTATGTCAGGGGACTTTTGAGACACCCTGTATACCTTATTTAATGTATGTTTGATGTCACTATAACTGTAGTATAATTTAGTTTGTTTAAATTTACAATTTAATACAAGTAGATTCGGATTTACATGCGTAGGATTTTGTATGCATCTAACTAATGAATTCTTTTATTTTTATGCTTAACTTAGTGACTTGGCTTTGGACTGCAACTGATTATTGTAACCCATTATTGCTTGAGAAGAAACAAGATATCCGAATCTTCATTTGGAGAAATCAAAGGTCTATTGGAAAGCTGGGGATTACAATCATTAATTTCTACATTTCAAGGTGCGTAGTAAATTATATATTGTGTTTATTGTTAAATTACTATTATTGGGTTTAGAATCAATGAAGCACTTCATGATATTTTATGGGGATCAAGATGGGTGCCGGATAGATAAGTATTTGAGCGTCAGGCTCTTATTTCTTTTCAATTTAATATTTAATCAATGATTATTTTTCTCCCTCATTATTCCACCAAATCGTATTCCAAGATCATATATCCATTTTTGTTCGATATATCCATATTTTTGATCTCTTTCATATTTCTATATTTTCGATTTTTGATATTGTTTATA
The DNA here is from genome assembly GCF_964235325.1 of Thermobia domestica. NCBI lineage: Eukaryota > Metazoa > Arthropoda > Insecta > Zygentoma > Lepismatidae > Thermobia > Thermobia domestica. The sequence goes on along the minus strand of NC_137459.1, from coordinate 35,458,247 downwards.
TTTCGATATTGCTGTATTTTTCGATATTTCGAACAAGTTTCGATAGTTTGTCGACATCGATTATCTATATCTAAATTCGGATATCCCAAAGCCCTATCGAGCACCCTCCGAAATGAAGTTTTTGGCTATGGACCTGATTAGGGATGCGCACGAGACAAGACGAGACAATTTTTGTTACGAAATTCGAGACAAGATAGAGCTTTTCCAATAGAAACGGATCCAGTTTTCGAGACGAGACAACTTTCGCGGCACCTTTTCGAGAGGAGACAACCTCAAATCTTTTCTCTTGCGCATCCCTAGACTTGATCATGAGTTATCAAAAAAAAAAAAAATGTTAATGAGAAATAACATGTAAATACAATATAGGTAGCTAAAACATTTTTGTTTTCATTCTTCAGTAATGCATTGTTATTAATCTCAGGGGGGGGCGGTGGCTCAGTGGTAGAGCGTTCACCTCCGGTGCTTGGGGTCCCTGGTTCGATCCCAACTCGCGCCGTGTGGACTTTGTGGTGGACAAACACCTTGCTCGTGGGTTTTCTCGGGGTTCTCCCGTTTCCTCCCACTTTGTTCATTCCACCATTTCACTCATTTCTCATTATCACCGTCTCCTTATCCTAACCGGCATAACCGTGGGACGTTAAACTTAAAGATTTCATTTTTTATTAATCTCAGCATTTTATAGTGTATTCTTAAGCTTAAGGTGATGTATAATTAAATTTTGAATTCAGTTAACTTATTTTGTTTCTCAGATTGTTTTTAAAATGTATGTACAATTGTTTATGTTCATTCTCGAGAGTTTAAAGTGACGTATAGTTATTAAACATAGTATTTAATATTGTACTCTTAACGTGGAAGTGATATACAGTTAACTTTTGTATTCAGTTAACATTTTTCTTTCTGAAATTGCTTTAAAAAGTATGTAAAAACGTTTTTATTTTCTTTCTTGAGTGCTAAAAGTGATGCAAAGTTATTAAGCTTACTACTTTATATTGTATTCTCAACCCTAAACTGATACACAGTGCGTTTTTGAATAAATTGTCAAGTTATTTGAGTGATGAACACTGGTAGAAAATCCTGACTACTACTGGAACATTTTGATTTTAAGGTGACGACTACTGGTGCAAGGATTTTAAAATATTGTTTTTCCTTCAAGGGCTACTCCTTTTTGAATTCTGACTACATGGTCACTATAGGAAGGATCAGTGAGTCTTTCCAACTATGGTACAGCTCCGACAGATTCACGATGCTCAGAGAAGAGACAAAATAGTATGTTTTCAAACTTAAAGTGAGAACCACTGGCGTTTTTACCTTGCTATGCAAAAGTAAGTGAGTACTCCAATGGGGTTCCAATGCGGTACCTAATTTCTGCATTTTAGATATATGGAAATACATGTCTCTAAAATGTAAAGAACTGATTTTTTTTAGGGGGGGGGGAATAAACTATAGGTATGTGGGGCTTGCATACTTGACGCTACAATTCGGAAATTGAATTAAAATATGACTAACGGCTATCAAGATGTTGTCAAATAAAGGGAGGACCAACACAGTTAAGGGGTTTTCGTGTTAGATGCTAAAATTTCCGAAATCGGTCATGGAAAGTTAATAAACACCAGTAGCAATTTCATCTTAAAGTAATTAGATATCTTCATGGGGTGTTAGAACATCATGGAGTCTACCAAAATTAAATTTTAAAAGCTTTTGAAAATATAATCTGACATTTGTAAACAGTATTTGAAATATGTATTTACCCAAAACTTCCAGCTAGTACATCTAACATCTGGAGAAACACTGTGAAATAAAAGCTTGAAATTTCGGAAACAATTATTGGTCGCAACAAAATTAAATAAGATGGTACTTCTATGGGTTAAATCAGTACCTCAGTACAATTTCGATCGAAAGATTAGTTCAGTCCTAGGTTTTCTTCAGGCAATTCCAAGGGTTCATCGAGCTGTGCAAAAGAATGAAAATTCGCTGTCAATATCTAAGATAGTAAATAAGATATAAGGAATTATATATTTTATGACGTGAAAATAGAGATCTTTATGGATTTGTACTTTTGGGTCTTTCCTAAAAGAAAAAAATTCAGAAAACTACTGTATATACCTTAATAGACAATTCAGTGGGCGGGGACACAGTAGCTTAGTGGTAGGGTATTTAACTAATCTTTTTTTTTTTTTTTTTTTTTTTTGCAGAAACTATTGGAGTATTCACTTAACCCATAGAAATACGATCATACTTAACTCCCTATTTAATTTTAAAATTAAATAAAAGGAAATATTTCAGTGTAGCGACCCACGATTATGCATTTTAGTCTCAGGGAGATTATGATTAAAGCAAGTGAATGTTGTTGACAGAATTGATGGAATGCAAAGGTGGGAGGAGAGTACCCCGAGAAAACCCACGAATACGATGTCCACTACAAACTGACTTGGCCGTGGATCGAACCAAGAACCCAATACACCAGAGGTAAGCACTCTACCACTAAGCCACTGTGCCCCCGCCCATTTAATTGTCTATTAAGGTATATACGGTTGTTTTCTGAAATTTCTTCTTCTTACAGCAAATACTCAAAAGTACAAATCCATGTGGGTCTCTATTTTTACGACGTCATAAAATACATAATTCCTTATATCTCGCTTGCTATATTAGATATTGACAAAAAATGTTCACTTTATTTCAGAGCCCGATGAACGCTTGGAATTGTCCAAAGAAAATTTAGAGCTGAATTAATCTTTCGATCGAAATTGTACTGACGAGTCTGAAGTTCTCACTTAACCCATATAAGTACCATCTTATTTAACTTTTGTTAGGATCAATAATTGTTTTCTGAAATTTCAAGATCTAATACGCTTTTATTGTATGGTGTCTCTCTAGCTGCTAGATGTACTAGCTGGAACTTTTAGGTAAATACATATTTCTAATACTCTTTACAAATGTCAAAATATATTTTACAAAACTTTTAAAATTTAATCTTGGTAGACCCCATGATGTTCTTAAACTCCATGGAAATACCTAATTATTTTAAGATGAAATTGCTACTGATGCTTATTAACTTTACATGACCGGTTTCGGAAATTTTACCACCTAACACGAAAACCCCATAACTATATGGATCCTCCCTTTATTTGACAATATCTTGATAGTCATATTTTAATTAATTTTCTAAATTGTACTGTCTAATATGCAAGCTCCACGTACCTATGGTGTCGCTTTTTATTTCACCATATTTCGGTAACTGTTAGGCGTACCGACTTGCGGTTTCGGTAAACACACACCTCTAACGTTCTTTAAAACGTTATTAAGACATATTTTAGAATATTTAGAAATGAGAGTTCTGGGAATATCATGGTACCCGAAAACCCCCATCAGGGCGTGTGTGTAGTGTATTTAATTGAAACTACTTTTGAGGTTGTTGTAAGCCCTCGTAATTACGTTTCCGAAACTGCACCATCTAGTACGCAAACTCCACAGTTCTGTAGTGTCGCTCTTTATTTTCCCATATCTCGATATCCATAAGGCTTACCGAGTTGAGGTTTTCGGTAAACAGATGTCAGTTCCTTACATTTTAGAGACATATATTTTCATATATCTAAAAAATACAGACATTAGGTACCCCATGGTAGCCCGAACACCATTGAGGTACCCACTTACTTTTGAATGGTAATACATTTTGAGTTGTTGTTCAGCATCAATAAACACTTCATAGTTTTTCTACGTGCAACCCAAAAGTCCATACCTGACCGAACAGATTTTGTCCATTTAATCTCAAAAATGTTAAGATACTTTGTATTGTTAAGTACAACCAAATTAAGCACACTGAATATAACATTTTAAATATTTTCTGATTTTTGTTGCAGGTATTTCGTGCATCAAACCAGGATTCTGCTTGAAAGACAGTCAAAAGAAGCAGTGTAGGTTGTGGCTAAAAGTACGCCCTTTCTGAAGACAGACTCAGTTGTACTTACATTATTTTGTACGAATATATAACCCTAATAAAGATACTGTACTACAAATTATTTCTTTCTTCCATAAATTATAATAAAATATTATCTCTGTTTAAAGAAAATGATTGTTAATGTTAAGTCATTTTAATTCTTTTTCTCTGTAATAAGAACATTATCCCTAGCAATATTTTTTATCTTTGTGCTATTGCGATTGGATGAAGTAAAATTCTATACGAAGCACTATTATTTCAGACATGCATTAATAACTAATGTATTGTTCTGTATGTAAGACAATGTGTATACTGAACATGTCTAGCGAAGGTGTTGTTTTAATACAGAATCTATAACTCAGCTTTTCAGTAGTCAACTTTATTGGGAATCCGAAGAAAGAAGTTAAAAAAAAAAAAAAATGTTGGACTTACCAGCGTGTGTGTGTTCGAATTCTGGACTAATCCAAATTATCCAGAGAAATCATTATATATTTCTTTGTTGCTATTTCAGATGTATCCTTTATCCAAGTCGTATGAAACGGAGACTTCATACATCGCTATACTTTGTATGAAGTATGTTCCGTATTTACTTAATCACTTTGTAACTTTCTCTAGTGTTGACAAGGCCGCAGGTGTCAATCGAATAGTTTAGTGTTTCACTCATGTCACCTTGTGACTAAGGTACGTCCTGTCGGTATATATATGGTACTGGGTTCAATTAGCGATAAAATACATTTTTAGCGTTAAACAAATGCAAAAATCTACACGAAATGAGATACCGTGATCTCTGACTTACGGATAACACCAAGCAACTAATGGTACTGAGTGTGATTGAGTTTACTAATTACTATTTGGCTAAAATCAGTGTTCCTTTATCTATAGTTCTTTTCGTGCTTTGAATTGCAAAGTTTGAAATAACCGTTTTAAATTATTGTGTATATATATCTTCCGAGTAATTCTGAGAATCATTGCTCTTTCTTTAAGCAATGTATGAGACTGTTAAATTGCTCTTTCCTTAAAATGTTGCACTAAGAAGGATGCATCCAGGAAAGTCCAAATTTGCAGAATGTTTATAGCAGGGAAGAATAAATATGTTTAGTCGATGGCTGCACAACGCCTCCGCTGTCACCACGTTGTCACACAGCGAATACAGCGAACGTTTAAGAGTATTCTGCACTTACTATTAGGTATCGGCCTGGGAACTTTGGCGCATCTACCCAGTCTCCTTCTTGGTGTTTCATTTTTAATGGCGAGTACTGAGTAGGAATAATATTGTAAGCGAATGCGTTTCCGGCTGACACCACACTTTTAATTATTGCGACATTAAAAAAAAAAAAAAAAAAAAAAAAACTGTTAATTAAAATGTACAGAGAAGTTATTTCTGGAAAATTCTATTCAGGCCTCTTGTGGTAACAACTGCACAGCTTAATAAATGATTGTACGTAAATCTTGTTTGAGTTTGAATATAGGATTGTATAAGGCTGTGCATTTTGCATTATTATTGAGGTGCTGCAACTAACTAACTGCAAACCATATGATAAATTCTTACAGTAATATATCACATATTGATTTACTCTGTATGGAAACGAAAATAGTTTAATATATGGTTAACCTCCTTTGTGCCAGGGGCGGATCCAGAGGGGGGCGATCGGGGCGATCGCCCCCCCCCCCCCACAAGAGGAAACTTTCTTATTTTATATATAAATAAACCCATCCATAACAAGTTTGGAGCTCTTAAAAGTAGCAGTATTACCGCCGACCGCCCCCCCCCCAGAAGTCCGTCCTGGATCCGCCCCTGCTTTGTGCCCATAATTTTAAAATTAACGCTTGTGTCACTTTTCAACACTTGACTTTGCAGTAGCTTTCCAACGAATTAGCAGAAGCCCAAACTTATAGGACACCCTGCAGGTAAATGCATTTCTTTGGACAGTTTCACTGCTCCAAACTAAGATTTGAAAAGTGTAGTATTGTTAATTTTATTATTATTGGCACAAAGGAGATCAACCATATTTTAAGCTATTTTTGTTTTCATACAGAGTAAAACAATATTTGACAACATTACAGTAAGAATGTATCATGCACTTTGCAGTATGTTGCAGCACTTTAATAATGGTGCACTATACGTACACTCTAGATCCTGCATATGTCCGATCCATACATTACAAGAAGGCAATACGTATTCGATACAGGTAAAATCTGTATATTTCATATGGACAACCTATTAGGTATATACATCCAATCTATACATTACATATGGCCAACCTGTACGCGACATACGTATAATCTATATGCTGCATGCAGACAGTCTGTAAGCTACATATATGCACTCTGTATGGTGCATACGGATATTCTGTATGCTGTATCTGGACAAGCTGTGTGCGACATAAGGAAAATCTGTATAATACATACGTACAATACGTATACTGTATCTAGTCGTACGTATGGGGCACAAGTACAATATAGATGCTGTCTCGGGGTTGAACGCAAGAAACATACGTACAGAACGTATATTGCATACTTCTTGAAATCATGCTCCGTCCTGATAGTCAGTGTATGTCGTCATTATTAACCCACATGCTACATACGACCCTGACGTCACAAAGCTAGATATTACCTCCGTATATACTTGTTACTGCAGATAACGTCACACGAATGACGTCATTGCACTTGTGCAGACAGTACGTATAATACATACTTTTTCAGCTATACGTTTGCTGCAGGATGTTATATACGGTTGTACGTTAAGTCCAGAAACTACAGGAATTACGAATGTAACCTACGTTTTTAAGTATGCCACCTACATTTTTTTTTTCTCAGTGTATTCTGGCTGCCCCCCCTCCAGTTTTCACGTTCTAGATTCTCCACTGATCCGAGGGAATAACGAGTGTAACAATTGCACTTTGCTAAAGCAAAAAAGGACTCAGCCAATCCGGCTGAAATTTAGTACACAAATGAAATGCCAGATTTAAAAGGACTCTACTGAATATAAGTTAAAGTGTGGTTAATAAATCACAAAAACTTGAGCAAGTTCATGAGCTTGGAACGTGTATGACTTACTATCTGGGGGAAAATACTTGAGATGATGTATCACTATGGCTTTTAGGGATCACTGAGATGAACAGCGACACTCCAGATGCAGTACTGAGGAAGCAAGAGATCCCTCTCACCCCTATGGAGAGAAAGAGGAGGTGCCATATAAAATTAGTCTGAATGGATTGAAATTAGAATCAAATCCATAGTTTTCGGGGCTGCTGAGGTGAGTAGCGACACTCTTGATGCCATTTACGCCCATTTTCAGCCCCATAGGCATGGAGATGAGGAGTGAGAAAATAAATGCCTAAATTGACATCAATTAGTGTCGAACCCATAGTTTTCGGAATTGCTATGCTGATTGGTGACAGTCTCGATGACATTTAAGCCAAAGTTTAAGCAATAATGGACAAATCAGCTAACCTACGTAATTGACATGAGCAATGCCAAAAGGCTCGCTCGTCCTTATTGATTCGATTGCAGGAAGATTCTTCCGAGGAACGACAGTTCGCTATAACAAAAAATACTCAACCGATGGAAATATTTTTTTTTATTCGACTTGCAGGAGGATCCAAAAATTGCACGAGCTGAAATTTACTACACAGATGGAAACTGAAAAGTGCCAGGTCTGGAAAGGACACTTCTTAATACGAGAAGCAAGTGAAATGGATGGTTAATAAATCGCTATAAATTGCTACTTGTAATTCGGGCTCTTCAATCAAATCTCTCCATCCAAAAAAAAAAAAAAAACTACTAACACAACTACAATTACAACATATTAACTTGATCATGAGTTCTAAATCATGAATGAAGAAATGGAAACAGTGTTGCGTGACTGGATTCTACAACAACAGTCTATTCAATTTGAAAATCCCCCTGGTTACATTCGCTGACATCCCAACTTTTAACTGTTTACAGATTACAATTAAAGGTCTCAATCAACCTTAATGCCTTATATTCGTAAGCAAGGCTAACTTGGTAATCAAGAACTGAAATTATCAAAATCTTGACAATATTTCACTGTAATGTCATACTCCATCTACAATGAGAAGGCTGGATGCAAAATCATTGGTACTTATAGTGGCGACGACTCGTGACTCCTGGGCTCTACACCAATCATAGAAGTGCTTTGCCTCACATGTGATGCATCGGAAAATTCGGTACGATTCGTGGAGCTGTCTTCCGAACGCACACTTCAGAAAACGTGAAATAGCAGAAGTGCGCCAACAACGTTGCCGAACTTAGAGAACATTGCCAACGATAAAACAAAAGCACGTAAACAACTATAACATGAACATTAACAATTATTCCAATTAGACGGTAACAATAATAACAGAAAAAAATAAAATAACAAAACAACAAAAAACAACAAAACGAACTTCGCGGCAATCTGACAACACTATACCCTCTGGAGATGTTTTTTGTACAGCGCGAGAGACCACACTGGTAAAATTTCATTGGTGTGGTTGACGACCGGGACACATCCTCACGCGCTCTATTGCATGGTGAATTGGGTAAATCTAGATCAGGCTTCACAAATCCTTGCAACCACTTTAGTCACCTACGACAAAAGAACGAATACAATAAGATGAATTGATTCAGGAAAAGTCAAGATTAGTCTACAAGGGGGTAAAAATGTGAATGATTTCCGTGATTTCCTTAGAAATTGTTATCGAAAGAAAAGAGGTCAACGTATGCTTGTGTTTAAGGTTATGATCGATAACTGTAACAAATCTTCATAATCTTACAATTCTAACTGTGGTGTTTGTATTATATCATTCACTAAAATAATATTTCAAAACCTGGCTGTTTACAAACATGCTTTCATGGCTAAAGCTATCCCTGAACTTCGTTTTTTCTTAGCTTACAAAATAATATTTGTAAATAATTTCCCAATATTTCAGGTGAACAGTTTGATCCGAATTGAATAACGTTCTTCTTATCACGTAGGCGCTGTTCAATGGAAAATACATTTTCATATAACTTCTTTGAAAACTGTAATATACATAATAAATTTTGATTTTGTTGCCAAATTGTTTCCATGATTTTTTTTTCTCAAGTTTGTGTCCCACTTCCCTATCATTAAGCTCACAAACTGTGTTAGCGCGTTGCGCGGTGGCTCAGTGGTAGAGCGTTCACCTCTGGTGCTTGGGGTCCTGGGTTCGACCCCAGCCCCCGCCAAGTGAACTTTGTGGTGGACAAACATCGTGCTCATGGGTTTTCTCGGGGTTCTCCAGTTTCCTCCCACTTTCTTCATTCCACCATTTCACTCATCTCTCATAATCACCGTCTCCTTTAGCCTAACCGGCATAACCGTGGGACATAAAACTCAAAGATTTCATTTCATTTTTTGTGTTAGCGCGTTATGACCATACTGGCAAGGAACTGAGGCACGAAATGTAACCGAATCTCAATCAACGGAACACATGTTCCTCGATTCTAGTAATTTGTAGTGTTATGTTCTTTCCTTGTCTCACTTTCTTTCTCATATTTTCTTATGTATTAAGAAATAAGTATACAAAAATAAAAATCAGGACAGTGAGTTTTTTAAAAAAAATAAATAAGAAAACACTATATTAAAGGAAATAGGTATCATACTAAAAAAAGCAAGAAAGGCCAAGTTCTGCTGGAGAAAAACTGAAAAGAGAGACAGAACCTTGAATTATTATTACGTATTATTATTATTATTATTATTGAAAATGAAATCTTTAGGTTTTACGTCCCACACTTATACTGGCTAGGCTAAAGGAGACGGTTATGATGAGAAATAAATGAAATGTCGGAATGAATAAAGTGAGAGGAAACGGGAGAACCCCTAGAAAACCTACGCGCACGGCGTTTTTCCACCACAAAGCCCACTTGGCGCAAACTGGAATCGAACCCAAGCACCAGAGATGAATACTCTACCACTGAGCCACCATACCATTATTATTATTATTATTATTATTATTATTATTATTATTATTATTATTATTATTATTATTATTATTATTATTATTATTATTATTATTATTATTATTATTGACATAGCATAAAGACATCAATAAAAAGTGTAGGAAGGAGTGACTTGCAGATTTGCCGTAATAGCAATAATGCAAGTTACATGCGTAGATCAAAGTGCATCAAATACTCTATTTTTTTACGTAGAAGGTTAATTATCATATATGATATTGTCCGCTACACATTGCTTGTAAAATTTGTATACAGTTTACATTTCACTGGAATTACAAAATTCTGAGTGTGACACATTTAGTCACTGGCGGATCTAGCCTGGGGCCAGGGGTCCTAGGCCCCCAGTTTTTTTAAGTGCCAAAAAATTAAAGCTAGTATCTATATATTTTTGAAAGTTAATAGTAAGTGTTGCCTTTATTGTAAAACTTTTGAAACCTCAAATATAGTTTCAGTTACAGATTTTCTGTTATGCAATGTGTAAAACAATACTTGAGGTCTACAATGCCAACGTCCAACCAAACCATAATATGCATCGGGTTTGGGAGAGAGTTAAGTTGAAAACTTCTGCAGGACACATGAAAAATTGTGAAGTTATGATATACTTATCATAATCTTGGTTCTGCCTCCTCCCACCCCCAGCTTTTACCTTCCAGATCCGCCACTACATTTAGTTGAAATCGTATGTAAAATTGTATACCTCTTCTTATACCTATGGCTTTGATATAAAAAAAGAGGACATTAAAAGTCCTATCGAATTTAACTTCGTACGTTCTTTGTACGAGAAGGACCTGACTACGTGTATACTTGTTCTTTATGTTAGTTTTATTTCTACTAAATAATTGTGCTGATACACAATAAAAAGTAGTCGAGATATCTCATTATGTCTCTGTTTCTCTTTTTTTCTTTCTTTCTTAAAGCACATTTCGCAATCATGAATTCTACATAGAAAACGGGACATGCTTCAGTATGACTTGACAGGTGAAAGAATGTACACTAATGTAGGGACAATGCTTGTAAACTCTACTCATTGTCACACGTAAAACATCAAAGAAGATTGGGGGACTGCTGAGGGTCACGCATTTTTGTAGTGGCTGTCTACACAGAAACAGGTAAGCACAAATACTCCTTTTTTTTTTTTGTTTCCATTGCCGATTATTCTTTAATCGTAGTACTCTATAATTAATGTTAGTACCTCATTGAAGTGTTTGTTATGGACATTCATTAGATATGTGCACACCATTCTCTGTTCAAGATCATCATATATGTTCTTGACATAAGACAATACAGGAAGTATTTTTTTTCTTCTCTCTGAGAATCTTATAGTATTAGGCCTATAACTTTTTAAAAACTCAATTTAGTGCGGATAGCCACGGTTTGATCTCAGACCATGGTAGTTTGTAATGGACAAAAACGTGTTTGTGAGTTTTCTGAAGTTATTTTCATTTCTTGATTTACTTATCACATTCACTTTTTATTTCTCATCCGTTTACCTTAGAATACTCAAACTGAATATCTCATTTCATTTTCATTTTTTTAATATTGTTATGTTCAAAATGTGAGTCTTGTAAGCAAAGATGTGTGCTATATGTTCTCACAATCAGCGTTTCTTTTCGGGAAGAAGTGTTCCGGGGAGCACACTTAGTATTTGTAAGGACACATATTATTTTCACACTGTTTCGGTATAGAAGAAACACTACTCACAATTCCAACTCTATATTAAAAACTAGTTGTTTTCCCAAGACCTTTGGCTCGTCTGCAAATTTCTGCATTCTAGCGATATTTTTGGCAGCGCAGCTAGCGACATGTGTTAGTTTGATTTTAAAGTATAAGAAATTAGCGTGACTGACAGACTGAATCATCTTGATTTTCTAAGGAATTTAATAATGTCTAAGGAATGTAATAATAATAAGTACTTTCGCCTAGACGTATATGCAATTCGTAAATCTTGACTTTTTTTTTCAGGTTTGCGTATTAGCATTACTTTCAGGTTGAGGTCTCTTGCTTTTATAATCTGGATCTCCAATTTTATAAAGCAAATATAGTTACATACTACTTCTTTATTACAGTCGCGGATTTGTCATCTATTCTTATCAGTTTAAGATTTGGAGAACCATTTTATACTTGACCAGATACTGGAGAAATTATTTAAGATACATAGATGAGTGAGAAATTCACAAAAAAATTAAATGTCGACTGAAGGCAATTAGTTCGTGTTATTATTCAGCTCAAAATCCTTTGCCGTTGCTAATTCTGTCAAGGAATTTGAAGCTTAAAATACATAAAACAAAAATCATGCGTGTTGCCCTGCATTGTTACGAAACATGGTCGCTTACCCTGAGGGAAGGACGTAGAGTGAAAGTATTTGAGAACAAGATCCTGAGACGAAAATTCGGACCCAAGAGAAACGGGAATGCGGAATGACGGAAACTTCATAAATTACATAATTTGTATGGTTTACCAAACATTGTTAGGGCCATCAAGTCTAGGAGGGCAGGTCAGGTGGGCAGGTCATGTAGCCAGAATGGAAGAAAGTAGCAGTCATCTAACTAACTCTATATATGGCCTATGGAACCCGGAGGTTCAATACTGCGTTCACAAAATCTCTCCATTGACTTCTAATCTTAGCCAATTGGATCCAGTTTCTACTTGGTATTCCTATTTCTGCGAGATCCGTCTTAATATTGTCTTTCCGTCTGCGCTTAGGTCTTCCTTCTGGTTGTTCTTCGATTGAATTTCCACTTAAAATATCAAAAATATTTATATTTTCTTCCATTCTGGCTACATGACCTTCCCACCTGAGCCTCCTAGACTTGATGACCTTAACAATGTTTGGTAAATGATATAAATTAAGCAGTTCTTCGTTATGAAGTTTCTACCATTCCCGATTCCCGTTCCACTTGGGTCCGAATATTTGTTTCAGGATCTTGTTCCCAAATACTTTCAGTCTACGTTTCTTCCCGAAGAATGAGCGACCATGTTTCGCAACCGTACAGGACAACAGGCATGATTATCGTTTTATATATTTTAAACTTCAAGTTCCTCCACAGCATTCACGACAACAATGAATTGAATAATAACACGAATTCCCTGCTTTTAGTCGAGATTCAATTAGTTCGTAGACATAGATAAACCTCTTTCGGTTTTAATACAGAGTTTTGCATAGAGATGGAATATATTGTTAGGACGTGTAATTGATTGCATAAAATAACTTTTCGGTGCCTATTACTATTTTCACTCTATAATGGTACCTATTCTTCGAACATTAAGATGATCAGAAGAAACGCTTCTCGCTATCTATAATTTTTGCTCTAGAGTGGCTCAGTGGTAGAAATGAAATGAAATGAAATCTTTGAGTCTTACGTCCCACGATTATGCTGGCTAGGCCGGTTGCTTTACTCGTTTACTTGACTTTTTTTCAATCACCTAGAACGACAGGGACACGAACCCAGAAACATCGAGGACAATTAAAATCACAAAGGCTCTCCCAGCTGGAATCGAACCCGGGAAATCGTACACACCAAAGGTGGACGTGCTAGCCATTAGACCAGGGGGGAGGAAACCACTATACTACGGTGTTCTCCCTTTAAACTACACCCCTTAGGCTAAAAGAAACAAATGATTAAAGGAAGCGAATAATGATCAATGAATTGGTTGAATACAGAAGGAAACGGGTAAACTCCAAGAAAACGTACGAACATAATGTTGTTTACAATAAACTAACATGTTGCGGGATCGAATCAGGGACCCTTCGAACTATAAATGAGCACTCTATCACTTTTTTATGATGATTGAATCGCCGTTCCCTTGGTAATATATACGTGGTGTTAGATTCGATTTAAGATGAAAGCCCAACTTTCATTAGCCTCCAAAACATGGTAGTTAACAAAAACACATAAAAAGGGTCCAAACAACTTGTTGTAACAAGTTAACACTTGGTAAGAAGCATTCGCATAACAGAATATCGAGATATTTTTTATTTTACTGTACTGTATTTTGAGGTGTCATTTGCATACTTTCTTCCGCGCAAAATTCAAAACAAACTTTGAATTCCATAGGTCAGGAAAAAGATGATTGGAAAATCTGATAAGTTAGCCATCAATCTTATCAAGCACACAACCTTTCTAGATTGTTTTCTTTTCGATCTTCCCTTTCAACAGATCAAGAGTTACAAAATAAACCTACTTCAGAGTTATTTACAGTTTCAAATGTTTCGGTCTGAATGGAGACAAATGGCTGAAAGTAAGAAAGTGAAATTTGTGTAATAACGGTTTCATCCTATTTAAGCACTGTTATAAACAGAAGTAAGAATTTTGAAAAAAAATAAAAAAGAACTTTAGCGGTAAAATTAGTAATCTATAGTATTAGTTTAAGACTTGTTCTTGTCGGCTAATGGTTGTATTGTCGCATTAAGTGTACATGCGTTGATTCTTTTCGTGTTAAGTATAATAAGTGTATTGTAATGGCCGATAATAAAACTCTTGAATGAAAATGACACAGCGTGGATGGCCTTACAAAAGGAAGATTCTTTCGCAAACTGAAGGTTAGTGAACTTTTCTGCTATTGAATATAAATATTTCTGTCGAAACTTACCAATACAAGTCATTTTACACGTTTGTCTTTCTGTTTTGATGACCTAGAGTGCCTCCCAATCGAATATAAAATACTATTCGGACACAATTGGTGAATGTCCTGATTACAGGTGTTGTGTGGATCGCTGTTAGGATCAGAGGCGGCGATTAGGAGTCAAGAGTGGGGAAGTTGCTCCCGCACTTTTTTTGAAGTAGTCCCTTAATGTACATAGTTTCATTTGGAAATATGAAGTCTTTGTATGTATTACTGGTTCATAGAAAAAAATTATACCACATAATATTTGCCGTTGCGTGAGTACGTATTGGTTATTTGTCTTCCCGTGGAGTTAAGAAAGCTACAGGAATTGCGTTTTAATTTCAATTCATAGCAATTAATATTACAGTTGCGTATTTCTTTAAATGTCGTAGCATATACCTGTAACATTTACTGTCTTTCACTTTCTAAGAGTAATAACATTCATTTAATGACATGTGTAGAATTAAAAATATAAGTCGTCCATTAACCCATAGTCTCAAGATAACTTTTGCAAAAGGATTCTCGTTATTCATTACTTTGATTAATATTATCCTTTCTATTTATTTGTTTTGCAAATTTTTTATTAAATAATGTGATCAGGTAATTTTCCAGACATAATTTTACGATGATCATGGGCAAGGAATCAGATCTTTTCTTATACTTTCGTTGTTTAAGAGTACAAAGGGTTCATACCTACTTGCGTTGCTCTTGTCAATTTACTTAATAAAACATGAAACACGATATACAGTATTTTAACTGAAAAAGATAGTATCCTATTATTTATACAATCTTTCTTCAAAAAAGTGTTAGAAACAACCAGGAAAACTAACATTGATATACAAATATTTAGATCATGTCTTGCACCCCCTCTTTTAACGTCCAGTCGCCGCCACTGTTTGGGTTTGCGTACAGTCTTGCTTAAAACTAAACTTGACCATGCATTTTTCTTTGAAAACACGTGTACCAGAACGTATGGTTGGAATTAAATCAAACATATGTTGATTCTCTCAGGCCAATTGAGATCATAATTTAGGGCTATATATTAAAAGTTCCTTCGTACATTTGCCAGAGTATGGTAATTTGATTTGATTTGATTTTTAAGTTTCGCATCCCATTCAGTAGCGAGGGCCTATGTGGACCTATACAGTATCCAAAGTGAAAAAAAAAAAAAAAAAAAACAGAGGCGGTATGTTTTATTACGAGTTTGACTTGACATACCGACTATCTAAATGTTGAAATGCAGTGGAGTATGTTGTCTAAAAGATTGTGTTTCTATTTTCATAATGACTGAAAACAATTGGAGAGCTTCTCTGTAGTAACGCGGTGTGGGGGGGAGGTGCATGGAGAGACTTTGATCCGCTCCAACTTTCTGAAAAAAAATCCCCTTATGTTGCATTATAGAAAATTATACACGAAAATGCTCAAAAACCGAATGAGAATATTAATAAACTCCCGGTCCCCCACTCGACTGTGGGTTATTCCAAACACCCCAAGGTCCTCTCCTACAGCAGACAACTCCTAAATCCGCTCATGCTCAAAACACAGTATTTATATGCATTAAGCATATACAAACATACATAACAAAGAAACAATTCAATATGGCACATCAAAATATAAAGTAAGTGAACTTCTTTGCAGACACTTCATTTTAAAAAACTTGTCAACTTAGAAATTATTATAAGAAATAAATCCTTTTACTTGCAAAACTATTCGTCAATTACTGTGTATAAAAATGGATTTATTAAAGGTATTTAGCATCCACTTTCCAGTGACGGTATGCCCTCATCACTAAAAAACTAGAAGCGGTATGGCATACCACCGCATACCGTCTCACTTCGACCACTGGACCTACACCTTCCAAAGCTATTGTGGGTTCCAAAACTGCTAGTACATGAGCTCCCGCCGAGAATCGAACGCGGGTTTCCCATGAATATGGTGTTTTAAAACAAGGTGTGCCGCCAAAGATGTTTAGACTAAGACAGCACGTTAGTGTGGAAAAGTTGCCATTTGATGTGAAAAAGACATAAACAACATCTTAGAGTAATTGGAACACACTTTAAAATGTCGCAAGTATGAAAAATTTTTATAAATTTCTCATTTTTTGTTCTATTTCACTGTTTCACTCTCTCTCACTGTTTTGCACTACAAAAACGTTGCTGACACGGAGACTCAATGATTGAGCGCTTACCCCTGGAGCGTGGGGTTCATGTTCCGAACCTCCAGCAAGTAACTTTTTGGTGAATAGGTATAGCGTCGTGTATACCATTGTACTAAAATTGTTCTCTTCTTCTCTGCCATTTCTAAGACCCTCTCATTCGTTTCCCGTTCGACCTAGCAAATTCTCTCCATTCTTCTCCACACCCATATTTCGAAAGCTTCCAGTTGTTTCTCACCATTTTTGCGTAATGTCCATGTTTCTCATCCATCCAGTACAATAATGCACACGAAGCATTTTATGAGTCTTTTTCTCAGCTCTTTATTCAAGGTCTCACAAAATACTATTTTCTTCCTCCTAAGAATCGAATGTAATGTATCGAATATTTACTCCGAGTTGTTCTGAAAATTCGGAACAATGATTGTTTCTAAGCTCTCTCTTTTGGGAACTTTTACGCAAGGTTCTGAACAATTTTAAATTATAGAAATTCACAGAAGTTGTTGATTCTTTTCTATTTTTTTGTTTTTATTTTTTTCATTCTTTTTTCTTGGTATCCTGATTTTATTGACGTCTGGAAATTATTTTTTTTAAAAATAAAAGAAAGAAGAAGAAAACATTTTCCCTACGTTTAAAGAAGTGAAACTGTGTCAGATAGAAAGGAAACAAAAACATGATTAGTCGAGCTGAAACTGAAGCATTGCAAATCAATTAATGCAGGAGTGAACCATGACAGTGGATAGTCATTTGCCTTTAATTTCTTATGTGCCTTTTTTCAGCAGCAAGCAGTAAGTGAAAGTATTTTCGCTTATTTATTACATACTCAGCTGTTTGGATATATATATATATATATATATATATATATATATATATATATATATATATATATATATATATATATATATATATATATATATTCTAAAATACAAATGAGTAAAAATTCTATCGACCAAACCAAAGGATATGACTAGGGCCCGGATTTTTATGTGCTAAAAAAACTTAAAATATTTATTTTTTCTGTGCTAAAAATGAAAAATATTTGCTAAAAATTAAAAAAATAACACAAAATAACAAAGAAAAGTATGAGAAAACACCCAACGTAAGAAAAATAAATGCTGGTGCTCACCAATAACTCCTATTCATCATGTGTCGAAATTCCATGAGGGCATTACAATGAATAACTAACGTCTTTTTCAAATTGTCCATCGTAAAGCTATGCCTATTGTCGCGGAATAATGCCTTATGATGAGAAAAGGAACGTTCTACATCACACGATATTAACCTCGCGTATTTGAAAAGGGGGCATATCATGAATATTCACACCATGATCTTCACTTGTGTTTTGACCTTCCAATACTTCAGATATTTTACATAGGGTTTTATACCCAATGTTTGTCTTTTACAAATTCTTAATTTTTTTTCTTATGACTTCAGTTTTCGAAGCAGAAAGAACATTCAGCTTTCTTTCAATGCACTGTACTTCCTGTACTTCTTTAACCGAAGTACTCAATAAATCTCCCGTTGTTTCTAGTTTCTTTATAGAGTGAGTCAAGAAACCGAAATTGACAGATATGAAAGTCAAGTCACTGTCACTTACTAAATTTTGAACAATTACAATAGACGAAGTATCGTCTGGGTTTAGTTTATTTCCTACAGATACAAATGCTTTAAACTTCTCTACATAACATAAAACTGAATTGTGTCAGGTACCCCACCTCTTGATTGTGGGTATTAGAAGAAGTGAAAAATCGGGATTTGTTTCTTTGAAAAGTTCAATTTTAGTTGGCAATTTTACGAAAAAAAAATTGTTTTCATTTGACACTAACTTGGTCATTTAAGTACAAAGCACTCCTTCAGTAGGTCTTTGCTTGGCACAAGTTACCCCAGCGTTGATAAGCAGAATTTATGGCGACGCTGTTTCTTCAGGTGGGAAATTGCTTATAAATACAATGGATAGATTTATGTAGCTTACTCTTTTCCCGATGTTAATTTCTTTCGAGAGAAAGTAAAAAAAATCTTGAAATTTAGGATAAAATAACGGAAAATTGTTAAAAATATATATTTATTACCAAAATGTCCAAAATATTTATTTACATATCTTTTTTTTTTTCAGATAATATGCATTTTTATGTGGAATAAAATTTGTAATTTACACTTGCAAACTCTTAATTGGGATAATAAACTTTGTTTTGGGCTTGTACATGTTTGAAAAAAAAATGCTTTTACATATAAATCCGGGCCTTAGATATGAGATATCGAAATATTAACATTTTTGAAGTTGAGATTGTTTTACGAAAATAACCCAGGAAGATAAGCCCCATTATTTTCAGAAACTTGCAAATACATTTGTGAAACTTTTTGTCGTAGTGCAAATGAAGAGACATATTTCCTTCTCGACTTTATTATAAAACTAAATACTGAAAAAAATGGGAGTCTACGATTGAAAGTAGTTTTTGCATAGAAAAATAGTTTGAACACGATTTATAACAAAGAAATAACTATGTTTCTGCCTCTATTCTATTAGTTATTTAAACCAACCAAAGTGTTCCATATGTTTCAAATAAGAAATTTTATATTATTATTATTATTATTATTATTATTATTATTATTATTATTATTATTATTATTATTATTATTATTATTACAATATGTTTGGACAGTTATATTATTTAGCTTTCTTTAGGCTTAACATTAGTGGTCGAAGTCAGACGGTATGCGGTGGTATGCCATACCACCTCTGTTTTTTTTTTTCAGTAATGAAGACATACTGTCTCTGGTTTTTCAGTGATCAAGACAATGTTTAAATAGCCGGTATGTGAGTCAAAATCATAATAAAACATACCGCCTCTGCTTTTTTCCCACTTCGAACACTGCTTTACATATTGAAGAACTAGTAGCCGTGTATATTCTTCGTACGGAAATAATAAAGTACTTGGAAAAATATTTTAAAACACATAGCCAATCATGAGCGTAGCGTTCAATAAAGGCGTGGGAACATTGCTTGCTCTGGACAAACAGAATAATGAATTGATATAAATAATGCAATAATGCAGGATATTTGAAAAATGCATTAACATAATATCTTCCTCTTTTTTCGAAAATGTGATGAAGAGCGAGAAACAAATCGCACAAAATTCCTTTTTCATCAGTATTCTAGTGCAAAATTCCAATTTCCCATGCCCAAAGGTTCCGGAAGTTTAACTTCAAGAAATGTAACCCATTAGGGGGTCGAATTTCACAACACCCCATCTTGTACACACTCAAGGATACATGAAAATTTTTTGTGCAAACTTCCAACTTCCTATACCCAAGCCAAAGGTTTCAGGATGTGTGTGTTGTAATATATGGTAAAATTCTCTGTGTTGTACTCAGCATTGTTGCAACCGCTGGAGGTGTTGATTGGTTCAGTGTTTCAAACTTTATTTTAACTCATTAGTAAATGCTTCATGATTTTTTTTAAATACAGGGTGTACCAGAAGTAGTGACTCACCTTTTCGGTAGGTAAAGCTTGGTAGAAGTAATTCATATGTTTGAATTTTTTCCTACTACCAGTTTATTATAAAAATCTACTATAAACAGTATTCTATAAGAATTGAACAACAAAGTAATTTCTTTAGTATGAAGCAAAATAGGTATTTTTTTTTTTACCTGACGGTCTAAGGAAAGATTCCTCAGTAGCGAACTACGTGAGGAGGTGTAGGGCACTCGCTGCTCCACTGCAAACACAGAGGGGTTAGAGATCCCGACAAAGCTTTACTGCAAGTTAGACTGGGTTGTGATTATAAATTTCTCGCTGCTGCACTGCAAGCAGAAAGAGAGGTAAAGTTTTCTACAAGGCTCCACTGCAAGCTAAGAGGAGAAGGAACCGCTGGCTCTATTGCATGCTAAGGCTTTGGGTTAGGTGAAATGCTTTTTAGGCTCAACTGCAAACCAAGAAAGGGGATTTGACTAATGTTGATAGAGTTATTTTGGTTATATAGCGCTTCAAGTGAAGTGGTGGCGCTGCTGTTCTCTCGTCGTTATGTGATCTGTGGTGTCCTTATAGTTTTTGTTGTCTGCAACTGTAGTACCCCAAATTAAGGCGAAGTATTTCATTATAAAGTGCATGTGATTTTTGTTTATAAATAGGAGCACGTGTAGAATGTTTTGTAAACACAATTACATGCTGGTTGTTTATAACACACAAACACACAGTATATTAGGCACGTGGTATATTACAATATATTTCACTGAAGTTACGTAAACTCCTCACACAATCGTCTCTAAATAACATTTTACAACCAAAAGATCGAGTTCAATCGTTTTACCGCAAGCAAAGGCAGTAAATTCATCCTTGTTTTCGCAAATCGTTGGGCAATACCATTAATCCACTTCAATTCCTCCACGATTTTTTTTTCAAGAGGTGTAGTCTAGCTACTGTAAATGGGACAACCCAGAGAGTGAATCAAGTTAAATCGGTTTCTCGCACCCAAAAATCAGAAGATTTTTCTGGTTTCTTGATCATAGTTACTCAAAATACTCGGAATGAATTTTCCGGAAGTCACCATTTAGACAAATCGTCTTATTGCATCACATATTCTTAATCATATTATGTATATCAAAAATATACATATGATCATTCACTGGCTGTATATTCAGATTTTCGAGACAAATACAATAGACAACCTTGACCTTTTGAATCCACTTATTCATAATTTAAAGTGGAGTTTCTAAAACCCCAGCTTACCTATAGTGTATGGAAAAGAACATTTATTCAAATTTCAACTCTCTAAGCCAGATAGTTTTGTATTTTTAATTATTTATTTATTTTAATTTAATTTTATTTTTTGTTAACGTTTAAGGTATCATGAGTATGCATCTAGGCTAAAAGAGACGATTGTAAATTTGATGAAGAAAGATCTTTTCTCATTCTTTAGGTAATGAAACTGACAACATTCTTTCTTACCCATAGTCTAGAGCAGTGGTTCCCAACCAACGTGTCACGACGCACTGGCGTGTGATGTATCCTAAAGAGTGTGTCGCGAAATTCTGGTACCGGGTGTTCGAGAAGTAGTGAATCACTTCTTGTTAGGTGTGATAGGTTACACTGTATGATTGATGTTGTTTGTTTGTTTCTTTTTTACTTTGTTGTTCTTGTTATGGCGTAATGGTAATTTTTCCTTTTTCCACTACACTTTGCTCGGTGCTCCATCAAACTTTGCCCAGATTGTCCGTGACTTTTTGAACAATATCTTCCCCGGGCGATGGATTGGTCGTCGCGGAAGAGTGAAGTGTCCGTCACGGTCACCAGACCTTACCCCTCCCAATTTCTTCCTATGGGGACATTTGAAGGACAAGGTATATGCAAGACCCATAAACACTGTTGCGAAATTGACGGCGCGAATCACCGAGGAATTCAACCACATTCCCTTTCAGATGTGCTTAGATGCGTGCAGAAATGCGCGTCTCCGGATTCAGGCATGCATCGATGTTAACGGTCGCCAGGTAGTCCTCCAAATGGAGAATAGGGATTAGATACTGTAAAGCACTTGATTTTTACATCATTCCTCTGTACCTACTATTTTGTTTCATGCTATTCTTGTTTATAACAAAAATGTACTGATCACTGAAAACGTGAGTCACTACTTCTGGTACACCATGTGTTTTTAAAAAAATCATGAAGCATTTACTAATGAGTTAAAAAAAAAAAATTGGAACAGTGTACCAATTGACACCTCCACCAGTTGCAACAATGCTGAGTACAACATAGAAAGGCATTACTTTATAGAAACTTATAGTCTTACGCTTACATTATTAATAATAAATTAATCACATTTTATGTTATGTAACTATTAAAATGCTAAAATAGCAATTAAAAGCAATTTTTTGTTAAGTTGAAAGAGACGGTATGTGTGTGATTATATGATTGTGGTCTTCAGTAAATAGATTTTGTCCTCCTGCCTCTCAAAGGGTTACGCCCTCTCTTTGGCATGTGATTCGTTTATTCAAAATAGTTGCAAGAAATGGTAAGGGATGGGTTAAGAGATATTCTTTATTAGCAGCTGTAGTGGAAGAGACTATGAAGAGGGTTGTGGAATCATCATCATTTACTTTTGTCATCATAATACATTTATTTTTATTTTTGTTGATAAATATATAATATATAGTGCTACAATAACTCTAAGATTGCATAATTACATTTTGCAAAGAGAGAAAAGGTGAAAGAAGTGCGAAAAAATCAGAAATATAACTAATCATCAGTGCAAGATAATCAAAGGTGTGGAATAAGTGGAGAATGTGGCCAGTGATATTGTGAAAAAGTGAAGATGATAAATGAGATGAAGTGTTAGCACGTCACAAACATAAATTTGTTAATCAGACAGATGCAGGGTTATATCTTCTGTCTCGGGACGACTCGGGACTGATGAACACAGGGGGAAGCCCTTGTTAATGATAAATATCTCTGTGCAATAATGGAAAAAGATGAGGAATGTCATCGGCAATGAAATAAATGTCGTAGATTTCTCGTTCGTCCGGCGTCAGGTGTGTGTTGTTGATATATAGAGATATAAATATATTTAATAGTGAAAGTTTGTACCGAAAGTTGGAGTCGGTGAGAGCGTCGGAGTGAAGAATGTCTAAAAAGAGCGGATGATCCGTGTGTATCCGAGAGTTGATATATCTAATACGGAGTTCTGCAAGATATTCCGTAATTTTCGGAAAGGAGATGTAGCAATTCATAGGTGAGCCATGTGGGATATGGTAGTTTAAGGCAGTAAGCTAGGCGAATAACGTGTCTCTCCAGTATGCAGAGCTTTTCGTAATAAGAAGCAGAAGTATTACACCAGGCAGTATGTCGATAAGTGGGGATTGGGCGGAGGAACGCCTTATAGGTGTGAAGCAAGACATCCGCTTTTAAGCCCCAAGTTGTTCCAGTGAGTCGGCGTAAGAGATTCAATAAATTTTTAGCCTTATCTGTTAACCTTTTCATGTGGGCGTTCCAGGTGAGCTTAGAATCGAAGACCACGCCTAAGTACAGTGGGTGTAGAATGTAAAAGATATCCATCTATAGTGACTCGTAAAAGAGTTGGCTTTCTGTGAACTTTGGAACGTCTTTTAGGTGGTAAGAACACTACTGCTTGTGTTTTTTCTTCGTTGATTGTTAGATGCCATTTCTTGCACCAGGTGTTGAAATTATTGAGTGTGGTTTGAAGAGCAGTATTAAGTTGATGTACAGTTCTGCCAAGAGCGAGGAAAGCCGTATCGTCTGCATATTGAAAAGTGAACACATTGTGCGGAGTTGGAGGTATGTCGGAAGCGTAAAGTATATATAGTAAGGGGCTAAGTGTTGATCCCTGAGGAACGCCAGTAAACGGAAATACAGGTCAAGAGAACACATTACCAACAGTGACGTAAGCAATACGATGTGTAAGAAAATAGTGAATGAGCCTCAAATAGCACAAGGGATAGTTGAGCGACTGAAGTTTTTGAATGAGTCCATAATGTCAAACCTTATCAAATGCCTTTTCTAAATCCATGAGTATAAGACATGATGGGAATGCTTTGTTGTACTGGTTTGTGATGATAGTACTAAATCGAAGCAATTGGTCATTTATTAAGAAACGTGGTCTGAAGCCTGATTGATAAATAGGAAGTATGTTACGTGCTTCCAGATATGGATGAAGGCGGCACACGAGAATTTTTTCGGATAGGTTACTGAACACTGATCATATATGAATTAGAAACTCTAACCGGAAGTAGGTTCAAATCTTGCAAACGGTGCGAGATATTGAAAAAATAATCGAAAACATCTCCCTTTTATGGCACCCCTTGCCGATTTTTTTCAAGATGTCTTTCACTTGTATCTGTAAATGGACATTCACTGATGTGAGGATTAACAAGGAGATCATGCTCATATATGAATGATGCACTGTGTAGAGTGATTAATAGTAATAAAAAAAAACAAATGTGTCGCGATGTCGTGAGCGTTCAGTAACGTTGATATCGTCGGTCAAAAAAGTTGAGAACCACTGGTTTAGTATAGTTACTCTACTGAATGCTCTGTGATGTCACAGTTTTCTGTTCTTCTTGGTGAACAACGTAGAAAGTGAAAGAAGCATGTAAGAAATATGACGTTGATAGAAGACTGGTGACAGGTAAACAAGGGCATCAACAACGTCGATACTTGCACTGAGAAAAATCCGTTCTCCGGACAGCGGTATATTGTAGAAATATACCGAATCCTCCTTCTTACTACAGAAATGAGTACGGAGGATACGTTATCCATATGTACATAGGCACTGGCCCTGGATGTTACATCATGCAGTTGCAGGATGTCACATCTAACAGTTTTCAGCATATCACATGCATATACGTATGTTACATTCATCCGCTATCTGTTGTATACTGCCATTTGTATATGAGATCCTGACCGCCTATATTGTTCCTTACGGAAGGTACGTACAGATGGAACACTTATATACATAAAGTACAGGGTTGCCCAAAAGTAGGTATACACATCTGCATTGATCAAGTATAACATTGTAGTTTATGGGTGTATTTGTTTCGGCTCTTCTGAACTTAAGATGTAAGTAAAAACATATTAAAAAGAAATAACAAAGAAACTAAGTCTACCTGATGGATAGCAATAAGAAATGATACAAAATGCAATGACCTGATCAGTACGGTACTGTATACCTACTTTAGGCCACCCTGTATTATAAAACATGCGTTTTCAGTTATACGTCTGCTGTACGTTAAGTTCAAAACCTACAGGATTTACAAATGTAATATACGATTTTACGTACGCCTCATACGAGTTTTTCTCAGTGTGTGAATGCTTGATGGTGCGTCCACTAGCAACACCTGTTTATACCATTGATGGATACAACAACAACACCTGTTTGCATCATTGGTGCATGCACGACAAACACATATTTATACCTTGGTGCGTACACTAGCAACACATGTTTACAACATTGGTGCGTATTCTAACAATACCTGTTCATGTAATTTTCCTACATCACTCCTCCCTTTCTTTGTTCAACGTGTTTTTCAATTATATTTCTGTGATTATAAAAGCGCACTCTTACGCCGTAGATCGTGCAGTTGGGAAACTTTGGTCTAGAGTCTTAAGTGAATATTTGTGTAAAATTTCAATTCCATATACAGTATTTACCCAAAAGTTTCAGAAATCTGATGATAGGGGGAAAAAAGATAAATTATCAGGAGTAGCATTTTGCATAACTTCATTTTATCCACAGTAAAAGGATACATGGAAAATATTCATATAAACACGAGAGCGTTAGCAACTACGCTACGTGGAACCACATAAGCTGATCCAGACTGTACTACGAAAAACGGTATAAACGTGGTCTAAAGTCCGTCATGTCGGTTAAGTGATACATACTGTAAATTATAAGTACGTAGATATAATCCTTATACTTGTTGTGCCTACGTTTGTTATTGGCCTTGACAAAAAGTAACCTTCTAAACCAAATACCGTTTAAAAGCAAAAAAAAATATCATGGTCGACTTAATGGTTGGACATTCCAAATATGGCAATTATGCAACTGCAACTTTATATCCACTACTAATTAAACCGTTTCACGAAAGAGAAATGAGCATAATATTACCTACTAGCTGTGTACTCGAGTATTTGATAAAGCTCATGATCATTAATGTTTCTTCGGAACTAATAAGACTGCGCTTTAAAATAAAACACTATAATTAATTGGCATATTTTTGCTGACATGGTTAATCCAACTATCTTCAGGAGTTCAACAATGTTCCTATCGTACTCTGGTATGCTGTTGTATGACAGATCTATACTACCACAAAAAAAACCTAGTTGAACGAAGGCAATTAAGACAGCGATATACAGGCTTCACGTATTTTATAATATTGTCATACGTATGGTGTTCGTGTGAAACTAACAATGTTGCTCAAAGTATAATATACCGAAAAACTGTCTTAACCTTAGATTTTGTGAATCTACTTTTAAAAAATAATGGAACTGTAAGTTTTGAAGAATTAATATTCTTTTCCGAAACATATCTCTAATACAATTAGTAGCATAATTGTTGTACTTTTACAGCAACAACACTTCAGAATCGCACACCAATTTTTTTTTTCTTTGGAGGGGTCCAAGATTTGGGGAGAGGTCCAATGCCAAATCACTGCACTGGTATTATTCACTGCACTGGTAATAGCATTGCACTGGTATTATTCTGCATCCGAAAGGCGATAAGTACTTGTTTAAGTACTTCCAACTACATTTTCAGAGAAAAACAATAGAACTACATTATTATTATTATTATTATTATTATTATTATTATTATTATTATTATTATTATTATTATTATTATTATTATTATTATTATTATTATTATTATTATTATTTTGTAAGAGAAAGAGTACACATGAAGTGTAAGAACAAATTTTCATGCCAATTCCCTCATTTCCCTGTTAAACATATATTGTTTTATTGAGAAAGCGTACAAATGTATGTTGAATTAGGAAATTTGGGGGAGAATTCCGGACTCGGTGGACCCGCGTGGATACGCCCCTGCACGACTTGCAGGACAATTCAATAAAATATTTAAATGCTGTTCATTACATTCGAAATAGCTGTTTTCATCTCAGTTATTTATGACAACACTCTCTCATATTCATTCGATTTCCTGCAGGAGCCTATGAGGTTCGGATTCCATGTTAATCAGTAGATCCAGGCCTCATATAGGCTCGCTACTGAAAGGGGCGTTAAACTGAAAATCATCATCATATACGTATATATATATATCCTGCTGATCCTGTTTTAATGAAAACTTTCCCAAATATGTTTACTGGAATTTTGGAAAGGTTATAGGCTACACGCTATATAATTTACTTGATCCTAGAAAGGTATTCTATAGCGTAAAACAGTGCGACAAGGCATATGAATAATTGAATTCAGCAAATATGAGTTTGGCTGAAGGCCTCAGCAAATAGAAATTAAACGTTTGTATAACAATAACTATATATATATATCGCACATGACATAGAACAGTGACACAACTCAAAATTTTGCGTTTTTGAGTTATTGCCACTGCGAGGAGCGCAATACCTTACTCTACCTAGTAAACAAATTTCACACTTGTAACTTAATTTTTAGCCGCTAGAGAGAAGTATACATATGTCGGTTTTCCATTTCCTGAACTTTGACTATTGTCCTTGGAGAATAGTGACATAAGTTAGATGATCTTGTGTGGTTGAGTAGTTCTTGAGTAGTTCATGCTGTTATGGAAAAAGCAGTGAAAAGATCATTAAAATCTGGACCAATTTATGTGCCATATCAGTATGTGCTAATAATTCAGGGAGCAAAAAAAAGAAAGGAAAGCCGTACAAGGTAATTCAATTAACGCATGAAAAGTTCCTTGACTTTAATGATCTTTGTCAAAACTACGTAAATAATTTCTCAAAAACCTACGATAAACAGCAAATAAAATTTGCCGTTATTAAGATAGCAAAAGTTGAGAAAGAAACACCGGACGGATTTTTTTTTATCAAAACTTCATACGAACAGGCGGATTACCAAAAAATTGTTGTCACGAAAAATACACGCAAGTCTCGGCAGTGAAGAATGTCGTGCGGACTGAAAAAAGCGTATCCACATAAACTAAAAATATCTGATCGCAAAAAGTCCGATATAACGGATCTTCTTGCTTCCCAACACATTCCCCCAGCTTACAAAGATTTTTACACATCACTTTTCAATTAGTAGTTTCTATTGGACATCTGATTTAAAGACATTAATTTTTGGATCATTATTTTGAAGTTATACCATAATTTAAAGTAACTGTTTTCTTGTAAAACTTCGAAAACTCCGATTTGTGTCACTTTTCCTCCTTGTCATCATTACACACTTTTACAAGGTGTGTCATCAGAATAGTCACAACTTGCAAACAATGACAATGAAAAATAAAAAGAAAAGTGACACAAATCAAAATTCTCACCCCTGGGATGACTGCATTTTGTGTACTAAACACCTATTGTTTCCAGTAACAATTTATAAAGTTAGAAGCAATTCATACACTATTTTCTTCGAAATACAATACTCATTGTAATACCAGATTTTGTTTTTGTGCTCTCCTGAAAAAAATACGTTTTATGAGTTGTGTCACTGTTCTATGTCATGTGCGATATGTCTGTTACATTTTTTTAAATGTTCATAACAATGACTATATAGGCCTATGTGTCTGTATTTTTATTTGTGTTCTATACTGTCCGAGGAAGGATGTGTTAGATATCCGAAACTGTTACATATTATAGTTTAAAATACAGTGGGTTTGAAGCTTTGGTCAGTGTTTCTTTTGTTGAATAAACTAGTCTCTTTTTTCTTTCTTTCTGTTTTTCTTTTTCTTTTTTTTACTGATTAATGATTTCCAAGACACAAAGTAATCTACCTTTTATGTGATTGTTGTTCGTTAATTGAAGTTTAGTACCCCCCCTTTTTTTTAGCACCGAGACTATACGAGTCGTAGACCTACAGTTTTAAGTGCAATCAAAATCACTGCAATGTATTCGAATTTCAATGCTCGTCTACTAGGAATCGAATCAAGTATCTTTTTCTTTCTTTCTTTTTATGAGAGAAAGTGATTTACATAGGTCTTTATTTTGGGGAGAAGTTATTTAAAAATTTGTGGCGTATGACTCATTTCGAGACCTCTAACAACATTGTCCACCCATTGCCACGAGAATGGGAGAATCTATATTTGTTACGCTCAGTAAAACGGTTTAAATACGTCTTGTATTTTGTAAAATGTGCTTACAGATGGCTGCGAATAAAAGGAGTGGGAATGAGAAAA
Organism: Thermobia domestica; assembly: GCF_964235325.1. Classification (NCBI taxonomy): domain Eukaryota; kingdom Metazoa; phylum Arthropoda; class Insecta; order Zygentoma; family Lepismatidae; genus Thermobia; species Thermobia domestica. The sequence continues at coordinate 35,428,750 of NC_137459.1, read as the reverse complement.
TTCAAGTGAATTTGAACTTCCAATAGCGATCTTCGTAATCTGGAAATCAAATAGTTGTTTCTGTTAGAAGTTCTGAGTAATAGTCCAACTAATATCTTAATCTATGGTTAGAGCTTCCTTGTTGGGCTAAGGGGTTAGCGTACGGGCCTTTGGCGTGGGAGATCCGACTTCAATTCCTACCGGAGCTCATATGGTTCGGATCCACGTTACGCTATAGTTCCCCGTCTCATAAAGCCTCTAAACTTAAAATCAAATCTAAGCTACGGTTAGGCTTATGCAGCATACTTATCAACAACTGATATTTATGGCAATATTAAAAAAAAAAAGACTTTTTCTGCTATTTTATAGAAATCGTCAAAAACAAACAATGTTTGGCACCCAAAATAATAGATGCAAACTATTTCAAAGAAACCTTTAGCGCCCTTCACAAAATGAGTGTTTTGACAGTGACTCTTTGCTTAGTTACTGATTTCTATACTGTCATCACACCAAAGAAATGGAAAACGTTATTCATCTGATAGAAAATGAGTAAAAAAAAATCCACTTTACCCGGACGGACAGATATATCAAGCTCATAAAATCGTCATAAACATTTGGAATACTAATATTTTCCGAATGTTACAGTTATTCTGAAATAAATATTTATTCACAAGTAAAATCCTTTATCATCTTTTGCGAGCAAAATGGGTTTGCATTTTGCAACATTGTATTTTATTTGCAGCTGCTCTAACCTAAAGATTCCGATAACTAGTTAGATTCTACTGATAATTGACGCGATTAATGTCCATAACAGGGCCCATAGACGATCCACGGTTTGTGCAAACATCATGTTTGTGCAAACATCGTGTTTGCGCAAACATTCGGCCATACACGATTCAACTATTTAAACAAACTTCAGTTCAATTTTGAGTTTAATCGCGTAAGCATGTCCACTGAAGCAGCTTGTTTAGCGATAATAATTGCTTGTGCTTTGGAAGCGGAAACACCCACGAAACCAAAAAGAAAGAAGAGGGTGTGGATGAAAGAGTGGTTCAAGAAACGATCTATTTCCTTCATTTTATTCACTAACTTCTCATATGCCGCATTTTTCAAATTCCTGTTTTTATAATCTTCATTCTTTACCTTCCACAGTTCAGGTAAATTTCGATAAAGATCAATAAATTCTCGCCAGAATTCTTGATTCCTATTCATTGACGCCATAGCGCAAGAAATAAGCGTCTGTACACTAGGCTTCCTACTCGGAAATAAAGCTCGTGTTTGCACAAACATGCCCATACACGGTCGACGTGTTTGCGCAAACATCACGTTGGTGTAAACAATTTTCGAACGAGTTCGATGTGGAAAATGTTTGCACAAACGTTTGCGCAAACGGTTCATACAGCGCCACACACAGTCAAACTGTTTGCACAAACAGCCTTGTTTGCATAAACCGTGGACCGTGTATGGGTCCTGTAAGATTCCAATATCAGCACTTAGGCCTAGCTGTGTGGCTGTTTCCGCAGCACTATTTGTTCTGTTAATGAGAAGTGCTCTTCAGCAACAAGGCATTACTAAAACGTGTGGCAAACATACGGATTTTATTCAAAAATAAATTTATCACGCCTAAAATGGTGGTCAAGCTTAAACAATATAAAACGATAATTATGCCTGTTGTTCTGTATGGTTTTGAAACATCGTCGTTTACTCTGAGAGAAGAACGTAGACTCAAAACATTTGAAAATAAAATACTGAGACAAATATTAGGATCCAAGAGGGACGGGAATGGGGAATGACGAAAACTTCATAATTAGAAATTGCACAATTTATACCGTTCACCAAGCATTGTTAGGGTCATCAAGTCTAGGAGGGTCAGGTGGGCAGGCCATGTAGCCAGAATGGAAGAAAGTAGGAACGCTTTCAAAGTTTTAACTGGAAATCCAATCGGATAATGACCATTAGGAAGACCTAGGCGCAGATGGGAGGACAACATTAAGATGGATCTCACAGAAATACGAATACAAAGTAGAAACTGGATCCAGTTGGCTAGGGATAGAAGTCAGTGGAAAGTTTTTATGAACGCTGCATTAAACCTCCGGGTTCCATAGGCCGTAGAGTTTGTTAGTTAGTTAGAAATGGTGGTGAATATTTTTCCTAGGTTCAACAATTTAATCTGAAAGACCTAAGACGGGAGTACTGAAAGAGGAACTGTTGACTATTTTGACTTCTACAACCATTTTGGATTACTTCGATGTATTTTTCATTTTTCCCTACTTAACATGTTCAGTGATCACGTTATAGATATGCAGATTAAGGTACTATAGAAGTCAGAAATGTAATTTGCATACAATTCATACGCTTCAAGGTCCATTTTAACTGCAAGAATTTGCAATGGGATAAGCTGAAACTCGAGTTGCTTTTGTGAGAAAGACTTTCTTTACTTGGTTGTGTAAAGAAATAAAGAATACTTAAGTGAATACGAATAGCAATGAATGAAAGAGTAATTCTTTCTTTTTTTCTTTTTTTTTTTTTTTTTTTTTTTTTTTTTTTACGTTTCGAAATATGAAAAGCGCTTATGTTAGTCATTGATCTGGAGTAACTAGGATGATTTCTTTGCTTGATATTTTTGATTGCACTCTCAGACAAAGAGTCATAATCATATACTTTGTTTCATAGTTTTATGTTTGTTGATCTAACCTGCTTTTCCATAGTACCAGAGTAATTTTCCTCCTCGCACCTTATAACCTTTCCTTAATCTTCGACAAACATGAATTCAAATCCTCTTTGTGTTCATTTTCTTAAGCAAGTTTTGGATTATGCATATGGTTTAATTCCGTATATACGCAAACATCTTGAGTCAATAACCCTTTCTTATCGCTCTTTGCAACAGAAGATTCTAGGAAATGTTTAAAGAGATGAGATACTCAACAACATTACAGAAGGATCTGCTTAATCTTAATTCGAAACAATTGCAACAGTACTAAAAATGAATGAAGATTAACACAGAATTAAGGCAGAGAATCTGACAAATGCAATAAGTATTATCTCTTTTAGCTCTTCTTTGAGCTGAAGAAAAACTGTGTAGCGATTCAACAACGTTTTACTTTGACATAATTCATTGCCCTCGGAAAATTCCAGAACATTTTTTATTCTTTTATGGACGATTTTCTTTTTCAGATAAATGCTGTAACAATTTTGGTTTTGTCATTAATATTTCATATAACCTAATATATATATATATATAATTTTAAAAAGATGAGTATATTAATTAATTACCCGGCTGGAGTTTTCTTTTATATACTTTTGGCAATGTAACAATTAAAATTTATTTTTCGTCTTGAATGAAATTACTCTTAACAATGCATAAAAATAAAAATGCTAAATGATTCAACAGACTGTAATATACATGGACAACATTAAGGAATAAACGTAACAATCTTCCCATTACTTCAACGCAATGTTTCAACAATAAGGCAATAAGGCAACCACCGCAACAATAACAAAGGAATCTACATGAATTGAAAAAAACATTCCAATGAACATAGGACTAAATACTGCATGTATATATATATCGCAGCTAAGGAACTAGACACGATTAATTTTACACATAGAACTTATTTTGTATTAAGTCTGCTGCTAAAACTACAAAAGCTTATTTTTTTTTCAACAGTGTAAAATTTATATTTTACAGAATATTAAAATAGAATAATTTACTAATATACATTATTGTGATAAGCCTTGCAACAGCATTTTCAAACCTTCGCCGAGATTACAGAAAAAAGATCTCCTCCAGTTCCTTACCAGAGAGTAGCGTTCCCAAAACTGATGCAACGTTCCCTCTTTGTACTGCCATACTGATGAGTTGTAGTAGAAAAGAGGTTGCTCTATCGTTTTCATCTATATATATGATAGAAAAAAAGACCGATATTAGTGTCGAATCCATAGTTCTCGCTGAGATAAATAGTGACAGTTGCGATGCCGTGTAAATCCACATTCAACCCCGCAACTTGGGGAGGGAAAGGAGGAGATATATAACAATGATCGATATCAGAGAGAGCTTCAGGAATAGTAAAAAGTGACTGACTAACGAAACATAATACTATTTTTCTTATTTTAACCTAGCGAAGCGGGTAATTGACGAAATTATTAGGGTATAATAATTGCATATAATCATCATTATATATAAAACTACATGAACTGACATAAAATAAAGGGGTACTTCCGGTTGTCGTGGGAAGCTGAAATTTTTCATGACTGTAGCTTTCCAAGGCTAACCAACAAGAAAATTGCCAAAAGTGAATATTTTTAATTTTAGGGGGTCTAAAGAGTGTATGAAGAATTTCCCCATGTGATTTAAATGGGCCTTTTTTTGGACATACCATCTCATGTTTTAGGTACTTGGGATTAGAATAAAAACTTGAAATTCAGTATGCTTGCACGTTTTCATTGGCATTACCTAAGTATATCAGCAAAAATAAAAATTTCCAATACTAGAGTAGTGTTATAGACAACTGAAAGATCTTTCCCATATTATTTAGATGAGTCGTCTTCTACACCCCAAAAATGTTTAGGCACTTCCGGGAAGATTAGAATGATGAAATTTCGCATGTTTGTAGCCTTCCGAGACTAACCGACAGAAAAATTGCCAAAAGTGAATATTTTTAATTTCTAAGGGGTCTAAAGGGGAATGAAGAAATTCCTATGTTATTTAAAAAAAAAACGTGTTCTTGGGATAAAAAATCTTATCTTTAAGATAGTTGAAATACGAAAATAAACTTGAAATTCGGTAGAATTTTGGGTTTAAGAGGAGCGAGGTCGTAGGCCGAGCAAAGGCGGGAGTGTGAGGGCGAAGCCCCCAGCTGGACAAATTCAGGAAATATGAAGAGCAAATGCATGAAATTCATTGTTAATGCAAAGGTATGATACATAAGACATACGAGGCCGTAGGCTGAGCAAATGCGGGAGCCTTGGGGCGGAGACCCCAGCTAGTCAAAGCTAGTCTATTATATACAAAGCGAATGTAAGTTTCTGTCTGATAGCATTACGCAATAGACCCTAACTACTATTGAACAAATTGGAATGATATTTTACATATTTATCAGCCTTAGCCCACCTCACAATGATCATATATTACTTGTATTAAAATACATTTCCGAAGGGGAAGCGTGGAAGCCGCATGATTTATGTAAAAAAAAGGAAAAAAAAAAAGAAAAAAAAGAAAAGAAAAGAAAAAAAAGTTTCTCAAGAGCCCGTCAAGTTAGGAAGACGTAACTTGGTGTATAAACCAAGGATGTTATAAAATAGAGGATCTGCCCATACAACAAAATCGTGAAGCCATACGTCACAGCTTCGCCACACCTACTCTGTCCACTTCGAGCCACTAAGATCACAATGTTTCGAGCAAACAATCATAGCGGAAACGAGAGTAGCCAATCAGACGTGCCAGCTCGGACGACGCTCGGTTGATTTTTGGCTTCATATAGTTCATGTGATGAAGCTACGTATGGGTAGATTCTCTATTTTATAACATCTTTGGTATAAACTCACCGTTAGAAATAAACGAGTTGAGTTGAGTTGATTTTGAGTTTAACGTCCCGTTCAGCAGCGAGGCTATATGAGACGTGGACCTACTGATTAACGTGGAATCCGAACCACATGAGCTCCCGCTGGGAATCGAACCCGGGTCTCCCACGCCAAAGGCGCGTACGCTAACCGCTTAGCCACGAAGGAGCTCTAGAAATAAACGAAGCATATCTTAAAAATCCGTTTTAAGGGGAAGGGGGCATCAATCCATATGAAAACGTGCGTATGTATGCGTGCATGTTACAATATAACTCTCGTATACCTTCAATAATCATAACCTAACTTGGTATAATATATCTTGAAAGAAAAGAAAGTTGTGGGGGTTAGACATTAGGGTGGGTCGAAAACATTTTTTTTTTTGTGAAATTTGAAAATGGGTAGTGCGAAAAAGTTGCTACCCGTGGCAGAGACTTTGCACAAAAAATTGGGTTTTTGAGAAACACCCTTTACCCTGCCGCATCCGCCTTGAAAATTTAATATTTTGGTAAAACGGCAGCCCGTTCAACTCTACAGAAGCATCGACTGTGTCTACAGAAGCTCGGTGATACTCCTGATGACATTTAAGCCCAAGTTTAGACAAGAAGCGGCATGTCAGGTGGTCTCGGAATCGATACGGGCAACGCCGAAGACATTTCTCTTTGTTATATATTTAATTCACTTCTTTACTAACCATTAGTTATCAATCTTTTCGAGACTACGTTCCTTGGGCGATTGCGATTGTACAGTCCGCAGCAAAAAAAAAAAAAAAAAAAAAAAAAAAAAAAAACCTGCAACATGAGCATGTAAGTTTATTGTGAAACGACGAAGTCTTTTACTCCAAAATAAGTGTGCAGTTGAGGACGCCGAGGTTTTTCCTGGCGTGATTCGTGCCACTTAGCGTTATGTTGATTCCTTGAGTTGTTAGGGGTAGTTTCACAATAAACTTACATGCTCATGTTGCAGGTTTTTTGCTGCGGACTATACAGACGAAGCAGTCTAAGAACCAGGAAAAGGCTTCAACTTTTAAAATCATTCTTCAACAATGAGTACATATAAAATGAAAGGAAAAGCCTAAAGCTTTGATAATCCATGAAATTCATAAAGGCTTTTGTCCAATATTAAGAAAAAGGTCTATTCTCAAAACCTCCCTAAAAGGTTCATCTCCAACCCTCAACGGACAAGATCATGCTGGCAGTTTATTGGGACCAAGTCAGTGGTAAGTGGGTCAGGGAAAGACTTTCATGAACACCCCACGCATAGTATTGACAAGACGTCATAACGTGGTTCTGCCAGTACCATTGCTTTAACACTTTTACATTATATCTCATTATTTATTTAGACTCTCATATGTAAGTGGATTTTCTGGAATCAGGTTCATTGTTTTCAGGCCTACAAAAGTTATCATCAAAAGAGAAAATTCACAGCACTTGTGCTTTTAGGAATTATCACTCAAGGATGTTATAAAATAGAGGATCTGCCCATACAACAAAATCGTGAAGTCATACGTCACAGCTTCGCCACACCTACTCTGCCCACTACGCGCCACTAAGATCGCAATGTTTTGAGCCAATAATCATGGTGGAAACGAGAGTAGCCAATCAGACGTGCCGGATCAGACGATGCTCGGTTGTTTTTTGGCTTCATTGAGTTGATATGTTGAAGATACGTATGGGCAGATCCTCTATTTGATAACATCCTTGGTATCACTATACATTTCTTTTTTATCCTTTAGGGTTACAAACTACTAGGGAGAAGAGATGTACTAAAAAAATAAATAAAATTATATGACAATTGCGACCAGTGGCAATTGTGATTATGTGAAAAACCAGAGATAAATGCGATCATTTTCTATAGAAGGTTATTTGAAAAATATGAGCTGTGCCAATTGCACTTATCAATTCTTAATCATCTTATAAGTTTGAAACTGAAACGAAATGAAATGCTTAACGTCCCACTATGCATATGCCTATGCCTGTGCCTATGATTATGCCTATTAGGCTAAGGGAGAGGATGATTAAAGCAAAAGAATAATCATGGAAGAATTGGTGGAGTTTAAAAAGTGGAATTGAACAGGAGTACCCCCGAGAAAACCCACGAGCACGATGTTGTTCACCACAAACTTATTTCGCAGGGGATCGAAACAGGAACTCCACTCACCAGAGGTAAGATCTCTACCACTGAGCCACCATGCAATAATCTTAAAAGTTTGTATGAATTTTAAGATTGATATTTGAGGAATGCATTTCCAAAACATGCTAAATCCAAAAATATGGAAGAGTATGGAAAAATATGGATTTTGAATTGAATATAGAAGAGTACACTATGGAACCTTTTACGTTAAATTTTGTAATTATTATTATTATTATTATTATTATTATTATTATTATTATTATTATTATTATTATTATTATTATTATTATTATTATTTGTTAAAACACATTATTTTCTGCGGTAAATTCTGTTTGAAATATCACTTTAGTGCCAAAACATGCTATATCCGAAAAAAATTATTTCCTAAATATGCTATGTCCAATTTCATGGCATAAAACATGCTAGTGAAGGTGACAGAAAGAAACTTATAGTTAGGTATATGGTTCATAGAGCTAGAGCAAAGCGTTTTTTTTTGTTTTTTTTTTTTTTAGATTTGAATCTAGGCCAGATAATACAATTGCCGTAAATTTCTACTTAATACAAAATCAACCTCTTCCAAAGACGTCAAAAGACAGTCATATTACTCAAGACAGCTGTGGTACTACATCTTCGGAGTGGTTTTACATGAAACGGATGGCTTGCTTAAGAAAGAAAATGTTCATTTTTTTTTTTTTTTTTTAGATGGTTGAAAATCGAAAATGGACGTAGCTGCAATGAAATTGTATCATGTTTGTCACATTTTCTTAACAGAGTGTTCACTCCAATTACTTTGGACCAGGGGTAAAAGTAAGGAGATACACGGGGGGATGCCGTGCCCCACCTCCGAAAAATATGATCGGCAACCCCCCAGTTCCTAAAAAATTACAATGGGCAAAGATAGGCAGGGTGACGGCTTGATGTCATGCCACTACCTACCGTCCCCCTACTTTTTCAAATCCACTGTCATCCCTGCTTTGGAAGGAATTATAGGTCTGTGATTCTTCTCCGATTCGTGCACAGGTCAAAGCAAGAACTACGCAATGTTATTGGTGTTGATGCGCTTCTGTCAGAAGAAAAAGTTGCCACCTTCTGACAGAAGTTGTTTGAATGCCACCTTCAAAATGAAATCTTTAAGTTTTACGTCCCACGGTTATGCCGGTTAGGCTAAAGGAGACGGTGATGATGAGAGATGAATGAAATGGTGGAATGAAGAAAGTGGGAGGAAACGGGAGAACCCCGAGAAAACCCACGAGCGCGGTGTTTGTCCACCACAAAGTTCAAGTGGCGGGGGCTAGGGTCGAACCCGGGACCCCAAGCACCAGAGGTGAACGCTCTACCACTGAGCCACCGCGCCCCCTAATGCCATCTTCAGTTGCGGGGTTATTCATGTAAAGGAAGTTTTCTTAATAATTCTCATTTAAACAATGTGTAGTTAATGTGCCACACAAGAAAGAAAAATGCTAATCACATTAAACAATAACATTTTTTTTTTTTTTTTTTTGGTATGCACTCCATACATTTTGTAACTTTGTTTAAAGATTTAAAGTCTTTATGAATTCATAGTTCAATACTTCGCCTCTTTAGTGTCAAAACATACTAAATCCTCAAATATTGTTTTCAAAACATGCTGAACGCCAAGTTTGTTGCCCAAACATGCTATGCGCCAACTAAACCGTTTCAAAACCCTAACTTCTAGATCTTTGACAGGTTTAAAATTTTGCCAGCACAATCCTCTGTCTAGAGTCTATAAGTAGTTTCTTGAATCACTGCGATAGTGTTTCAATGTAAAAAGATATAGTTTTTTTTTTTTGCCCTTTCCGAAAAATTCTACCAAACGGATTTAGCATTGTTTTGGAAATACATTCCTCATTTGATATTCAAGCTAAAAGCTAGTCAAAGACCGTTGAGTGGGAAAACTATTCATATAAAGGAAAATATGACTAGTTGATACATAGCCAAACGACAGAATAATATTATTGTCTGTTGTGATTACTAAATCAAATGACTGCATCTTGAATAAGCCATCAATCGGTGGACAATAAGATCATCAAACGGTTTATAACGCATTTAACAGCTGTAGTAAACAATTTACAGACGCATATAATATTCTTGCTGACTGAGAGCAGCAACAATAAAATGAATGTGTTTCCAGGATGAAGGTGATTATTCTTCAACGCTGCAGCTTTTACTAATGGAAAATTGGAGTAATTACTGAACTATTTTATACAACAGTGGTTGAAATACGAAGATATTTCTGTGGATATATCAATTTACTACCAGCGAAAACACCGAAAACTAATAATACGGTAGAAGGATGAAATGATAAAATAAATGAATTGCTCAGTAGATTCTATTCAAAGGTTCAAAACTTGATCATTTTTTTTTTTTTGTCTCAAAGTGGAAGGAGAAATCGTGAACTAACTTTTATGAGAATAGAATTTTTACTAAATGGAATCAAATGACATAAACTATACATATCTACGTAAAATATACGTAGTCATGGGAGACGGATTAAGGAACTGACAGAATCGTTTAGAAGCACGAAGTTACTGGTGATTTCAGAAAATGCCTGTGAGCCTTGGTCCATGCCCAGGACCTAGATTTGTGCGAATTCTTCTGTGAAACTGACGATGCATGATGATGCTGATACATCATTGCTCATATATGGTATATAATAACAGTATTAGGTAAGCAAGTGTTAGGTACTAAGAAAAAAAATACCACCAAGTAAAGACCAACACTGATTTTAAGCATTCCCAAACAATTGACCATTAGGTCTGGGTTCCAACTATTTTGCCAGCCTCAGGCTAGGAAAAAGTGCGAGAAAAATCAGTATTTGATCAATAATGTTACTATGTTTATAACAATGTTATTATTATTATTATTATTATTATTATTAATAATAATAATAATAATAATAATAATAATAATAATAATAATAATAATAATAAAAATTATGACACCTCAATATTTTGACACTTTCAGTTGATAGCAATTGTCGTGGGTTGCAATCGTCACAGGTCGCAATTGTTGCGATACCACACAATTTTGCAGAAGAATGAACTAATGATAATCATAAGTGTATTTTAAGTGCTACGAATAACGTAATAATAATAATAATAATAATAATAATAATAATAATAATAATAATAATAATAATAATAATAATAATAATAATAATAATAATAAAGTACTTGTTTGCTAGGCTTATTTGTCAAGCCTAAAGTTTTGGACTGCAGCTCCGAAAAACATCCTGTGTACAGTTTCCATGTTCCTGTATGCAGAGAAGTTGTTCCAGTTTAGCATGTATTTCTCAAATGGGTTGCTTCATACGTGTAATGCTCTATTTATTGAGCTAATAAAACACAATGCTTGTAGAAATTGGAAATCTTAAGTGTTCATACGTAAAGAGAGCTGTATCTGCATTAGTCACGTGGAAGTATTGCACCAGCTACCTTGGCATTTAGAATTCCTCTTCATCTACAACATTCAAAGACTACAACTACAATGGTTTTTTACTGTTACAATAAGAGAAAGAAGGTTTATTCTGGCCGACGTGAATGAAATTTCACGCACAATAACACTCGTTTTATTCTCTCGTTTTTAATTCTTTCTGCAAACTTTGTATACCAGATTATAATCACAAAGGGATACATTTACTAGATGTTTAGTATGATTGTCGATTATGTTTCCTGCGCTGGTCGTCGAGCTTTCTCAATGAAAAATTAATGAAAAATATGTAATGGTGGGTTATAAAATTTGCATGCATATTTCAATTCTGTTTTCGATTGATTCCTATGTTCTGCAGGAGACCTCAGTTTTTGCTTTTCGATAACAAAATATTTTGACCTTCACTTCAAGTTAAATAGAGAATTCCGTTTTAATATTCGTGTTCTGCATCTTGACACTATATAACCTCTCAATTATAAGGATAGGAAGCGAATTCTTACACACTGATCAAAGTAGATGTTATCATGTTTATGTAAACGGAAAGGAAACAATAGTGTTAAATCTTAAAGGTTTCAAACGAACACAAATCAGTTTGTTTCCCTTCATGTTATTCCGTTTGTGTTAAGAATAGAGTTACCAAATCTTACTTTTTTTTTAACCGCAAGCATTACGTTTATCAGGCACGTGTTGCGTTACTTGTAGGTTTTTATTTGGGGTGGGAGATTTTGCCCCCTAAAACCGTTTTCCGCAGAAAACATTTTTTTTTTTTTTTTTTTTTTTTTGCGTATTGTCACAACACAACGTGTCGTTACAATTCTTCATGCCCTTAAAACACTTCTGACATACCGTTGTTAGCACTTTTGATATTTCACGATCAAAGTTTTGGTGTGGTCCGTGTCCCACTCAAACGTTTTTCTTTCTTTCTTTTTTTTCAGGAAAATACAAAACCCGTATTCCCTCATTTTATAGAGGGTGTGAGGGTTTTCACGAGGTTCTCCCGATTCCTCTCACTTGATTCATTCCACCATTACATTTATTTCTCATCATCACTATTTCCTTAAGATTTCATTTCAGTTTGTTTTAGACCAAGAACATAATATTCCCATATTACTTTTTTAACCGAAGCTGTCTTCTACTTCATTGCGCTGGCAATGTCGTTGAAACCGCGTTGGCCGACGTGAGAGGAGCGGTGAAGGTCACACGCCAGTTTGCTTGAGGCATGCTATTTAAAGAAAATGAAATGAAAATCTTTCGGTTTAACGTCTCACGATTATTCCTCTCAGGTTAATCAAGACAGATTATTAAGGCATGTGATTGATAATGAAAAAAATGGGGAAATGAGATATTGTGAGAAAACAAGAGTACCCCGAGAAAAACTCACGGGCACTATGTTGTCCACCACAAACATACTTGGCCGGGGATCGAACTTGGGACCCCACGCACCAGAGGTAAGCGCTCTACCACTGAGTCACCATGCCCCCATCCCCACTCATAATATAAAAAAAGGACTCTAGTATGTGGGGGGTTTTTAGTTCGATCCAAGCTCACACCTAGTGTAGGATTGCCAACTGGCCGGTTTTGCACCGATCTGGCCGCAAAAAAAAAAAAAAAAAAATCTGTTATTTTGATTAAAGCCGGTGACCAGTACAAATTTCTTACCAGCTCCTTTATGACCGTTTTTTTTTTCTTTTTTTCAAGTTTGCCTAGTTCGAAATAATTTCACCTAGTTCGAAATATAGATTTAAAAAGTGACTTTCATTCTGTAAATTCAAAATTGTCACCTTTCTCCATCTATCCAAGATTAATATATTTTGTTCATCACTTTAGACAATTTTAAAGAGACGACATGAACTGTATCAGGGAAAGTGTGGAATTTACTTGTAAAGAATATTATACATTTATTGAGAAAATAACTTCTTAAAGCAATTTCCTATAGTTTAACTATAAGCTTAAAGAATACACTTCATTTTCCAAATCCAAAATTGTCACGTAAAGATTAATATACTTTTGTTCGTCTGTTTCGATAATTTTAAAGAAGTGGCAGTTACTTATAAATACAATAAAATGATTAATGCCGATTTCAGTTTCTCATTTATAGCGCAATGTATCTATTAAGCTTATTAGTGAATGCACTAAAGATATACAGAATACAGGTACTAATGTACTTTTGTTCACAATAGCACATTTTCTATGGGTTGGTCTTTTTGAAGAGAGCTACTTCACGCTTAGACCTATATCATAGGGAATTTTGAGAGGGTGCCACTTTTTTTTTTAATTTTCCAGAATTGGCAACACTAACGCAGTGGGTTTTGTGGTGGATTAACAGCATGTGAGTGGGTTTTCTCTGGGTTATACCATGTTCTCTCGTTTTCTTCATTCCAACATTCCTTCATTATCGTAATTACGTTTCCCGTAACCTTTAAACATAACATAGGAAGTTAAAGTGAAAACAGAAGAAGAAGAAAGACAATTCCAAGAAAAATCGATCAAAATGTTTATCTAAAGAACCAACAGCAAAACAAGATATTCAAAATTATAATATCAATTCTTCAGTCGCGACAGTGAGTCAAAATACATGATATAATTGCATACAAGGCCGTCATATACAATGAGATATTGTTAACCAAAAATCTGGAAAATTCGAAAAGCGTGAGAACACAGGAAGAAGTACCCTATAGCCCATCCTGTCATTAACGTATGTTGTTCTTAATTTTATTGCTCACTTGTTTGTAAATTTGTCTTTTTTTCCAGCCTACGCAGATGCTGTTGGCTTTGAAATCAAACAAATATTGCATTCAATTGTATGCATTCCCTGAGAAGGGTCAGTCGCAAAGGCACCTAGGAAATGCCAGTGCTGATAAAGCAGAATCGCATTGAAAACATAAATTGTCTTTTTGCATTTCTTAGATGGACGTGAGAGGTCATGAAGATCTCATGTTTCACGAAGTTTCCCAGATAAAACCCTTACCCAGCTTAGCGTTCTGAGACGCTAGAGACGAACACAAGCAGACGGCGTCGGATAGTCAAGCTGAACTGATCTCTTCATCTTAGTGATGTAAAGTGTTATTTAGTGTTGAACTGTAAACGTGTCGACAAGTTCAAGTCTTACTTGGTATTGAACTGTGAACGTGTTGTCAGGTTCATACATATTCTTCAGACAATTGCCATATCAGAAATAAGAAAGCAGAATCAGGCATCACATTCTCGAAAGCAGGAAACATTTGGTTCTTGTATTTTCTGGAAAACGGTAAGCAAATTATTTTATGCTAAACACAATTGAAATCTTGAAAAGATTAGATTTCTGGTGTGTATGTGTGTTTGTTTGTCTTTGAGCAAAAATTAAACGAACACTGGTAAGTGCAGGAACGGCTGTACATCGCAAAACTCATCAAGAATTGTTATCAACAGACGTCCAACATTGGAAACGTCATTGGCATGGGAAATTTTTAGTTGGAAGTCCCTGGCCAAGAAGATGAATGGTTAATCTTAGCAGCGGGTTTTAAAGCACAGATTACGCCCACGAAATTATTTGTGGGTGACATTTTTTTAAAATTGAAAACAGTACAATCTTGAACCACGAGACCGATCTCCATCAAATTTTCAACGTAGATGAGATTCAAACCTGGGATGGTCTTTATCATTTCACTTTGACGGTGCAGCTTAGCAGAGGGGAGGGGAAGATTTTAAAAAATGATCAAAAATGACCGATACTAGTGTCGAATCCATAGTTTTCGGGGTCGCTGAGATGAACAGTGACACGTCCAATGCCGTTTAAATCCAAATTCAGTCTCGCAAGTTGGGAGAGGAGGAGATATATAAAAATTATCGAAAATTACTGACATTAGTGTCGAATCCATAGTTTTCGGGGTCACTGAGATGAACAGTGGTACTTCCGATGATGTTTAAATCCAAATTCAGCCCCACAACTTGGGGAAGGGATATATATATCAGTATATATACGTTAAATCCAAATATATATATAAATGATCGAAAATAACCGATAGGAAAAAAACACTTCAGTAATAGTAAAAAGTTACTGACTAACTGAACTTGTTACTATTTTTTTATTTTAACCCTGAGAACCGGATAATTAACGCTAGTAGTAAATATGCGGAGAAAGGTAACTTTGTAGGAGATAATTTGAAGTGGAATGGTAAATTTGAAAGGGTTGCACCCAAGCCCTTGGGAAACTGAGCAGCTATAGATTTTGCGAAGGTGAAGAAGAGGAGCGCACCCACCGGGGGGGGGGGGGTCCACCGAGTCTGCACCAGGGGCACAATCATGTAGCATCTATCTGTAGCATCTATACTACATCTTGGGGGTGCCTAGATGCACAGGCAGGTTTTAGGTTGTGCGGATGAGATTTTGTGGGGGGGACATATTTTTTTATTGAAAAGTTAGAATCGAAATTATTTATACCATGATGATGCCTTTGAAACTGAAAAAAAAAATGAAATGAAATGTTTCAGTTTAACGTCCCACGATTATGCCCTTTAGACTAAGGGAGACAATGATTAAAGTAAGTGAATGATAGTGGAAAAATTGGTGTAATGAGAAACTGGAAGGAAACGGCAGTACCCCGAGAAAACCCACCATGTTGTCCGCCACAAACTTATTTGGCCGGGAAACCCACCCACGCATTATAAGTAAGGTCTCTACCACTAAGCCTCCGTCCCGCAACTTCGAAATTGAATACAATTAAATCTACAAACTAAGTTATTGTGATTCTGTTACAACCAACGTCGGTTTCCTTTACTAGGTTTAGGGGGAGGGCGCAA
This sequence comes from Thermobia domestica, assembly GCF_964235325.1. Lineage (NCBI taxonomy): Eukaryota > Metazoa > Arthropoda > Insecta > Zygentoma > Lepismatidae > Thermobia > Thermobia domestica. The sequence goes on along the minus strand of NC_137459.1, from coordinate 35,412,854 downwards.
GGGCGCCCATGTTGTGGTTTCCAAAGGGGGGGGGGGCAAATATAAGCGAGCTTTCAAATATAGTCTCAAATTTTGCTATAACTAATGTAAAAATCTATTGGGCTTTCGATATTCCCAAGTACGATTTCCTCTTAGGGGGCAAGCACCCCACCTTGGTCCCCCTGATTAGTCGCCCTTGGGAGGGCGTGGTAAATTTGGGGATCTCCAACGCTTGAGGGCAACGGCGCCGGCTTTCCAAAATTTTTGTGGGTACATATCAATGGCAGGACATTTCATGTACATTTCGGGTACCTGTCAATTCCTTTTGGTTAAAATCTTTTATGAACACTGTCATAAAGAGCTGTGCTCGATTCTATTTACAATATGGATGAGTGTGTTGCCTGGTTGATTTGCGCAAACACATTTAAAATGTTTGTATATACAAAAAGTATTAAAAAGTAAACAATTATGTTTTAGAATTTAAAAGGTTTCACTTCCGTCTCAATGTTTTAATTGCTTACGTTTTGAAAATGGCAAGTGACAAATATTTATGTTATTTTGTTTCTGTCAAAGTAAAAACCTTGTGGGTGCGGGTACTGCGCACGCACAAGATTATTTGTGTGGGTGCTGGAGCCCTGGAGCACCCACGTAGTCGACGCACATGCTTGAGGGTTATGGGCATCACTGATTGAAGTACTTGAAAATTACATGTTGTTTTCTTTCACATGTATAATAACACCAGTTTAACACTACCTGGACGTAGTGTCTTCTAGTATTGGAACCCCCCTAAAAAAACTTCGGACCCCCTCTAACAAAAAAAAAAAAAAATTCTGAGTGTGCACCTGTTAAAGAATAAACTTGGATTGAATAATGATAAACGTAGGGCTATTCACGAGACGAAACAAAATTTTGTGATCATGTTTAAGACAAAGCAGAAATTTTCCATTTTTTTTCGAATTGAGACATCAATTTTACTACACCATTCCGAGACGAGACAGTGTCAATTCCTTTTTTATAAGTAACCCTAGTTGGCAAGCGTTTGTTTTTTGAAGCGATGAATCCAGTGGCGGGTTCAGCCTGAGACCGGGGCGCCTAGTCCCCCAGTCTTTTTTAGTTACCAAAATAATTTCAGCTATTATTTATATACTTTTTAAAGATATATTAAACTCATAATATACCTATCATAGTCTGGCTACCCCCGGGTTTCATCTTCTGGATCCCCCACTTGGATAAATCTCCAGAATTTTAATTGTTATGCTTATATATACTTTTTAACCCGTTTTAAAAATATTTTTCTTATATAATTTTCTGTCCGAAAACGAGAAATATATTGAATCGGTTCACAGTTGCTTTGAATAAGAATATAACTGCCAAATTTTATCTAACTCTGTGGCTAACAAAACGTGAAGATTGGTCATCACAGAAACAAAAATGTATTATTGAATCTTGTCCATACGTAGCCAATTTTATAAACCTTTCATACTTTTTTCCTCCTCTCCCACCTTCTCTGTCTTCCTAAAGGTCTCTTTCTCACAGGATTATCGAAAATATGAAATGAAATATTTCAGTTTAACGTTCCACTATTATGCCCTTTATCCTAATGAAGGAAGACGATGATTAAGGCAAGTAAATGATGATGGAAGGATTGGTGGAATGCGAGTGTGGGAGGAAACGGGAATACAGCGAGAAAACCCACGGCCACGATGTTGTCCACCACAAACTTACTTGGCCGAGAATGGAACTAGAGACCCCACGCACCAGAAAAAGCACTCTACCACTAAACAATCCTATCCCTCGCACAGGATTATCGAATAGAACCTAATGTACCGCACATGTATGAGCACTCCTTCATCTTAGATTTCTGGATGTTTGTCATTTATAAATATGATATATAAAATAGTTATTTCCGAAACTATCAGGCGTATAACTACAATATATACAGGGTGTTTCGAAACAACACCGACAACGCTTGGGAAGTGATTCCTGACACCAAGATAGGACAAAAAGTATAGACCAACCTGGATGCACAAAGGCTCCCTTTCGGAGTTACAGGCTGGCGAAAATATCAAAAACTGAACTTTAAAGGTTCATAGCTCCAAAACTATGCGACATAACGTAATCGGGTTAAGATTTCATTTAGGAAATAGTATATGTTCTTAAGGTAATCACGAAGCATTTTTTATAGAGGGAGTTTGGCTACGGGCGTATAATTTGAAGTACTCTCCAACTACCTCTATAAAACTTATTGCGGAAGTACCACAGGATTCTGAAACATGGGTATTTGGATAGGGTGCATACTAGTTCCTAAGCGAATTCTTGACACGACTACAGTAGGTCCCACAGTATTGGAGCTATGGACCATGGACCTTTACGTTTCATTTTTTCATGCCTTTGCCAGCCTGCAACTCCGAAAGCAAACATTTCTGTACCCAGGTTGGTCTATATTTTTTGTGTTATCTTGGTGTCGGGAATCATCTAGTGATGAGCAAATGCAAGACCAAGACCAAGACCCGGGTGGTCTTGGTCTTGGTCTTGGTCTTGCACATGCGGTCTTGGTCTTGGTCTTGCACTGGAACCCTCGGTCTTGGTCTTGGTCTTGGTCTTGCACACCTAGTCTTGGTCTTGGTCTTGGTCTTGCACACCCAGTCTTGGTCTTGCTTGCAAGAGTCTTGCAAGTTTTGCGTTTAAGAAATCTATGATTTTCATAAGTAAATTTTACTCTGGATATAAGGGATAATAAATCCTACATTGCGTCAATAGTGAGGGAAATACAATGTATGTTTCTAAATTTAATATATTTTACCTTCGTGTAAGTGTGATGATACTGTAAAACATAGGCGATGACCTTTACTTTTTTTTTTTCAATGGGTGATTACGCTTCACTATTTATAAGATAAATCACAACATTTCGTAATATTTTTATATGTTTTAACAGATCCAATACTCCACTGGTTCCCAAACTGGGGAGGCTACCCCTGACAGTGAGACGCATGAAAGAAAACCAAGACAGCACAGATTACTGAAATACCATAAATTGCAAAATTATTTTTACACTCTAAAGGCGTCAGATTTTTTTCTTTCCAACCACGATTAGCTCATCTTTGTATTGAACAAACTCCCAATTAAATATTGAAATTTCGTTTTACAGATTCTAATATGTACTGTATGGGGCAGAAACAAGGACATTACGCAAAAACGATTAAACAGTCAGACTTTCGAAATGTGGGCATGGAGAAAAAAAGGAGAGAATCAGCTGGGTTGAACGGAAAAAGGAATGCGAAGGTTTTAGAAATAGTAGCAGTAGGGGATAAAAGAAGAATTTTAGATGTAATTAAGATGAGGACATTGGCTGAGGAGGAACTGTATTATGAGGGACGTGCTAGAGGGAGGGGAGGAAGGAGATTTAGTTGAAGAAAGACATTAAGACAGAAAATTGCTACGTTAAGACGAAGAGACTAGCTGAGGACCAGTCATCGAAGCTTCTCAGGTGCAGCAAGTGACCTGCCAATAATGACAGAATAGCTATTATTATGACGATGATGATGTTTTGCAATATTGACCAAAAAAGAGAAAAAAATTAAAATAATAATAATTAAACCTCTTAATATTTTAGAATATGAAATGAATTTGTGAGTTTTAGTCCCACGATTATGCCGGCTAGGCTAAAGGAGACGGTGATGATGAAAAATGAATGAAAATGGTGGAAAGAAGAAAGTGGAAGGAAACGGGAGAACCCCGAGGAAACCCACGCACACGGTGTTTGTCCATCACAAAGTTCACTTGGCGGGGGCTGGGATCGAACGAGGGGCCCCAAACACCAGAGGTGAACGCTCTACCACTGAGCCACCGCGGCCACAATATTTTAGAATAATTTGAGTGAAAACTGAAAACGACTGAACTGTCTATGTCTTTTGTGTAAATTCAATTTATATAAATACTTTAGACCTACATTAGAAATACATAATAACGGCATCAAATTTCAAGTTATTTGAAATAAGTACGAAATCACTCTCAGTTGTGAATATAGATTATTTATTATTGTATACTGTTATATCGGTGAATCCTAGATATGCCGTATACCTAAGGGGGCTAGTGATGAGCAAATGCAAGACCAAGACCAAGACCGGGGTGGTCTTGGTCTTGGTCTTGGTCTTGCACACCCAGTCTTGGTCTTGGTCTTGCACTGGAACCTTCGGTCTTGGTCTTGGTCTTGGTCTTGCACACCCAGTCTTGGTCTTGGTCTTGGTCTTGCACACCAAGTCTTGGTCTTGCTTGCAAGAGTCTTGCAAGTTTTGCTTTTAAGAAATCTTATGTTTTTCATATGTAAATTTTACTCTGGATATAAGGGATAATGAATTCTACGATGCTCCAATAGTAACGGAAATACAATATATGTTTTTAAATGTAACATAGTTTATCTTCGTGTAAGTATGATAATAGTGTACAACATAAGTGATGACCTTTATTTTTTTATTGGGTGCCCACGCTTCGCTAATCTTTTTATATTTTTTAACAGATCCAACACTCCACAGGTTCCGAAACTGGGGAGGCTACCCCTGAGACGAATGAAAGAAAATCAAAACGGTACAGATAATTGAAATACCATGAAATGCAAAATTATTTTTACACTCTAAAGGCGTCAGATTTTTCTTTTCAACCACGTTAGCTAATCTTTGTGTTAAACTTATAATTAAATATTGAGATTTTGTTTTACTGATTCCAGTGGGGCAGAAACATGGACATTACGCAAAAGCGATGGAAAAAATTACAGACTTTCGAAACATGGGCATGGAGAAAATGGAGAGAATTAGCTTTGTTGAACGGAAAACGAATGAGAAGGTGTTAGAAATATTAGCACTAGGAGAAAAAAGAAGAATTTTAGATATTGATAAGAGAAGAAAGAGGAACTGGTTGGGATATTGGCTGTGGAGGACGTGCTAGAGGGTATGGTGAAAGGAAAGAGAGAGAGGGAGAAAAGGAAATTGTAGTTGAAGGAAGATATTAAGAAAATTGCTACATTAAGACGAAGAGACTAGCTGAGGACCACCGTACATCGAGATTTCTCAGTTGCAGCAAGCAACTAGCCGATAATGGCAGAATAGCTTTGATGATGATTATGATGATATGTTTAGCATATCGACAAAAAAGAGAGAAAAAATAAAATAATTATTATAATCAAAACTTAATATTTTAGAATAATTTGAGTGAAAACTAAAAACGACTCATCTGTCTGTCTGTCTGTCTGTCTGTCTATGTCTTTTCTATAAACTCAATTTGTATAAATACTTTTGACCTATATTAGAAGTACAAAATAACGACATCAAACTACAAGTTATTTAAAATAACTGTATAAAATCAGTCTTACTTGTGAATATGGATTACTAGCATCAATTACCCACTTCGTTGGGTTAAATTTTAAAATAATAATAATAATAATATGTTTCGTTAACCAGTCACTTTTCATTATTACTAAGCGCTTTCTGATATCGGTCATTTTCGATTGTTTTTATATTACTCTCCCCTCCTCCTCCCCAAGTTGCGGGGCAGAATTTGGGTTTAAACGGCATCAGAAACATCACTGTTCATCTTAGAGACACCGAAAACTATGGATTCGGCACTAATACCGGTCATTTTCAATAAATTTATATATCTCCTCCTCCCTCGTGTTGCAAGGCAAGGCATCGGAAGTATCACTGTTCATCTCAATGACCTCGAAAACCATGAATTTGACATTGATAATAAGGGTCATTTTCAATAATTTTTATATATCTCCTTCTTCCCCCTTCCCCAAGTTGCGGTGCTGAATTTGCTTTTAAACGGAATCGGAAGTATCACTGTTCACTTTCGTGACCCCAAAAACTATGAATTCGACACATATTAATTTTCGATCATTTTTAGATATTTCTCCTCCCACCGCCAAGCTACGGAGCTAAATTTGGATTTAAACAGCATCGGAAGTGTCATTGTTTATCTCAGCCACCCCGAAAACTATAGAGTCCACTCTAATATCGGTCATTTTCGATTATTTTTAAATATCTCTCCTCTCCCCGGCCCCTAAGCTCCATCGTCAAAGTGATATGACAGAAACCATCTCAGGTCCGAACTTCATCTATGTTGAAAATATGATCGAGATCGGTCGGGTGTTTCAAAAGTTTTATTTATTTTTATATATACCTCCCCCTCCCCTTCTCCTTCCCTAGGCTCTACCATCAAAATGAAACTATAAAAAACTTTCCAGTTAGGAATCTCATACATGTTAAAAATTTGATTAAGGTCGGTCTAGTGGTTCAAGAATTATTAAGTCACAAACTTAGTCACTTTTATTTTTATTTATTTTGATTTTTGTATACCTCCCCCTCCTCCTCCTCCCATACGTTGCTCCTTCAAAGTGAACTGACAAATAACATTCCAGGCCCAAACCTGATCTATATTGAAAATTTGATCGATCTCGAGCTGGTGGTTCAAGAGTGTTCAAGAGATTGGGAGTCACAAGCATAGTCACTTTCAATTTTATAATATAGATTTACTGTTGTAGTGTAATGTTATATCATTCAATCCCCGATGTGCCGTATACCTAAGGAGGCTAAAAATTATATGAATAAACAATTATTCAACGTATAAGCATCTGCCCATGAAATCAAACTTACAGTCACATGCACTAAGTTTTTGTCAATGTCATGAAAATGTTATTTCGATATTAATTTTATGAGCACACATTAAAAATTTACAACGGATGCTTGAGTCTCATAGCCAAGGCCATACTCATGTAGTTAGCACCTATGGTGTACGGAATTACCGATGTTCAATACTACATTTCTCTTCAGTTTTGGAAGAAGAACACCACTAGTATGCTTTGAAATGAAATGAAGTATCTAGTTTAACGTTCCACAGTAATGCACCAACGCTAAGGGAGACGGTGATGATGAAAAAAGACTGAAATGGTGGAATGAAGAAAGTAGGAGGAAACGGAAAAAAAACTAAGAAAACCCACGCACACGATGTTTGTCCACCAAATAGCTTACAGGGCGCAAGATGACACCTGTGTGGCTTGAAAACGAGCAATATCTACAGAAAACGCGAACAACCAATTCAGGAAACGATATACTGTAGCTATATGCTACAGGGGCAGGGACTCACACGGATTGGATAACACTACTGGGAACACATTCACTCTAGTGTCACTTTTACTGAAGTAAAAAATTCAAGTAAAAGATGTAATGAATTTTCTCCTTTTTTACATTGTATAAAAAAATTCAAGTAGTACCAGTACTTGTGCAAGACTCTTGCGCAAGAGTCTTGGTCTTGGTCTTGGTCTTGCAGGTATGGTCTTGGTCTTGGTCTTGTTCTTGCACACCTTGGTCTTGGTCTTGGTCTTGCACCGCTATTCGTGGTCTTGGTCTTGGTCTTGGTCTTGGTCTTGCATGCAAGACTCTTGCAAAAACTGCAAGACCAAGACTCTTGCGCTCATCACTAAAGGGGGCTATAAGTTATATTATAAGTACACATTAAAAATTTCCAACGGATGCTTGAACCTCAGAGCCAAGGCCATACCCATGTAGGCGGCACCTATGGTGTACGGAATTGCCGATGTTCAATACTACATTTCTTTAGTTTTGGAAGAAGAACACTACTAATATGTTTTGAAATGAAATGAAATATCTACTTTAACGTCCCACGTTTTTTACACTGAGGCTAAGGGAAACAGTAATGATGAGAAATGGTGGAATGAAGAAAGTACGAGGAAAAGGAAAAACCCACGCACAGGGTGTTTGTTCACCAAAGAAGCTCACATAGCGCAAGCTGCGGTCGAACCAGGGCCCCATGTACTAGAGGTGAATGCTCTGTCACTGAGCTACCGTGTCCATAACATGCTCTAGTTTATTTTTGCTTATCCACTTCTTATGGACACAACTATTCTTCGTATGATTTTCCAAAATCCACTCATGGGCCGTCGTGAATGATCAAATGATGACCAAGTAAATCAGACACTGAAGTTATTAGCTTGTAACAATTCATAGAATTATGCTGTCGGTCGTCTCGTGAACAACCGATTCAAAAAACGACATACTGTAGCTATATGTTACAGGAGCAGATCGACTCACATGCATTGCAAAACTACTGGGAACACATTCACTCCGGCGGTATTTTTACTGAAGCCAAGAAGTTCACGTGAAAGATGTAATGATTTTCCCCCTTCCTTTTTACATTCTATAAAAAATCAAGTAGTACCATACTTGTGCAAGACTCTTGCGCAAGAGTCTTGGTCTTGGTCTTGGTCTTGGTCTTGCATCGGGATTCCTGGTCTTGGTCTTGCATGCAAAACTCTTGCAAAAACTGCAAGACTAAGACTCTTGCGCTCATCACTGGAATCATCTCCCAAACATTGTAGATGTTGTTTTGAAACACCCTATATATATATATATATATATATATATATATATATATATATATATATATATGTGTGTGTGTGTGTGTGTGTGTGTGTGTGTGTGTGTGCGTGTGTATGTGCGTTGCTTTATTTCCCGGTAACTACTGGCCGGAATGCAATTTGGTGTGCAAAGATCCCGGCAACAGAAGCTGTGATCATCGGGCGCTTCTGAGATCAGCCCACCGACTGTGTTCCGCCTTGTTCCCGTTAATTTAGCACCAATATATATTTTTAAACTTCTTTTAAAGAAACCTTACTTTAAATATTTGAGTGCGTTTTCTCTTCATTCTTTTTAACATTACGTGTTACCATCGAAGCTCAGCATTGAAAAGCTATTAGTGTGGATTAAAAGTGAATGGGAAGACTTTCGCAATATAGGAGCAAGAAGCTAGCTGAATCCGTACATTTTCGTTCGAAACAAATGAAATTATCCACTTAGAATAAACAGACGAGATTAGAACAAATGCGATTAGAATGAACGACAAAACTGCAAATGTTCAACTTCGGCTCCAATTATCACATTTAGTTACCTTAATTGCTACCATATCATCCAGCTTGCGGTAACTCTTTGGAATATATTATCAGAATATAAAGGACAAATTCCCCATAATGAGTCACTTTCTTAAATCCTCAACTCTCTCTGTTTCTCTTTATGCTATCAACACTATTTTTCAATAGGTAAATTAATTTATGAAAATGAAATGAAATGAAATTTTTGAGTTTTACGTGCCACGATTATGCCGGTTAGGTTAAAGGAGACGGTGATGATGAGAAATGAATGAAACGGTGGAATGAAAAAAGTGGGAGGAAACGGAAGAACCCCGAGGAAACCCATACACACACGGAGCAGGGTTTGAACCCAGGACCCCATGCACCAGAGGTGTAAATTAAGTTATGTTCAGGAACAAAACTTTTTGATATCAAAATTTTGAAAACTGCTTACTCGAAAACTGCTTCGCGTATTGCGATCATTTCCTGGTTCAAGGGTCCGCGGTGGCTTAGTTCTAGAGCGTTCACCTCTTTTGGGGGATTCCTGGTTCGATCCCAGCTTGCGCAAAGTAGACTTCGTGGTGGACATATACTGTGTGTGTGGGTTTTCTGGTAAAGATGTCGTTTCAATTTGCTTTTTCTGGTTCGATAGATCATTAGTTGGGACATATTTTTGTTATCTACAATTGTTTTTTTTTTTATAATTCAGCTCCAAAGGGGGGGGGGGGCATAGAAAAGTTATACTATGTCCAACGTACTCTTTTTTAACACACTTAACCTAAGACTACGGAATTTGTTATAGAAAACTTTCTAATACAGAAAATGCTGATTTTATTTACTCGTGCGAAGTTAATATAATTTTTTCTTCTTTTGTTGTACTTTTTCATTTCTTTCCCCCTTTTCTTTATTTGAATTTCACTTCCCTTTCAGCACTGAAGCTACATAAGATGCATGGAACGGATCACAAAGTCAGTAATCCGTGAACCGAAAGACCCAGGCACGTGATTTAGAAGGCCCACCAAACCCGATAACCCGGAGAGACCCAGTGATCCACGAAAGCCTGCTGACCATGAAGCTTCGCCATATTGTGTTCTCGTCTGCAGCATAGGAAAAACGCGGATTCGATTGTGTCACGTTAAACGTTACACCGAAAGTCTGCAGCTAAATGAGATCAGTTGTATAAGATGAACTCCGTACAACTATACAGGGTGTTTCAAAACAACATCGACAACGTTTGGGAGATGATTCTTGACATCAAGATAAGACAAAAACTATATACCAACCTGGATGAATAAATGCTTCCTTTCGGAGTTATAGGCTGCCGAAAACACAGAAAATTGAACTTTAAAGGTCCAATAGCTCCACAACTATGGAACCTACCGTAGTCGGGTTAAGACTTCACTTAGGAACTAATATGTGCACTATCCAAAAACCCATGTTTCAGAATCCCAAGGTGCTCACGCAGCAATTCTTGCAGACGGAGTTTGGCTACGACCATATAACTTGAAGTACTCACTAACTACCTCTATAAAAATTGTTGCGGAAGTACCGCAGGACTCTGAAGCAGGGATATTCGAATAGAGCACATATTAGTTCCTAAGTGAAGTTTTGACCCGACTACGGTAGGTCCCATAGTATTGGAGCTATAGACCTTTAAAATTATTTTTTTCATGTTTTCTGCGACCTATAACTCCGAAAGGAAGCATTTGTGCACCGAGGTTGGTCTATACTTTTTGTCTTATCTTGGTGTCAGGAATCACCTCCCAAACGTTGTCGGTGTTGTTCTGAAACACCCTGTATACACTAAATGTATTGTGTAAAACGTTTCATCTAGAAACGAACACATGAAGTTTCGAGTTTGAGTAATGTACTACATTAACCTACTAGAAAATTTGCGATAATGCTGTAGATCTGTTATAATTCCGGCTACTTCCGGATCTGTCTGGGTCATCCGGTCACAGGGTCAATCGGCTCTGAGAAGTGAGACCACACCCCATAAAACCTTAACAAGAACCTTCACCGAAATTGTTCAGGCAATCCGTGATATCCATCCTGTACACTTGTTGAACATTTAGGCTACCATTAGATTCCTAATGATAGCCTAGATTATTAATTTTGAGTTTAATAATTCTACTCAGCATTGGGGCCTCTGTGGCTCAGTGGTAGAGCGTTCATCTCTCGTGCTGGGGTCACTGGTTAGATCCCAGCTCGCACCTAGTGAGCTTTGTGGGAGACAAACACCGTGCTCGTGGGTTTTCTTTGGATTGTCCCGTTTCCTCCCACTTTCTTCATTCCACCATTGCATTCATTTCTCATCATCGCCGTCTCCTTTAGCCTAACCGGCATAATCATGGGACGTAAAACTTAAAGATTTCATTTTCCACTCACATCAGTACTGAGGCCCAATGAGATGTGGACCTGCAACTTAATGTGGTATCCAAAGCATATGAGTTCCCAGCGGAAAAAAATGAAAACTTTTAAGTTTTACGTCCCACGCTTATGCCGGTTTCGCTAAAGAACACGGTGATGATGAGAAATGAATGGAATGGTGGAATGAAGAAAGTGGGACGAAACAGGAGAAACCCCGAGGAAACCCACGCACACGGTGATTGTTCGCCACAAAGTTCACTTGAGCTCCCAGCGAAAATCGAAGCCGAATCTCGTTGGGCGAAGTAGCATATGGTGATCATTTAACAACAAGAGAATTCTCACAATTTAGTGGACAGAGAAGATGAGCTACAATGGACTTTCAGTACTTTTGCTATCGTATTATCACTAAAAAATTACTTTGTGAATATCAATGATTTATCTATTTATTTACTTTTGTGATATCATAACAGTAATTACTATCATAAATTCCATGTCATTTGTTGCAAGTAGAGACTCCACGCACTATGGTTTTCAGTTATTCCCTTTTGCCTCAGTTAATATAGCTACTTCCATTTAAATTCTGTCCATCCACGATAACCTCTTTCGTAGGACCACGGTAGCTCAGTGGTATATCGTTCATCTCCAGTGGATAGGGTCCTAGGTTCGATCCCAGCTCGCACCAAGTGAGTTTTGTGGTGGACAAACAAAATGCGAGTGGGTTTTCTCGGGGTTCTCCAGTTTTCTCCCACTTTCTTCATTCCATTTCATCCGTTTCTCGTCATCTCCGTCTCCTTTAGCCTAACTGGTATAAGGATTGTACGTAAAACTAAAAGATTTAATTTCATTTCATTTTCATAACCTCTTTCTTCTTATACCGTTTTTTATCGGTATTTTAGGAAACATTTTACTGCTCTTAACTAGTGTCTTCCGCTTTTTAATTACGCTATATTGTTATTTCCTACTCTAGCAGTTTCATAGATTCGTCATTGGTCTCCCCGTCGACCAATCTAATTTTTCAACTCTTCCTCTTATTCACATTTTAAAAGCTTCTCAATATTCTTCTTCTTTTTCTCTTCCTTCCTTTCTTTCTTTCTTCCTTCCTTTTGCTTATTTGTTGAAGTTTACCACCTCTTTTAATCAGTGAGTCTATATGAGTCATAGACCTATAGTTTAAATTGGAATACGAACCACCGTATTGCGTTCAGGCATCCAACTCGGTACCCCGTACACCAAAGATCCGCTAGCTAGTTATTAGACCAAGAGGTTTCTTTTCTTTTCTTTTCTTTTTTTCTTTTTCTTTTCATTTTTCTTTTTCTTTTTTTTTTTTTTTTTTTGTAGTGTGCACGATTATGAATTGGACATATTTTATGAATTCAATCTAATATAAAATGGGCCAACAGACACTATCTAGAAGTTGGTTATATTTACTATAGAAAGTGACTTATTCACTCACTGGGGGCACAGTGGATCCGTGGTAGAGCACTTACCTCTGGTGTGTGGGGTCATTGCTTCGATCCTCGTCCAAGTATGTTTGTGGTGGACAACATTGTGCCCGTGGGTGTTTTCTGGGTACTCCTGTTTCCTCCCATTCTAGTTCCACCGATTCTTCTGTCATCATTCAATTACATTAATCATCCGTCTCCCTTAGTCTAATCGTGGGACATTAAACTAAAATAATTCACTTATTTTTTCCAACTGCCATTTCGTTTCTAGACCGCAGTTCGCCCTGTCGTAACTCATGTAGCTCTGTAACTGCCTCATGATGCTAGGTAAAAGTACTACTGTCACGGGTGCCTATCCCTCCCGAAACGGTCGGGTACAACCCTCCAAGTTTACCATCTCCCTCCAAAATTTATCTTTCACCCCAAATGTACTAATATTAACCTCAAATTTACCATTCTGCCCCTAAATTTGCTTTACTCCCCTAAATTTACCATCTTTACTTCCAAATCAACCACTTTTTCCCAAAAATTTACCCTTCAAACTCAAATTTAATATTCTTAACCCCAAATTTATCATTCTGTCCCCGAAATTTGCCTTTCTCCCTCCAAATTTACCACCGTTTCCCTAAATTTACCCTTCTGCCCCAAATTTACCATTCTGCTTCCAAAATTTACCTTTCTCTCCCCAAATTTGCCATCTTTACTCACAAATTTTCCACCCTTCCCCGAAATTCACCCTTCAAACCCAAATTTAATATTCTTAACCCCAAATTTATCATTCTGTCCAGAAAATTTGCCTTTTTCCCTTCAAATTTATCACTTTTCTCTCCGACTTACAACCTTTCTTCCCAACTTTATCACCGTTTCCCTAAATTTACTCTTCTGCCCCGAATTTACCATTCTTTCTTTCCTCAAAATTTAATATTATTAACCCCAAAGTTATCATACTGTCCACGAAATTTGCCTTTCTCCCTCCAAATTTACCACCTTTCTTCCTAAATTTAGCACCGTTTCCCTAAATTTACCCTTCTGCCCCAAATTTACCATTCTTCCCCCAAAATTTACCTTTCTCTCCCCAAATTCGCCATCTTTCTTCCCAAATTTACCACTCTTCCCCAAAATTACCCTTCTAACCCAAATTTAATATTCTTAACACCAAATTTATCATTCTGTCACGGAAATTTGCTTTTCTCCCTACAAATTTACCACTTTTCTACCCAAATTTACCACAGTTTCCGTAAATTTACCATTCTGCTCCAAAATTTACCTTTCTTCTCCTTAAATTTGCCATCTTTCCTCTCAAATTTACCAATCTTCACCAAAATTTATCCTTCTAACTCAGATTTACTCTTCTTAACCCCAAACTTACCATTCTGCCCTCACAATTTACCTTTCTTCTGTAACCCTGGGGGTTCCGGTATTGGAAGCCAAGTTTGGTAATGATAGTGCTATTGTCTCGGGCGCTAAGTTTTGCAACGATAGAAAATTACTAATAATTAAAGGAAAATTTCTGCTCGGGCTGCCAAATAGAATTACTGCGTGATATTACGAATAAGCAGATCTTACGTATTTGGGCGACGAAGAATATGAAACGTATTGTTTTCGGAATTCGATTCCTTATCTCTAATTTGCATATTTAATCTGAACTAGAATGAATAATTAAGGCACTCACGGATGAGCCTAATATGCATCAGAGAAATGAATACCTGACCTTGTACTTGAAAAGTGAATGGTATTGATGAGCGACAACTCATCTGCCTATTACACAAATAAAAAAAATGAATGAGAGTTTGGAGAATTGAAGTTGACTCCACGGGGCTCGAACTTCAGTTCTCCAAGGTAAAGATACAGTTTTGCTAAGATGGTTAGGAATTAAAAAAAAATGATATATATATATATATAAAACGAAAGATGACCTAATGTCTAATCGATCCTGTTTTCCCCATAACGGTGTCTCCAAGGCGCTAGGAAAACAGGTGCGTAGTTAATGGTTAAGTGATTTAAATATGCGGAGCAAAATCTCACAAGCTGCAAAGCTGAAAGATTTTTCGCTAATGGCTTGTTCAGTTGGCTACACTGACTATCACTCTGTCACCGAAGTGTGTGGAGATAGCAAAAATAGTTAAAAAGCAACAAACAAGGAAAGTTTAATTTAAAGTTAAAAAAAATGAGTTAATTTAGATAAAATTTCTGATGGTCAATGTAACCGTGCTTCAACTTTTTCAGTTCTTCTAGGTATGCTAATAACGGTTAAAGAAATAGGCATATCTTTGAAATGATAACCACATAAATACTTTGATTCTAACGTCAAATAGACTTTTAATAAATTTAACGAGAAATAAGGTGATATCTACAAAAATCAACAAGAAAGTTAATTTGGATTTACAAAAAAATGAATTAATTGACTTTACTGAAAATGAATCAGACTTTTGACTGTTTTGACCAAATAATGTGATTTCTCTTAACACATTCTTCACTGTACAACGTAATATTCAAATTATTCAATCTTGACTGTAAAATTTAGCAACAATCTATTTCTACTCAACTAAACTGACAATATTCGATTCTTTATAATTACTATGACGTAGTTGTACAAACAAAAATTTCTATTAAATTGAATATTAATTAGCAAAATGATTTATTGTTTTCCCCCTAGACATAAACGACTATTAAGTAATTCGCCCACAGTTACTACCTCTTTTTATTAATAAAAGAAATGGAAATAAGTTTAAGAATCGGATTGCGGAATGAAAGAATTAATGATTTAGGTTGCTTGCAAGACTTACTGGAGAAATAGTTTAGAAGCGATAGTATGCTTTTGAGAAAATTTAGTGCACTGTTTCTAATGAACGCTAATGAATTTTCAATATTAAAAGATTTGCATAAACAAAACATAGCTTTGTACACATACTATATCAGTTGGTAAATAATACAATTCACAATAAAAATCGTTACACAACACTAACTACACAAATATTTCATATTCAAGTACACTACACAGAAATATATATATATATATATATATATATATATATATATATATATATATATATATATATATATATATATATATATATATATATATATATATATATAGTACTACCATTATTATAGTTTGGCCAATTGATCAAAATAATTATATTGTCGACGCTTGCTGATTTTCTCACTGATTCCTTATTTTGCGAATACACGTTTCTCCATAGCTATGGACCCTATCTGCGTTCGTTGCTCAGATAGGTACCTCCGAAGGGATTTACTCGAGTATCTTAAATTTGTTTACCTTATTTACGAGACTCTAACGATATTACGGGATAAGAATGTTTACACTTATTTGTCTGAAACTTACTCAACATAGCACGTCTTTGGAAGCTTTATATTGATTGTTTCTTTTAAGAATGAGTATAATAAAAATTGACAAGTTACAATAAAATCATATTAAGCCTGTTTACCGCTCTGACACATATTTCCCTAACACAACCTATACAAATGTTAAAATTTGAAAAACTAGACTTTGACGCTAAATCATAGTTTACTCAAAACAGAAATTACATTACATTCACACATCTTAAACGCGATTTATGTTTAAAAGAGAAATAATCCATACTTGATATAAATAAATACTGGATTGCATATAAATGATTATAATGACGGCTTCAAGGATCTAAATATTGACACATTACGATTACAAATAAATGCATGATTGAAGATCAAATCAATGTATACAAATTTCACTAGTAAAATAATCAAAAATTTTATGGTACTTATTCAAGAATGAAATTAACAGTTCCTATATCAGTAAATTAATTTTGGAAATGCAACCAAGGCATTAGGCTATTTGTTTACTTCTTTTAAAAAGAATTTAAAAAAAAATGCTCTAAATGTTTACGGACAGTTCCGTATGAATAAACAATGTCCCGAAGTTTCTAGAAAAAGGTGAGTATGGAGATCACGAATCACGGAAATATTGGCCATAGTCCTTCTTCAATAACGAAAATAACAGAATACTTTGTCCTACCTTAATAAGTCCTTCCGCTTATATTTCCACACTTCAGAAGAAAACTGCATTGTACTTAACTGACCGTCACAATGCTTCCTAATGTCCCTTCTCAGACCCCGCTTTCCTCTGGATTCAACTCCCGGAGAAGAGGTCCTCGTTTGTCTGAAGCGTCTGGGTCTTCCTGTGGCAAGGCATCTGTCTCGAGTATCGGGGATCGAACCCGTGTCTCCGTCCTTCATCTCCATGTTGTTGAAATGCAACGATGCGTCACTTATCAAATCCATCTGCACTTAAATTTCACTCGCACAGTTTATATATATATCCGCCATACATCGCACTACTTTTCCTGTCTTTGCACTTTATGCGGGAAATCAACGTATATAGAATCACAGACTCACTTCAACATCACCATTTATGTAGCGTTACCGTAAGATGATAAGAATTATGTCTATCTGTCGATGTTTTAAATATTTGTATAAATAATCTTGTAACGACGAAGTTGCTGTGGATAACGCGTGGTTTAAGTAACTGGCTGCTAACGGGTGTTTAGCTAGCCATTTTTCTGAAATTTAAACACATAAATATATATATATATATGTATATATGAGTTGACGTACGCTTATGAATCGCGTGTTGGTGATGTTTTCACGATGAAGTGTCGACTTAGAGTAACCTCTCTTCCGTGTAGGCGTTCTCCCAGCTTTCTTTATTTAAAAAAAAAAAAAAAAAAAATAGACGCTTCATTCTTCTCTTTGTGAATTTTGAATTTCGGATTCTGATTCGCCGCTTTAAGTTCGTGACACCATTTCCCAAAAATCGGTTGATACTTTGGCTTGGGTCTCTAGCGTCTCTTCTGGGCTAGTACGTGATGTTAAAGAGTTTCATAAGCACTTGCGAAGATTGTAGATAAAAAATTTTGGTTCCCGTGTGTCTGTGACGTGATATTTGCGATATCGAGGTACTTAGGTAGTGCGACAGTATGGCTGGAGTAACAATAGCAAATTCCATTACCGTTTACTGGCGAGGTAGAAAAGTGGGTGGTCTATTAGTGCGGTTACCGTCTTATGTTTTTTTTTTCTTTCTGAAAAGCAGAGAAACTTCTTTACCTGGGACAAATGAAAGAGGTTGCTTGGTTGCTAAATGAAACAAAATAAAATTTTCCTTGACTTTTTAAAATAAATTGAATTTACATATAAATATGTTTTAATTTGAATATAAGAACAATTAATTGAGTGTGTGAGCGTAATTGTCACACTTCCTCCAAATTTACCATCTTTCCTCAGAATTTACCATTCTCTTTCAAAATTTACTTTTCTTCCCCAATATATTATTCTTAACACCAAACTTACCATTCTATTTCCGAAAGTTGACTTTCTCACTCCGAGTTTACCATCTTTGCTCCCAAATTTACCATTCGCCTCTGAAATGTAACTTTCTCCACCAAAATTAACTATTTTGCTTTCCATATTACCTTTTCTCTAGTTTCATCGTACCATTTTCATTTTTTTTTAAATCATCTCCCTCTCCCCAAAATAATCTCATGAGTGCAATCTGCACCCTAAAACTCACCCGTGGGCACCCCTGCTTACTCTAATCGGGGCCGGCTCTACCATATGTGCAAACATGTGCATTTGCGCACAGCGGCAAAATCTGTCATAACTATATTATTTAAATTAAGTATACCTTGTTGGAAACAGACTTACATGATGATGATAGTTAAATTTGCCAAGTTGACCTTCTATTTGAATACTACATTCATAAATCATGTTTAGGTGGCATTAGTTTAAGGTCACACGGTCAATACTAAAGCAAATGGTCAAATAAATAAATCCCAGTATAAATTGCTTAATTGTCGTCAAATACAAGAAGTCAATCCTCGAACAGTAGCGAACACCTGTTCCATTTAGTTAATTATCACAGTTTTGATAGGCCTATGTAAACTCGCCTTGTTTTGGTCACAAACAAGTTCCTTATCATTGAAAATGGAAACAAGTTTTTTTTTTTTTTTTTAATAAAGATGTAGAAGGAAAATCAAGAAATAAAGATAAAAGAGCTAGTTGCACTGGAATTGCAAACTGATATATTGTGATTGAAGCTCAATATTAAATTCTATAAAAATGATTACTATCTTTCCTCTGTAATTGTGTTTGCTTTATCTTTCACTGATATAAAAAGTATTATTTAAAGAAAAAGAAACCAGATACAACGATGTTGTATTTGTAGTGTTTAGGTCTTTCTGAGTGCTAGTGAACTTTCCCTCCCCTTCGTTGTTCATGATGGGGGTAGCGTACTTAAAATCGTGGCTTTTAAGATTTCTTCTTTCTGGAGAAACCGGGTGCAAGCGATGCCGTTACACGGGGCGACAAATTGCCTAGGTCCGGCATATACGTAAATAATTCTGATAAGTTAATATATACGAAATAGCAGTGCTAATAATGTAAGTTTGGTAGTAATGAATGAACTGCGCTTTCAAGGAAATTAGGTTGATGCCAATAGAATCGCAGTATCTTTAATTAGAGTCCATATCTACACTTAACAAAGCCACAACTGATCTTTAGCTACTAAAACGTTCAAAGACTAACACAAACGGCGATCAAGTACAGCTACTTTTTTTTTCTACGGTAAATTTTACAGCATGTGAGACGTGAAACGCTGAAAATGTTCGTTAGGAATGTCTGCTGTAGAACAAAACGTCATAAAAAGGATGCAGGTACTCCACAGCAGTTCGCATTAAACTCAGTGAGATGAAATGGAAGAAAAGGTAAGGGAAGACATGCTTCGACCTTGAATTTGCTACGTAATAATTTTGTGTTTTCAGTTGCTTTCTTTTCTTACTTACATGATATACCATCATGTGAAACGTCAAAGTGCAGACTTAAATATTTTTTTTCTATCAAATAAAATCTCTTATTCGTGGTTGCCGCATCTTTCATCCAATCCCTTTCTTGGGATAAGCTTTTGTCGTATCAGAATTATCCAGGCCATGCCAACCAAACTGTTTTTTACAGGCTCGCGACGAACCGAGTAGAAAGTATAACAGGCCGGAGTGATGCTGCATAAGTGATTATAACTGTGTTACTTTCTCTAATTCTATTGATTTTTTTCTTTTAATTGTTCGTGATTCTCATTTTATAGGAATCATCCCAATTAATCTCGGCAATGGTCAAAGGTGAGTAGATTTATTTTTGTAACACAGCACTCTCTAACTAACAATTTCTTATTTTTTTTTAAAAAAAAATATGAAATAAGGATTAAGTTATTAACAGCACTGGGAATTTTAATAGATTATTAATTAAAAATTAAAAGTGTTAAAAAATTCAACACTAATGACAATTAACGAATACAAAGCAATGCTACAAAAAATATACAAGATAGAAATTTCTATAGCAATTACCGGCTTTAACTTAAAAAAAAATAACACAGCCATACAAGACAAAACAAAACAAAATAAAAAAAAAAGACGAGATTTCTGTGCACCGGAGTCCAAGGTATGAATTCGATGTATTTTGTTACAAAGAGTACAAATTTGGAAACCCCAAGAAAATCGACCGTGTCAGTTTTTTTATGAGCGAAAAACTGTAGAGAATTTTGGTGCAAATTTTGGTACGAAAGACAGCACATACGTTTTTCGCCCATAAAACAAAATTGACATGATCAATCATCCTGGGGTTTCAAAATTTTGATTTTGTGCACCAAAATACATCGAATCCATAACCTGGGGTACGCTGCACACAACTTTTTTTCTTTTCTTTCTTTTTTTGAAGACTGTGTTATGTGTACCCTCCCTACCTTAGATCGCTAGCTTTCGCCCACAAAACAAAATTTACATGGTCAATCATCCTGGGGTTTCAAAACTTTGATTCTGTGCACCAAAACACGTCAAATCCATACCCTGGGCTCCGGTGTGTTTATTTTTGTGTGTTTTTCTGTGTAATTAACTTCATACGGAAACCTGTTTCCGTAAACACTTTCGATTTCACAAGCACTTGACAATATTGCTACTATTAACGCGGAGTGTTTACAGTATTGTGTTTTTATGTATTACATGTCATCACTTTAAAAGTCTCCATGACGTTTTACCGTGAACTCTCTTACGCTCACGTGGGTTTCCGTAACTAATAGTAACTTTACGGGTATTATATTTATTATTTCGATCTTACCTATACAAACATTCATAGTATTATGTCATAAGAGGCTCCGACAAAGCTTATATATTCGTTAATATAGGAGGAATCGTTTCACTATATTCATATAAATTCAGGTCCATTGATGAAGCGAAACAAAAGAAGTCTGAATAAACATAATCACATTTAATTTGTAGGTATTTTTGAGTGCATGTAGGAAATCAGAAATGCATGAGGCTACACTTGTTTGAGGTAGTACAGTTGACATCAAAAATTGACACTTAGTTATTTAATTTCTTTTCCAATTACTCAATAAAGGAGACAATTGTTTTAATGTATTTGTTTGTGATTTTAAAAGACTAACGATCATTTTTTTCTTAATTTTTAATAAAAAATATATGTCGAACTGTGTTCAAATTACAACTCGTTCTGGTGTTTTTTTTTTTTTAATAATTTGTATAGCCAGAATCCACTTTTGCTAATAACTGTACATTTTTTCCTGTACCCAGTATTCGATGTATATCATCTTTGTTTTGTATCTAAGAGCTGGTGGCAGTGTCGTGGTGCTCTAATTCAGCTTTTTTTTGGAGCCAAGTTTTCTGGTGCGAAACGGCCAATACTGTTAAGGTTCATCTTGCATAATAGGCTGTGCACCAGCCAAAAGCATTAGGTTTAATGCCCGGTCATGGCTCAAAGCGTTCGTTAACCCTTAACAAGCGGGCGTTTTAAATGTAAGAAACTCTTTAAAAGTGGAATGATTTACGTTTGTTTCAAAGGGTTTATACAGGGTGGCCCAAAAGTAAGTATACATACAAGCATCGATCAAGTATGACATTATAATTTATTAATATAATAAATTATTTGCTTTGGTTTGTTCCGAGCTTAAGGTATAAGTGAAAATAAATTAAAAACAAATAAGGAAGAAGCTAATTCGATACATGTATGAATAACAATAAGCAAATGACATAAAATGTCATGACCGATTAGTACGTGACTGTATACCTACTTTTGGGCTACCCTGTATAACTTGAAACTTAGTTCAAACCTAATATCTAATTGCCGAGTAGATTGAGCGCCCTCGTGGCTAAACTGTTAGCGTACGCGCTTTTGGCGTCTGCCAATTCCCGGCAGAAGCTCATATAGTTCGGATCCCACGTTAAACAGTGGATCCACGTCTCATATAGCCTCGCTACTGAAAGGGGCACTAAACTAAAATCAAATCAAAACCCGAGTGGACTGAAATACATGAAATTGAAATCATTGGACTCTGCTTGGTTAATATTTTATTTTAGAAAAAAAAATGCATTAAGCGTTTTCGCACAAACCCGATAGGTTGAAAGTAGATCCTACCCTTCATAAACTTGATGTTACATAATGACGTATAACAAAAACTCAAACTCATTCTGTATTCAAGGAATAGTTTTGAAAATTGCTTTGTTAGTTACTATTTTGATAGAAAGCATCTCAGATCTAGACAACAAAGAATATCAATTTAAATACCTTATAAAGTTGCAAAGTATTGGCATATTTTGCAGAAAATAACCTTACATAACGTTCTTAAGTTCTGTCACGTTAAGTTTCTTGGTAATGGCTCTTCAGTGGTTTTGAGAAATTTTGCTCCACGAGGTCCTTGTTGATTCTATTTGTTTCGCCAATCACTTTTGAATTAATTCGCTAATTAAAGTGTGTTAAATAACTTTTTTTTTTAAAAAAAAATAATTTGCTGACAACCGTTAATCTTCAAATCAATACTGAAAAGAAAGACAAAATATTTTTAGTTTCAATTGTCTACGTAGTATATTGTAGTAGAAAGAAAGTATATTAACTTGTAATATAAAAATATTGAATTAGAACAAGTGTTGAAAAAAATTGTCATATCACTGTGACATTGAATATCCATAAAAAAAAAAATACACTGTCATTTACACGATATAGTGACACGCAAATATCTTTCTATAGATCACAGCTACGAATCTTGCTTTTGCTCTTTAGGACTCGGAAGTAAACAACGAATTTACACTTTTTTTTTCATTTAAATACACAACATCACTTCATAATATTGTGTCATAATCCGGAATTAACTGTTTAAGTTTCTGCTATTTTTTTGCTCATATTACGATCCAAATAACACTTTTGCTGCACGGAGGTCAAAATTCTGAACCTTCAAGACATCACCTTCGTGTCTTAAAGAGGATTTTTTTTTGAAAAAAAGATAACGGCTACGACATGAACCAGTTCTTTTTAATAATCAACATTATACAACATGGAACCGGTTCCCCTTCATCAGCAGAAAAATGACAAACAAGAAAAAAGAAAAGCCGACAGAAGGTGTGGAAATGAGTATCATGAAAGCTTTGTAAAAAAAAAAAAAAAAAAAAAAAAAAAAAAAAAAAAAAAAAACTTGACAAGACTTCACGACTGGATAGGTCAGTAGATGGAAAATACTTACGTGAACTTTTTTATATATTTGAATGATGTTACTGTTTTTGTATTATTATTGATATAAGACATTAAAATTCCTTTTTATTATCTAAAGAATTTGGGGGATTCAAAGACACAAATAAAGGTCAAACTAACATTGTTGGTTTTATAGTTAATTTATGTCTTATGTGTTGAGTTTTGGGGGGAATTCTCTTGTTCCCTTTCACGCCATAACGCGGATATAAAATTATTACATGCAGCTGTAAAACAAGGAGTCGGCTTGGGAATTTTCCACGATTATTTTGCCTCCAGAGATTGAAAGTGCAGAAAGAGAAATCTGGAAGTTGCTTCGAGGACAAATTGAATGTGAATTCGTTCCGTAAGCAACTAATATACGGTAAAGATCCAAATTTTCTAAACACTTTACATTTTCTTCTTTTTCCTTTTCTCTTTTTTTCTTTTTCTTTCTTGTTTCAAAGGTGACTCCCTGGCATTACAGTCCAAAATGTTTTATATTCAATAAGATCACTGTTATTTGAGTGATGGTTACAGTTGTCAACCGTCCGGTATTTTACCAGACAATTCGGTTTTGACCTTCTCCGGTACCCGGTACGACTTCAAAACCGGACATGAAATATCCGATAATTTTTTTTATCTTACTAGTCCTATTCTCTGTTCTATCCAGATTGTTTTTTAATTCCATGGAAAGTAGATTTACTTGAATCTGGATTCTAAAATGAACCACATTTGACAACAGGCTGATCACGGCCATAACGCAATTCCATTCCGAAATGAATTTTTTGTGCCGGCGCAATATGTTGTCGTTTGCAAGGTGGCAGAAATGCAATCTGGCCTATTTTTGGATAAATCTAACATGTTTGGAGAAACATTTAGCCATACAAACATACAAAATGGTTATGACCTTAAATATAGCTTATTTCGTAATAGTCTTGCCATTTTTGGTCCTTTTTATTAGCCTTAAATGATTTCAAAAAATACTGTCCCTTCTTTAAAAATAAAGTGTAAACCTGAATAATAAGCCAATCTGTCATTATATACACTCATATTAATTGATTTCTTAAGACAGAGCATGTTTTATTACGCAACAAACCCTTGTTTTTTATGATTTTTCTTTCTCCCCATCCCACAGATTTAGAACTACCCACATGGCCGGTCCTTCGCAATTTGCCGTTCCGTACAATGACATCATTTGCTTTCCCTTTCCCCAGAAAGAACAAATCTTAAAAGCAACGGTTTTAAGTATGTAACCCCATAATGAACAATGAGGGGGAGGGAAAGAGCACTAGCACTCAGAAAGACCTAAATCTATAAATACAACCTGATTGTGTGTGTGTTTTTAAATAATAATCTACTATGTTAGTGAAAGATAAAGCAAACACATGCAGAGGAAAGATGGTAATCATTTTTACATTATTCAATATGGAGCTTCAATTTCATTATATTAATTTGGAATTCCAGTGCAACTAGCTCTATCTTTATTTCTTGATTTTGCTTCTACATCTTTAAAATAATAAAAAAAAAAACTTGTTTCCCCGTCATTGATAAGGAACTTGTTTGTGACAAAGACAAGACTAGTGTTCATATCAAATTTGTGATAATTGACTAAATGGAACAGGTGTTCGCTACTGTTCGATAACTGAGTTCTTGTATTTGAAAACAATCAAACATTTCATGCTGGAATTTGTTTGACCATTTGCTTTAGCACTTTTCATGTGACCTTAAACTAATGCGACCTAAACATGATTTATGAATGTAGTATTCAAATAGAAGGTTAGCTTAGTAAATTTAACTAGGATCATCATGAAGTCTGTTTCCAACAACGTATACTTAATTTAAATAATACATTTATGGCAAATTTTGCCGCCCCTCGAAAATTGCAGCCCTGTGCAAATGCACATGTTGCAGATATGATAGAGCAGGCTCTGGCTACTCACAATTGTAAAATAAGACAAGAATTTTAATGTTGCTCCTGTAACTGACCCATTTGCTGTTTTTTTTTCTTTTTTTAATAATTTTAATCTCGCATTTGATTTAAGAATGGGACTATAAATGTCAGAGTTTCCTAGTGCACGTGTAATAACTTTTCGGCTCTTTAAGAAGCCTCATCACTGCGAAATTTAAGTATAGCTAATTTTACAGTAATTATACGACATCTTCAAATAGATAAAAGATAATCGAAAAGTGCAACAAGACCTCCCTAGACAGTGTTATTTTGCGTGAGATACCGTTATCACGACTCATTTATCTGCTTTCGATTTCCCGTCATTTAGATAATCGGCATTTATTTTCGCGTTTCTAAATAACTGCAAACGGAAAGCTACTAGGTGACTAGTGATAATGGTACCTCATGCAAAATAATATCGTCTAGGGAAGTCTTGATCCACTTTTTTATTATCTTTTATCTATTTGATGATATCACATAATTACTGAAAAATTAGTGGTATTTTAATTTTGCAGTGATAGGGACTCTTAAGCCATAGTGAGTGCTTTAGTTCCGAATCGCTCAATTTTATGTGAAGTAAACACTTTCCGGTTGTTCACATTTTTGACGAGCGATGATGTCACAATCTTAACCATGTCGGTCCCGGCGTCCCCCACAGTGGACATAAAATATGACAATATTATTCTTTTTTTACAACTTTAAAAACAGACTGGCAACATTGAATACTGTTTACAGCAAGGATCTTATAAAATAGAGGACCTGTCCTTACAACAAAATCTTGAAGCCATACGTCACAGTTTCGCCACCCCTACTCTGCCCACTCCGCCCAATAGGATCGCAATGTTTTGAGCCAACAATCATGGCGGAAACGAAAGTAGCCAATCAGACGATGGCAGAAACGAGAGTAGCCAATCAGACGTGCCGATGCTCGGTTGTTTTTTTTTTGGCTTCATTTATTTTATAGGATGAAGCTACATATGGGCAGATCTTCTATTTTATAAGATCCTTGGTTTACAGGGCATGATCAATTTATGGTCATTTCCTGTAAATATTTTTCAATGTTGCAAGTCTGATTTTAAGGTTGTAAAGAAAGAATAATATCGTCATATTTTATGGCCCCTGTGGGGGACGCCGGGACTGACATGGTTAAGAGTATACTTATTTCAGGAGAATGTCTGGTATTTCCATTTTCAAAAGTTGGCAATCCTAGTGATGGTAGGCTCTCCCACCCTTTCTGGATTTTAGTTTTCTAGTTATTAATTTAAGTTAATTCCTAATTGCTACGTTGACTCAATATAAAAACTTACTTGATTTACCAAGACTGGAACCCAATACCTTTCACTAATGAATATGGAAGATTTAATATATATACAGTATATATATATATATATACATATACATACATATATATATATATATATATATATATATATATATATATATATATATATATATATATATATACACGTGTGTGTGTGTGTGTATGTATCTATGAATTTCGCTAATTAACATGGAAGATGTTAAGCATGTATATCACGAGCGTTTATAATGATTAAATACGTATGGGAAGTTAGCCCCCTTCCACACACACTTTAGAAAATTGAAACAATGACTAGGTCATTCGTTTGTACTACGTTTGTACCGAAAATATTTTCGTTTGTACCATTTTCCTTATAGGCATAGTTGGCGCGAAGATAGTCCCCCGTATCACAGGCCAAAAAAAAATTAAATACACCATTCGAAAGCAAATCGTTTGTACTGTTCGTACCGAAAAAAGTTTTGTTTGTACCCTGATAGTTTTCGAGAAAGAGGGGATGACATTTGGGGTAGTTATCTTGGCGCCAAGATAGTCCCCCGTATTACGGCACAAAAAAATTAAATGCATTATTCGAAAGCAAGTCGTTTGTACTGTTCGTACCGAAAAAAGTTTTGTTTGTACCCTGATAGTTTTCGAGAAAGAGGAGATGACATTTGGGGGAGCTATCTTGGCGCCAAGATACCCCCCCCCCCCGTATTACAGCACAAAAAAATTAAATACACTATTCGAAAGCAAATCGTTTGTACTGTTCGTACCAAAAAAAAGTTTTGTTTGTACCCTGATAGTTTTCGAGAAAGAGGGGATGACATTTGGGGAGCTATTTTGGCGCCAAGAGAGCCCCCCCCCCAGTTGACCTCTCAAGTAGCCCAATAAGGAAAATGGTAGAAACGAAAATATTTTCGGTACAAACGGCACAAACGTAGTACAAACGAATGGCCTAATCATTGTTTCAATTTTCTAAAGTGGTGGTGAAGGAAGCTATCTTGCCATACGTGATTAAATAGTCCTTTCTTATGAATTTGATGCGAATAGGAGCTGAATGTATTCCATTTTTGGTACCGTACCTACTGTTTGGAGTTCAATTCCCGGTCTAATTTCAAAGTTTCTTGAGTCCTTCTTCATTGTCTTGAATGGAATGTGGGTAGGCAGTGGCTCAGTGAAGGTTTAGATCACACGTTATACTGCAGGTCCATGTCTCGTACAATCTCGGAACTGAAACGGCATATTAAACTTAGAATTAAATAGAATTGCTAAATATTACACAAGCAACTTTAAAAAATATTAAAATATATAATTAGTATGATGTCAGTTCAGAAAGGAAGATCTCATTAATAGCCGCATGGTCTTGGTCTCGGCCATTAGGCTTCGGATGGTGAGGCGCAATCTATTGGGGGCTTTGAATTCCTCTGAAGAGCATGCTCGGATTCTTACTGTTCTTGATGCTTCTGTGTTGGTGTCCATGTCGATAAGGTTAATGGTAAAAAGTGAACTCATAAGGAACATCAACTAGGGATTGAAACTGATTTCGTGGAAATTTGGCAGATAGATAGTAGACTTGAAATAAACGAATAGTTCTTTCTTATCTGCAGAAAGACAGTTCTTAGGGGCCAAAACCCCCACACAAAATTTGAAAAACAATTCTCTTTGTATATCAGTAATGACACACATCTGTGCAAGGGCGTAGTTAACCTTGGGCAAAGGTCCCCGAACTGACCGCAAGAACTCTAAATTAATTTTCGTTGTAGGGCCTAGGACTGCCGATGTTACGCCCACCATACACTGACGTATTTCGTAGTCATAAGTTTGGAGGAGCCTGTAAGCAGTACCACGTTGTGGAAAAACAGCGCCCGGGGCTAGAGTATACGACAGCGCCCCCGTACATATGAGTAAGGTGGACAGACCAGCCACCAAGCACCACCATGGGCGAAGCGTAAGAACTTAGTTCGGCGCCCGTGGACATTGTTCCGCTCGCCCCTCCCATAGCACGGCATTACCTGTAAGCCCAACGAACCGTTTTCTGAAGGAAATTACGAAACATGTATTCCCTTTTTATTTCCTTATTTTACGACTACTATATCTGTGCACAATTTCATTCACTTCGGTCTAGTTCTTCTTGCAGCTTTAGCGCCAACTTCCAAATTTTGGGGTGAAGGTTTTTGTCCCCAAGAACTATTTTTCCACAGGAAAGGAAGAAAAGAAACGTATTTGTTTAATTTCTAGTCTACTATCAATTTGCCAAATTTAATTGAAATTACCTTGGACCAGTAAGTTGATGTTCCTTGTCAGTAAAAGTGTGGTAATTAGGTTAATACAGTTACTGGGAAACATTCACTTAATAACAATAAATATAGATACGGGCCATCACATTAAACCTTTTCTTATGAAATACGAACAAAATTATCGTTGAAACAAAATTAAATTTTGAAAAATTTAACTCAGAGTAAACACTCACAAAAGCAAAGTACCCTTTGTAGATTTTTTTCATAAGAAATAACTTACGTCATATGTTGACATTATTAATGAAATATTTGTTTATAGAACAACAACAAAATCGCATGAGTGGTGTTTTACAAAATTCTCTGAAAAAAAAGATCACTCCAAGACTAAACTATCCCTTGTGGGTAGCAGTAGCGTTATTTCAAATTTGGCTTGGGGGTGGGGGCAAGACCCCCTTGATATAAGTAAAATTTCGCGTTTTTCACTGACTTACTACTGTATTCTATTGATAAAATCCATATAAATCTCAAAGTCAGGGGGAAAAATGCCCCCCCCCCCTCTAAATGACGTCCCTGATCTCACGGATTGATTTATGCAACATTATAAGAATAATAATGAAATATTTATTTATGAAATAGAACCAAAATATAGCCTGAGTATTTTTTTTAAAGAAATAAGTTTGTAAAGAAACTCATCTCCAAAAGTAAACTATCCCTTGTCAAGAGTTAATAATGAATATATATTTTGGAAGTACGAACAAAATTGCCTGATTTGCTTCTGAGAAAATTGTCCGAAAAAAAAAAGTCACTCTCAAGAACAACTTAATCCTCGTAGATTTTTTTCAGGACAAATAAGTTACACCATATTGTCAGGTTATTAATGAAATATTTACTTATGAAATTATAAACAAAATCGCATGAGTCATTTTTGAGAAAAGCGTCCGAAACATATACATCCTGAAGAAAAAAAAAATAGCAATTCTCCATTTTTCCAGAGGAATGACATACCATATTCTGGGGTTATGTTTGGAAAATTGACTTAGGCCCTATAAAACAATCAAAATCATTAGAGCCGTTATTTAGAAAATCACAATTTTCATTTTTACCATCTAATAAACTACCCTTATTTTTGGAGGTAGGAAGAAAGCTCGAAAAGAAACAATCTAGAGAATCACATAAAAACCTTAAGTTTAAAATTTGGTTGAGATACTTTGAACTATATTGCCTTTAGATAAGTGCACATCAGGATGACCGAACGAAAGAACGGGCAGACAATCACATGTCGAAAAGTAACTTTTTTTTTCTGTATCTATGGTCCATGAAACGTGTAAACTCGTTGAAATTTCGAATTCGATTTTCTTAACGAGCACCATACTTCCTTCTTTCCTTTCTTCACTCGAAAGTAAAAAAGTGGTAGTGGTCTCATCTTTGGTTCGTGGGGTCTTTAGTTCAACACCAGCGCCCACGAAGTTTGCTTTTGTGGTGGACAAACACCGTGTGTGTGGGTTTTCTCAGGGTTATCTCGTTTCTTCGCACTTTTTTTCATTCCACCATTTCATTCATTTCTCATCATCACTGTCTGCCTTAGTTTCTGTGCAAAATTGTTGCACAAACTAAAAAGAAAAAATGAATGTGATCTGATTCGGTAAATGTGCTCTTTCTAAACTTGTTTGTAGCATAAGATGACTTCGTAGGACCACAAGGGCCATGTCTATGAGTAAACTACATTATTATTATTATTATTATTATTATTATTATTATTATTATTATTATTATTATTATTATTATTATTATTATTATTATTATTATTATTATTATTTTGTCATCTATAAAAATTCTCTAAAGAAACATTTGAAAAGAATGTACAAGAAAATAATATTTATAATATCAAATTGTACTTTTGGAACAATTGAGAGAAATCATAAAATAAACAGGTACCGGTATCAAATTTGATTATATACCAAGGAACTAATATTACAGGAGCAAGACATATTGAGGAAGATTTTAAAGATGTATTTTACAATAGTTTTAATCTTAGTTCTTGGATTTATAATAGTTAATGGAAGTTTCTCAGTTTCTGCAAGTAACCTACCAACAATGGCAGCATACATAGAATGATGATGATTAATGGTAGAGTTAAGACGTTGGAAGGCGCGGTAATTAGTATCCCCAACAGCAATAACTTAATTCGAAAAAAAAATGAAATCTTTGAGTTTTACGTCCCACGGTTATGCCGGTTAGGCTAAAGGAGACGGTGATGATGAGTGATGAATGAAATGGTGGAATGAAGAAAGTGGGAGGAAACGGGAGAACCCCGAGAAAACCCACGCACACGGTGTTTGTCCACCACAAAGTGCACTTGGCGGAGGCTAAGATCGAACCCGGAACCCCAAGCACCAGAGGTGAACGCTCTACCACTGAGCCACCGCGGCCCCCAACTTAATTCGAGTTATACAAGTAAATGAGGTTATTGATGTGATAAAGAAGCATCGACATTTTGCACCTTTACGATCACAATACATATATACTCCTATAGAAATTGTTGGTAAGCTCAAAATTAGAATATAACACAGACTTGTGAAGAAACTTGAAATGGTTCTAAAATGTTTTATTACCATGTTATATTTTAAATTAGGTTTTGATTATTATTCCAATTCATCAGGCTACTGGAGAAAATGTTTTGAACTTGAATCATTAGGTAACAGGATAAAATTGCTAGATTCCAATTCTTTGGAAAAGATATTTGATAACCGCTGTTATGAGGACTAATATTAAAAAAAAAATTGAGTTACAAGTCCCAAAATATGTTTCAAAGGTTAGAATAGTGTTTCAAACGAATGACAGGAAACATGTTTTAATCACAAGACTTTTAACTAACTAACTATATTAGAATTACATTTGATTTAATTTCTTAATTTGTTTTAGGAATTGACGCTGACTATATTGCCAGAGCTTATATTTTTAATCATTGAATACAATTATAACATTGAATTGCAAGACTAAGTGCCGTATTTTTGCTTTTGCCGGTTCCTAGCACATTAATAAAGATGCTGCTGCTGCTGCTGCTGCTGATGATGATGATTATTATTATTATTATTATTATTATTATTATTATTATTATTATTATTATTATTATTATTATTATTATTATTATTATAAACACAGTTAATAAACAGAAAAGATTAAAGCACACTGGCGTGTTGTAAGAATTGTTAGACTTGTAAACTAAATTTTGGTCTTTTTTATCAAACTAAAAATCGTGGCCAAGTGATAACAGTTCTTTTCTGGTATCGAGTTCGCACCTCAAACAGTACAAGTGAATGTCATATTGGATAAAAAGATCCAATATATTTCAGGAAAAATTTTCTTCTAGGCCTTATATCTCGAGAACTACATATAGTGTAGTCAAACCAAAACAAACAACTCAGTACGATGTGCTTATTCCGTAAAAAATACGAAAAATCGATTTAAGGTTCGTTCAAAAATTTTGTGACCCTTGATTCAAAAAATTCAATATATTTCATTCAATCAAATATTTTCTTGTACGCCCCATATTTTCAGAACTACATATAGTGTAGTAAACAAAACTAACAATTTATTCAGTATGATGTGCTTATTCCGTAATAAAAAAAAGTATGAAATTTGATTTAGGGGCCGTTCAAAAATTTTGTGGTCCCTAATCCAAAAACTAATTATTGGCCAAGTTCGCAATCTTTTGATCCATTTTTTGGATCATTCCTAAAATTCTTGCTTTCACCATAAGACGGCAGATGGGCATACCAATATTTTAAAATACGGATGCTTTTATAGTCAATCTGTGAAGAAGTCTACATCTGTGCAACGCTGTCATCAATAATAAACTGTGAGTGATCCGGACAATAAATAGTCTAGTTGACCAGACGGTGCATGTCGAACTTCCCACATGTGGACATTTTTTTAAGGATCCATCTTGCTTTATCTAATTCCACTAATTTGATCACAGAAATTATTTTTCGTTTAGAGTTGTCATCGTACTATTTAACTCAGAGAAAAAAATGTATAAATATTTAAGTAAAATTCTAATTTTTACGAAATTTAGATTCATTTTATTTATATATTATCAACAACGTGAGTGTCTTGATCATGTGGTTCAGATCGCACGTTATGTCACAGATCCACGTTTCGGGGCTGAAATGAAATGTTAAATTTAGAAAAAACAAGTTAACAATAAGTGCTCAATATTACACAACCAACTAACTGAATCGTTGAATTCGAAAACCGGTCATCTCCATCGAAGCTAATCTGAGAAGAGTGACAAACAAAACTAAATTAATCAATATGTAGCTGATATATAGGGTTATTTTCATTTTTGGAGAATAGACAAATGTCAGTTCTACGGTCCGAAAATAAAAACAGATGCATATTGACTAATTTAGTTTTGTTTGTCCCTCTTCTCCAATAAGCTTCGATGGAGATGACCGGTTTTCGAACTCAACGATTCAATTTAAATATATAATATATATGATGCCAGTTCAGAAATGAGTTGAGTTGAGTTAATTTTAGTTTAGCGTCCCTTTCAGCAGCGAGGCTATATGAGACGTGGACCTACTGATTAACGTGGAATCCGAACCACATGAGCTCCCGCCGGGAATCCAACCCGGGTCTCCCACGCCAAAGGCGCGTACGCTAACCGCTTAGCCACGGAGGAGCTCAGTTCAGAAATGAGAATGTGAACTAGCTAAAGCCGGGAACTATATCGGCATTTAGCTAGTACACTTTTTTCCAGCTCATCACAAAAATACCAACAGAAATTGCTTCCTCGTATTCTATGAATGACGTGTCCCTCATTTTTGGTTAATTACATAGAGAGACACCTTCATCAGCGTTACAAAATTATAATTTTAATTAAATTAAATTATCACTTATTAGAGAACACGTAGTCCTTGTAGTATGATAATATACTAGGTTTAGCTTCCTACATAAATATAACAGGATTTATCTTGATTGGTTTTAGTAGGAAGTAAGTTAGGATCATAAGTGAGCAGGTTAAGAGTAGGTCAATAACATTTCAAGTAAATTAGCATTCAACATGGTCTATGCCGATAATTGTTATTATAACGAGGTATTGAAGTATAATGTCAAGATTGCACCGGCACTCAAGATGAACTATACATTGGCATATTCTGGTTTATTATACAATTTATGAACTGTTTACTAAGAAATCATGATTTATATAGAAATTTCTGTCATTATGTGTTGTAGATTAGTTGGTATAGATGCGGTTAGTGTTATGGAGTGAAGTCTTTTATAGACATGAGGCGTAGATTGTAGGAGAAGGAAAAAGCGGAGAATGTGAACCTTTAAAAATGTTTTGCTGTAGAACAATGATAGCAAAATGGCGGACCGCAAATAAAATATATTTATTTTTTTTATCTTTAAGGTGTAAAGGGAATATGCAGCGATAATATGGGGTTCTACACTGAGAAAAATCCGTTATTCAGACAGCAATATATTGTACAAATATAGGGAATCCATGAGTTTACTACGGAAATCTACGGAGCATACGTTACCCATAAGCTACATACATACTGCCCTTTTCCCGTTTAGATGTTACGTCACACCCCTGCACCATATATGACATCTAACAGTCTTCCGTATATATATTTGTGTGTGTATGTGTGTGTGTGTGTGTGTGTGCGTGTGTGTGTGTATACGGTATCCATAAAGTCCGTTGCCACCCAATGTATCTGGAAAACGACTAAGAATATGATGAAACGCAAAAACACCTTATAGAGGGGTGGATCTTCTATAGCTCAAAATCCAAGTCCCTTAAGAGTCTGTATCACTACGAATTTAAAATACCGCTAATTTTACAGTAATTATGTTATATCTTCAAATAGATAAAAGATAACAGAAAAATCCTAGACGATGTTATTTTGCATGAGGTACTGTTATCACGAGTCACCTAGCTTTTCGTTTGCAGTTATTTAGAAACGCGAAAATAAATGCCGATTTTCTAAATGGCTGGAAATGGAAAGCAGATAAATGAGTCGTGATAACGGTATCTCACGCAAAATAATATTGTCTAGGGAGGCCTTGTTCCACTTTTCGATTATCTATTATCTATTTGAAGATATAACATAATTACTGTAAAATAAGCGGTATTTTAATTTCGCAGTGATGAGGCCTCTCAAAATAATGATAGACGTGTTTTTTTGCGTTTTTTTCATATTCGCAGTCGTTTTCCAGATACACGAGGTGGCAACGGACTTTATGGACACGAAATCTTAACCCCCGCCATTTTGGATGAGATCAACATAGGGACTTACAGAAAAATATTTCCCTTGTCGAGTCATTTCCAACGATATATTACTCGGCCCCCTTTGCTATTTAAAATTTCCAAGTTGACTCCACGTACTCCTATATGGGGATGTCTGCGGTGAACCTTTTATAGCTCAAAATTCAAGCCCTTTACAATAATGATAGACGTGTTTTTGCGTTTTCTCATATTTGCAGTCGATTGGAAGATACACGTAGTGGCAACGCACTTTATGGAAACTTCGTATATATATATATATATATATATATATATATATATATATATATATATATATATATATATATATATATATATATATATATATATATATAGCCGGATTTAGGGGGTGCAAAGTTGCACGCGCCCCCCCCCCCCCTCTTCGTTGTAAATATACACTACCTAAAGTGAGAAACTGGCAGTAAATTCTGCAAAAAATCAATAGTTTCAGTCAATTTTCTGAAGGTTGAAGGAAAGGGATTCATCGAGAGCAGACACTGAGCATTTCCAGGGCAATTCCTCAGTCACACCACAGATGACTAAAGGCATTCAAAAAAAAAAAAAAAAAAAAAACTCAATTTAATTCAAATGTACTGGCAGTTATTTGGTGAACCCCCTCAGAAAATCCTGGACCCGGCCCTTTGCATATATATGTTACATACATCAGCTATATGTTATATAGTCCATCTGTATGTGAGATACTGACCGCCTACATACAGTTCTTTCGTTGGTACGGAAAGTAAGTTTATTCGAAACACTTATACGGAAAGTACGTATAAAACATACGTATTCCGTTATACGTTTACTGCAGAGTGTTACATAGGGTTACACGTTAAGTCCGAAAACTACATAATTTACGCATGTAACCTACGTTTTTACGTATGTCACATCCTTTTTTTAGTGCAATAGTAACAAATATATAAACAAAATCAAAAACATTCAAAATAAATTTATGCACTTTTTCGCATATAAAGAAACAGGGATATATATATATCCGAAATTTCAGAAGTATGAAGATTTTTGAAGCAAATAATAATCATTACAGTCATTTAAAAGCAGCAGAATTCATTTTGTTTTATCTTTCTTAAATAAAATAATATATAGTATAAATAGATTTAGAATATTTATAATCAGAAACCAAATTACACGTCTCGCATGGAGCAACGAGACACCATAACGGCATATTCCATCTCTCAGGGCAACGAACTAGTGTATTGGATGTATTACTTCTCAGAAAATAATGCGTTTATTGTATAATAAGATATCACAAGGGCACTCAGAAATAGACATTTTTAATTATAGGTAAAATTTTATTCTAAATAAATGAGCTGTATATCGTATGTATTTTGCTATCGTATTATTATATTATTATATGTGTATTTTAAAGTGTTTTATCAGACAATGATGGAAAACTGTAATTATGCATTTGCCTGTTGTTTTCCGAAATAAATAAAGGAACTCTTTTCACAGTGGCGTATATTGGTTTGATAGCTTGGGCTACCACTGACCTTGATAATACATTATTATTATTATTATTATTATTATTATTATTATTATTATTATTATTATTATTATTATTATTATTATTATTATTATTATTATTATTATTATTATTATTATTATTATGGGGCCGTGGTGGCTCAGTGGTAGAGCGTTCACCTCTGGTGCATGGGGTCCCGGGTTCAAACCCTGCTCCCGCCAAGTGAACTTTGTGGTGGACAAACACCGTGTGCGTGGGTTTTCTAGGGGTTCTCCCGTTTCCTCCCACTTTCTTCATTCCACCATTTCATTCATTTCTCATAATCACCGTCTCCTTTAGCCTAACCGCATAATCGTGGGACGTAAAACTCACAGATTTCATTTATTATTATTATTATTATTATTATTATTATTATTATTATTATTATTATATACTCCTCCTCCTACTACTACTAGTACTACTACTATCAATAATAATAATAATAATAATAATAATAATAATATACATAAAAAGCGTAATAATTAATATATAATGCTTGGAATTTTTTTTTTTTTTTTTTTTTGAACTTTAGTTTTCACACCATTATTCTTTTTTTAAAGTTTAACATCCCACTGTTAGGCAGCAAGGTACGAAAGACGGCGATGATGGATGATAAAAACGGAATAACGAAAGTGGGATGTAGCGGGGAATACCCGAGAAAATTCAAGCACATGGTATGTGTTCACCACAAAGCTCATTTAACTGGAGATGGAATCGAACCAGCGAATCTACGTTCCACATTACCACTGAGCCACTGCAGCCTCGCACAGACCATTAATGTTTGTCGCAGTAACTGGAGCGCCAACCCAACACACCTCTGTGGAGTTAACTTGTTGTGGTTTGTAACGATAAAAATGTTGACTCTTACTGACGAGACGTCCCTTGAGAGTTGCATCTCTTGCTGACGTTGTGTGATGCAAGATTTTCCCCGTGCTGAAACAAATCAGCAGTTTTTTTCTTTTTCTTTTTTTCTTTCTTTTTTTCTTTTTTCTTTTTTTGCTTATCACTTTGCAAAGCTGAAAGTAAAATTCTTTTCTTGTTTTGAACTTCATTCCGTAGTAGTTTGAGTTGACACAACGTAAAATTTGTGTTTTAGTTTGCGGTAATCTATGTCACTTACTGATCTTCAGGTATGACGTTAGTAACTCGAATTTGGCGATTTGCAGTCATGTATCCTCCGGAACTTGAATCACAAACTCACAACCATAATTCTTTGATAAAAGGTACGGCCCACGACACTAAACTTTCTTGCTCAAATTCCTTAAAATAAATCACATAGTGCTGCAGTTATTAATAGAACATTTTCTTTTGAAATACGAACAAAAGTACAAGACGTTCTCGCAAAATTTCACCCAAAAGAAAATTCATAAAGTAAACTAGAAAGACCGCAAATGCTTCCGTCTATCTATGCGAGGACAATTTAGATATGAAAAATACATGGTTTAAGCGCTTATATACAATTTATACAATGTAAATATTAGAATTCTGTAATCCAAATTTCTTGGGAAAAATAATATAGTGGAAAAATAATCTTCAGATGCATACTGAGAAAAATCCGTTATACGTACAGTAGTATATTATACAAATATGCGGAAACCTTATGTTTACTACTGAAATCAGTACGGATCATACGTTATCCATATGCTACTTACTTTTCCCGCTTAAATGTTACATCATGCCGTTGCAGGATGTCTCACACCTTACAGTCTTCCGTATATTACATACATGCGTATGTTACATACGGCCATCTGTATGTGAGATCCTGACTGCATATATACAGTTCTTTCGTTCCTACAGAGAGTACGTTTATTCGGAACACGTATACGGAAAGTACGTTAAGTCATGGGGCGTTAAAGTAAAGAATTCATTTCAAATTATAGATTTGTAGTGGTGGTAGACACTAAACTTTTTTTATGTTGGCTTTTAGAAGAACCAAAACAGTTAAAAAAAAAATACTTTAGAGAACAGGTTTCGCAAAACTGGTTTCAGTTTTAAAAACAAACCAATTTTTGAAAAACCAAAATCTGTTTAGCTCATCTCTAATGTGTAAAAGGCAGCTCTGCACAAGAAAATTACAAATAATGCAAGCAAGTTCCCCCTTGAATACCAAATGATTAATGCACGTGCTCTCTGATTCTACGTTCGATCCGCAGTGAAGGAGTTTTCCTGGGATGCAAACCCGAGTAGTGGTTTGGATCTTATTTTAGAATCAGGATTCGTCCCATGTACTGGTGAAAAGGGATTATAAGCTCCGACCAGCAAATATATTTATCAAATAGAGAGAATAATTGTTGGTGGAAAGATTAGTCGCCATCACCTCAGATGAATATTTGATTTAGTTTGATTTTTAGTTTAGTGTCCCTTTCATCAGCGAGGCTATATGAGACATAAACATACAACTTAACGTGGAATACGAATCCCATTAGCTCTCGCCGGGAATCGAACCCGGGTATGGCACGCCAAAGGCGCATACACTAATCGCTTAGACACGAGGGAGCTCCAGCTTAATTTTTTAAAATTTGTATTTTTCCTGGAACTTGAGGTTACAATAAACATTGTAATTGTGATAGTTGCAAACCTGACTTTATTTATTTATTTTTGTAACCAACGAAACGTAATTCATATTTTAAGAGAGAGAAGATTGAATTCTGGAATTTTAAGCGCCCCAGTAAAAAAAAAAAATCTACGGGGCAAGAAGTAGAATTCCTGGTCCATCCCGCCCAAACCAGGACAGTTGGGAACCCTACTATCATATGGCCCATGATCCGTTTGGCATCATTTGTAGCATGTATCAGAAACTTGGTAGCTCACTTTGTAGCTCCTTTACTTTTAAGTGCACAGTATTTTGTTACGCGATGAATATTTGTCGCTATCACTCTCGCCTTCGGTGCGAGCGTTCGAGAGTTCGATTCCCGGTCGAAAAAGTGTAAAAAAGCTTTTTCAGGACAGCCATCCTGAATGAGGTTTTCCTGGGTTTTTTCATTCTTACCAGACAAATGCCGGGGTGGTACCTAACTTATAGCTTTCAGCCCGCTTCCTTCCTTCCCTTTCCCCGGATTGTGTGCTCGCCGAGAGACGTCATCCCTCATACATAACGGACTCAATGGCCATAGATGCCGAAAGCCCAGAAATCTAGATTCCTAAAAATTCGATGAATATTTATGGCAACCCTGTATTTACTACTTTCTTCCTGAACATTCTCTATAGTTACTTTAAATAAGCTTTGTTTCATAACAATACTAAACTTGCTACTATACAATAAAGAGTTTTACTTGCAAAGAGCCAAAGTGCAAAACAATTCATTTCAAGCTTATACAACTATAACGTTAGTACTTGATTATTGAACATCAAATCAGAAACGAGTTTCCTCAGAGTGTTTACGAAGAAGGAAAGAGTTTTCTTTCTTTACCTACAAATGCAGTGGAAGTGCTACAGGAAAATGCTTCAGTTTCTTTTCTCTCATGTTATTTAAGATTCTCCCTTCTTCAACTGTATCCGCCAGGCGATAAATATACGAAGAGTTCGAAAAACTGTAATAATATAAAATATAAAGTTTGACAATCATCTCTCCCTTGGCACAAATTTAGAACTTTCGTTCGTAAGTCAAAGGGAAATCGTTATTCAGCTTTAAACCTGAACGATCAGAACTGAATGTTAAAGTTGAATGTACGAGGTGTGTTCGAAAAGTATCGAACATTTGGTTGGCAAAAATACTTGTATTGCTTTGGAAATCCGAAACACTAATCCACTTCAAAGTAGTCTCCTTGGTAATGCACACACTTCTTTCAACGCTCCCGCCATTGTTGGAAACGCCTCTGGAACGCAGATTTTGGAATGGTGAGCAACCATTCCGTCACATTTCGTATAATGTCTTATCTTGACTCAAATCGGGTCTCTTTTAGTGGTATTTTCGGCTTGAGAAATAACCGAAAGTCACATGGAGCCATGTCGGATGAGTAAGGAGGAGTCGGAAGATACACACGAATGTTGTATTTGGCGATGAAAGCCTGAATCAAATTTCGCGAACACTCTCCTCATGCCCATTCTCGTTCAAAATTGAATGTACCGATCCGATTGAACGGTTTCCCCTTGGGTATCGTCAAGTTTTTGGCAAAATTTGATGTAATATCGCTGCTCAATTTCTTCTGCCATTAAAAAAAAAAAAAAAAAACTAGTCCGACGACCCCTCACTACACATCTTCACTCATTGGCCAACTGCCAATGACTGACGCTTTCTGCGGGCGGTAAAAAATTCGCGACTGCGCACGAGTGTCCCTTCTACGTCTATGTTGAAGAAAGTCTCCCGCGCTTCATTAGTTTACGCGGGAGAAATACTTTTTGAATACACCTCGTATTGCTTGATTGTTAGATTAAAATTACTGAATATTTAAGCCAAATATATTGCGCGATTTTTAAATTAAATTGAAGGTATTTTATCATATCAAAGGAAAGCCACCGTATTACTGAATGGTTATCCTATTGCGTACCTTTGGTATTTCGGAGATCTGAGTTCGATTTCCGGTGGTGCCAAGAATTGTCATTGTTGACTCAGAGTCATAAGACATTTAGGAAGGCTACTTGAATTAAGAAATAGTGAAATCCGGTCTTGAAAGTTAGAAATAACGATGACAGTGGACGTGTTGACCACTTCTCTTAACCCATTAGTGCCCAGAATTCCCCAGTGGTATTTTGAAAAGTTTCTTTTCGCCTATTTGGTCTTAATAGTACTCTAAAATAGAAATTAGAATATTTTTGAAAAATATTTATTTTTTTCTTGTTTTTTAGGCCGGCAACGTAAGTTGCCAAATGGCACATACATACTCAAAAAAGGGAACATTTTGGAAAATTACAATTTTGAGGGAGAAAATACACTGCGAAAACATAACTATTAAAATCGAGTTAATCCTTCCTTTACAGA
The DNA here is from genome assembly GCF_964235325.1 of Thermobia domestica. Classification (NCBI taxonomy): domain Eukaryota; kingdom Metazoa; phylum Arthropoda; class Insecta; order Zygentoma; family Lepismatidae; genus Thermobia; species Thermobia domestica. The sequence continues at coordinate 35,371,375 of NC_137459.1, read as the reverse complement.
CCTTCAATCCTTCCTTCTGGAGTCTTTGAAATCAATCAAGTTGAGTCTTTCTCCTCAAAACCTATTGTAGCCAAAAACAGTGCTAACCTGACGTCAATATATCATAAAAAGAAAATGCAACGATGCTATGACGAAGCGCGACTCCAAAGTAACTTCATGGTTAAAACCTGCAACGTCAATCCATGAATTTCTGCGCTCTAACGAATAATTGCCGTGGCAACTAAAGTTGCCAAGGGGCAGTAATGGGTTAAGCAGATCAGTTGGTGATTGTAAGTTGGTGATGTGGCAGCGTACTTACATTGTTGAAATTTAATTAAATGACATATTTAATTTAACGTCTCACGAGGATGTCCTTTACACTAAAGAAAACAGATGACCAGTACAAGTGAATGTTGAAACCGGAAATGGTTAATATGAACCACTTCTGGTTTGAATAGAGGGCTAAGTGAGGAGGTAGAGCTACTCTTGGGAAGCTGAATCGAATGCAAAGCCACATCTCGATATTTCATACCGTTTTTGCACTAAGGAAATTAGTATTGAACCCGGAAGTAGTAGTAAAATCCAACCACTTCCGATTTAGATAAAGTTCTGTGGGGTGTTATGTATGTACTCTTGAGACCCTTAATCGATTGCAGAAAACCACATTTTGTTATATATTACCATTTTTGTTCTATACCGATAAATGTTGAAACAAGAAATTATTAATCACTTTTGGTTTGAATGGAGAGTTAACTGAGCAGATGGATCCTATGCTAAATCGATTACAAGAAAACATATGTCAATATCTCTTATCAGTTTTGCTCTAAGAATAACAGTATTGAAACCGGAAGTAATACTAAATTTGAACCACTTCCGGTTTTGGGATAGTGTTTGAATAGTCATGACATGTCTTGGGACGCTGAATCTTTTGCAAAAAAAAAGCTTCTCGCTATATGTTTCCATTTTCTTTCTATGCCGATAAACGTTGAAACCAGTATTGAAACCGGAAGTAATAATAAATTTAAACCACTTCCAGTTATAGAGTGTTGTGAATAGTCCTGATAAGTGAGACGCTGATTTTTTTTTTTTTTTTTTCAAGAAAGAGGTCTTTGTTATCTGTTACCTATGTTACCATTTTCATTCTATGACGATAGATATTGAAACTCAAAATGGCTAATTTGGACCACGTACTGTTTCAATAGAAAGTTAACAGAGAAAATGGAAGCTATCCTTGGGACGCTGAATCGATTGCAAAAAATAAAAAAAAAAGAAAAAGAAAAAAAGAAAAGAAAAAACGCATTTAGATATCTCTTACCGTTTTTCCTCTGATGTCTATCGACAAATGGACGAACGGACAAAGCCATTCTCTAAGGCTTCCGACATTTATGCATAGCATAGTTTGGAAATCTATTAGAACTAACATCTGCACTGTACGCACCAAGTTCGTTAGGGACAGTACTTCAATTATCCCTCTGAACTTAGTTCTCGCTGAACTCATGAGTAGCTTGTGGTCCTTGTGCAGTAGGTCTCGCGTTCGATTCCTGGTGAGAGAACCTCGAATACATTACAATACTTTAGATTACTTTTGACGAAGCGACTCGAGAGAGTTAAACATTATTTAGAAGAAAATAACTTTTCAGAAGTTTACTTCGTTAGTCTACCTTTAATTAAAAAGTAAAACCATTCAAAGAAAGTACCAAGATAAACTGTGGGAACATACATCATTTACTGGGAAGGAAATATTTCTTTTAAAAAAATAATAAGGAAAGGCTTGTGCTTTTATAAACCTTTCTTCGTAATTATTTTGAACATTTTGGATTGTATCATAAATTGTTCTTTTTAATTACCCTCGATAAGATTACAGACATTTACAAGGATACTACCTTACCTGAAGCCAATTACTCTGAAGTTCACACCGGAATATTTGTTATGCAATACAACTCAGGACGTGAAACTCACCTGGTGGTTCTTCTTCATTCTGCCGTCAAGCTTTTAAAGAATGTAATTTCTCATGTTCTATTTCCACAAACTCTCAACTTAAAAATAAAAAAATAAAAAAATGCCCGAATTTTTTTTTAAAAAAAAACTTGTTATTATTTACTTTCCATTTTTACTTTCAAGAGAGAAAGGAGAGAAGGAATGGCAATCGTGAAAAAAAAATCGAATTAAAGATTTCAAAGGATTTACACGATTCATGACCCATAGATGCCGATAAACCGATTTTTCGACATCTCTCCGTCTGTTCCTTCTGAAGTACATTCGCCTACAGGCAATTTTGTTGAACGTATCGAAAACAAATTTTGAACTTAAGGTTCTTATGTAATTCTCCAGTTTTTTTTTTTCGAAATTTTGATTCCTATCCCTAAAGATAAGTGTAGTTTGCTGAAGGGTGAAAACTAAAACTTGTGATTTTCTCATAAAGGACACCTATACAGAAACTATATCATAAATTAGTTTCTCGAAATAACCCCATACTATGGTATAAGCCTTTCCTCTGACGAAAATCAAGAAGGGGTAGTTTATTCTAGGGATGCTTTTTTTCGGGTGATTTTCTCAAAAAACGACTCAGGCGACTGCGTACTATACTTATTTACACTGAGAGAAATCCGTTCTGAGGACAGCGGTATATTGTACAAATATACGGAATCCTCTTGCTTACTACAAAAATCAGTACGGAGCGTACGTTATCCATATGTTACATAGGCACTGTCCTTAGATGTTACATCATGCCGTTGCAGGATATCTGATATCTAACAGTTTTCCTTATATTACATACATGTATGTTACCTTCGTCATCTTTATGTTGTATGCGTCCATTTGTATGTGAGAACCTGACTGCCTATATTGTTTCATACAGAAAGTACATATAGATGGAACACTTATACAGAAAGTATTATAAAACATGCCTTTTCAGTTATACGTTTGCTGTACGTTAAGCCCAAAAACTACAGGATTTACAAATGTAACATACGATTTTACGTACGCCACGTACATTTTTTTTAGTATACTGACAATGATTGCAGACGGACGTTTGAGCCCTCTGCTGTACTTCATGTCCGACAAGTTGTGGTTCCGTTTGTCGGGCTACATGAAAGCGCAGAATACGCGCATGCTGGTCTGCTGAGAATTCATATATCCTGCACGGAACAGTCCTCCGTGACCAAAAGTGGGTGTATGGTGTGGAGTTTAAGGGGCACGTGCAGAAAGTCCAGTGTTCTTTCAATCAACAGTGAATATGAAGTTTATAATGCCTCCTTGTAACAGTTTTGCGATGAATTGTTACTACAAAAAAGATTATACTCCTACTTCCAACAAAATGGAGCTACCTACCACACTTTGAATAAACCCTCGCGTTAATGCATGAACTGTTTACATAAGAGCTTAGGGGTTCGAGAAAATTATTTGACTCAGTTTTGACCTCCTTCGTGGCTATTTGAAATGAAATGAAATGAAATCTTTGAGTTTTACGTCCCACGGTTGTGCCGGTTAGGCTAAAGGAGACGGTGATGATGAGTAATGAATGAAATGGTGGAATGAAGCAAGTGGGAGGAAACGGGAGAACCCCGAGAAAACCCACACACACGGTGTTTGTCCACCACAAAGTTCACTTGGCGGGGGTTGGGATCGAACCCGAAACCCCAAGCACCAGAGGTGAACGCTCTAGGCTATTTGGTTAGCGTACTCACTTTCACACGAATGATCCGTGTTCGCTTCTCGATGGGAGTTCATTTGATTCGGATCTTACGTTAAATTGTATGTCCACATCCCACATAGCCTCCGTGCTGAATGGATCGCTAAAATTCAAATCAATCCATCAATCAACCAGTGAATTCAAACTCACGTCAGCAAGTATCCTAAAACTTGGCGAAAGTTTATACTGATATTGGTCATTCAAATGCTTTAGGCCTACATAAATCTTATTCTTCTTGTGCATGGAATTGGTGACTCAACTAGCTGTTTAAACAAGCTGTTATGTGTGTATGTATTTATTTATTATTACTTTCAACAGAGAAAATTTTCCATTTACAGAATGTTCACATAATTTATTATCACATTAATAACACATTCGTTACATCCATAAGTGATAAAATTTAACGAAGTAAATAACAATCAATAAATATAAAGTACGAAAATGGCAAGAAAACATCTGTTCACATACACAAAAGGTGTAATAGCAGATATTAAAATGAAATACAAATATACATAAAATATGCCCATGTAATATCTATCACAAAGAAAAATGTTTTCGCGGGATAGTATCTTTTGACCCTTATTATGAGAACAAAATCAGTACACATGCGTTTCTGACACCTCGTGATTTAATTAAATGTTTTAAACGTTTTAAAGGCTCAATCCTTAATAATATCGATGAACGCATTATCATTATCTTCCCAGTTGATTTATAAGCCACTATAGAATTATCAGAATATTTAATAAAAAGAAGAAAATAAAACTACGTTCTTTCACAACTTCAAACTTACGGCTATTAGTTGTTTCTCTACTACATGTTGTTTCGTGACTCAACGAATCCATGCCCGACTCACACGCCCCGTGTTTTATTCTTCGTTGTGCCTTGCTTTTGTTTCTTTTGTATATTATTATTGATCAAACAGGACAGCAGCAAAAGGAAAAATATGGTCACAATTTTAGGCGTGATTCGACTATCTGCAGATCTTTTTTCCTTTGTCAAGTGAAGATGATGAAGTGGAATTTTACAAGCATAAAGACTAGTCTACATTTTTCTGTTAAAAACTAGGAAAGGTTTACAACTGAAAATTAAATTATATTCTCTTCCATTATATAAATAATGCATAAACAACTATGGTCGAGATGAATTTCAGTCGTTTGGTGTGTGGTCAGCACATTGGCTTCCCTGATCCTTATTTCTGGAACTAAAAATACCTTAACATTATTTTTCTTTAGAAATGAACTACTCATCTTTAGTTCTAAACAAAACAGAGAGCATAGTTCAAAATGCCACCATGCTAGTACATTTCATTACATAAATAAATGAAAAGAAATTAATACATTTATACCTGAAAATGTCGGAAGATAACATGATAAACATTATAAACAATTCTGTGATATATTAAGCAATGGTTTATACTAAACAAACTGCTATGAAGTGTAAAAAAAATGGAAGTTAGCAAAAATATTGTTCCTTGTATGCTGAAAGACAAATTTCTTTAATAGATACGTCACATTTCACCTTAAAGCATACATCTTGAATTTGATTCTCAAAGAATCTGAAATATGTTAAGAACTTAAAACCTTGAGAAACTCAACACAAGTTTGATGTCCCGTCGTTATAATATTGTCATTACAAACTGACTTTAGTACCGATAAATCCAGACAGTGGCTCACTGCACCACCGTCTCTTTCCCGATTTATTTACAAATCAAGACAACTTATTATATTATTATTACATGCCGGATTTGACGTCCAGTCCAGATATACTATGAAAAATCTCATTATTTTTACGAAAGCTATCGTAAGAAGTATTTTCGAACCACAGGGAGGGAGTTAAATGCATTCTATACTGACTGATTCTATACCCAGCACTAGTGATGAGTGGAAAGCCTCAGGTATATATATCTTGTATTCCACAAAAAATGAATATTTATATAGGGAATTTGTCGTGGAACATGTCTTTTTGATCGGTAAAGTAAATCCTTTCCTTATTTCTTACTGACTTTAACTGCATTCTTAATCTGGTGGAACAGATTACTTTAACCTCATACACTGAGGGGAGGTGATTGGGAATCCTAAAAGAAAGTATACGTTATACAGGGTGGCGAAGGGAAACGGGAAATTTTGAACGGCAACACTGGCAATATTGTAGTACCAGCAGTTCGGAATCGATGCGTGGTTATTGTAAACTAGTTGCCATTTAGTAACCACGCAATCGCTGTGAGAGCAGGGTGATAGTGTGACTGCTGCGAAAAGGGTATTTGGGCAGTATTACCAGCTAGGAGGTCATGGACGTGTCTCATCTGCTCTGCAATCTACAACGTCCGTTCGTAATTTTGAATAAATTTGTTCAACCTTGAACAAGAAGCCTCTGGATAGTGCTCGAACCGTACATACCCCAGAGTACATTGCAGGCGTTTGAGTTTCCACCGAGAGGAGCCCTCGTCGCTCCGTTCGACAACATGCATCTGCGCTAAAGATTGATAGATGAATCGTACAAAGAATAGTGCACGAATTAAAGTTCCACCCCTATAAGTTACAGACTGTCCAGAAATTACATTCACGAGACCCTGTGTCACGTAGGGAGTTAAGTGAACAGGTGTTGGCTAAAATCAACGAGGACGCAAATTTCCTTTACAACATATGGATGTCAGACAAAGTCCACTTCCACCTTAACGTATACGTTAACAATCAGAATTTCCGTTCAGAAACATTCCTCACACCGATACTCCACGATCTTAATTTTAACATCGAAAACATATGGTTTCAGCAGGACATAGCCACGTCACATACTGCTTGACAGTCATTGGAAGCCGTTCACCAATTGTTTGGAAGGCGTGTATTCACATAACGTTGACATTCCATGGCCTGAGAGATTCCCAGATCTTAGTGTGCGATTTTTTTCCTGTGGGGATCATCTTAAAGGCAAGGTGTATCGCATACGTTCTACGAATGTCAATGAACTGAAACAGAAGACTGATTAGGAAATCACTGCCATTCCCCGAGATATGCTACACCAAGTATTCCAGAACTTCCATAACAGGTTATTAAAATATGAACGCTGAAAGGGAACACATCTTTCCGACGTTATCTTTAAGAAGTAAAGAGCTTGTGTCATTTTGTAGTGAAAACATAAGTGGCATACTGTATACATGACTTGTCAACAAAATATGTTTTTTTTTTTCCTTTATTTATTCATGTAAATTAAGTTACTTCAAAATTTCCCGTTTCCCTGCGCTACTCTGTATTACATCAAAATTAAATCATTTTCATGAAAGTTATCAAAGCAAATTATTTCCTTTATCTCAATAATGAAACTTCAAAATTTGGTGGAGCTTACCCCCTTTAATCAACTTATGCTCGACTGGTTTTAATTGCAAAAATTTGAGATTATTGAAACACCCTGAACAAAGTATGCAGTACGTTTTATCGAATTCAAATTATTTTTACGTAGTTCATATCAAAAAATCGTTTTCTATAAGTGAAAACTTACAACATGGGGTGGATTTTATTCCCTTTTACTCCTTTTTTTGTTGGTGGATTCTTGCAACATCAAAGAATAAGTTTATTTTCAAAAGATTAGAGGAAGGCATATATCAAGTTTCATTAAAACCTAATCCATTTCACGGGAGTTATGATTAAACAGACAGATGGATGGACGGACACACAAATGCTGGTTGGAAGAGGTGGTAGAAACTCCCTACGTATGTTCGGATGTAAGCTTATTTCTATATGTTATTAATGGAAGAAAAATCTAGAGCACCCTTACTTTCAATCTAGAATCATATACTATTATCTTAGCCAACAAGAATTTTAGGAATGATCCAAAAAATGCAACAAAAGATTGCGATCTTGGCCAAGAACTAGTATTTGGATCAGGGGCCACAAAAATTTTGAATGGCCCCTAAATCGAGTTTCTGTATTTTTATTTTACGGAATAAGCACATCATACTGAGTTAAGTGATAGTTTGGGTTTGGCTACACTATTTGCAGTTCTCCAGGTGTAAGGCATACAAGAAAATTTTTGACTGAAATATATTGGATCTTTTGATAAAAAAAAGAAGCAAGAAAAAATATAACAGCTCTAAAGATGGTACCAGATCTGAAACTGCAATACTTCATTTTATAGCTATTTCTTCGACGAAAAGAAAAGTGTATTCAATAAAGATTCGAACCTGGATCAGCTGACTGGTAGGTAAGAACGATAACAATTACGTCATATATTCATGTGCTGCATTCCTGCGATAAACTGTAAACATTAAAATGAGTTTTATACCAGTATTTCTATTGTCTGGAACAATATATAATTCTTTTTGTTCTGTTTTCCTGCTTGTTACACTATTCGTATTATGGGTTGCGTAAACTGCAGTTGCAAACGTAATATATTTTGTTATTTTACTGAGATTTATAGCTTTAGAAATTTTAATAAGGATAATTAAATGATTAAATGAACTGATTTTGCCATACTTGGCATTGCTACAAGGAGCAAAAGATACTATCCCGCGAGAGAATGCATTTTTTTATTCTGACAGATAATATGTGCAAATACACACACATACAAATACACCCGCTTACATATATAGTGTATATATTCACCTGCAAGTGTTCATTTAGTATAAAGCAATTTTCGCTCATGAGCATAGTTTTCAGTAATTTTATGCCAAACTTTTCTACATTTTATGCTAGTATACATTATTGTATTATTTACACAGTCTGAACAACATAATTTGTTGGTTTGTTTGTTTTACTTTTAAACTTTTTATTATCAACACACAAGTCGTTTTTTTATATAAATATATTTTCAGTGCAATAATACATCTATCGAAAACTTTAGAATAAACTTACTTAACAAATAAGAAGGTGATACTTTGTTTACGTTAGTAGATATAGTAGTTTTCTTATAGTAGTTCTTGTAGTAGTTTTCTTATAAAAGAGTTTTTCCTGTATTGTTTCTGATTTCCTTGAGTTTTACATTTATTTATCTAAACCACTATCCAATTGCAAGTTTGATCTACCAGACTCTTACAACAAGGGTTCAAGTAATGTTAGTGCTTGTAAGCAGTTTACTACTTTTGAGAATGAAAACCAATTGTTAAAGGCATTTTGTATCATCGATAAAACGTGTATATGAAATTCCATTTCGCTGCTAAACATTCACTTTCAATCGCATACATTTGAATTTCAGTTGAAATTCTTTGTTTTGTAAATATCTTAAATTTACATTTTTAGACTTTGAAATTTTATTTTATTTTTGACACTACAACTGTAAATATTTATTTAAATCTTCTTGCAATTTAGAAGTTCGCGATTCTTCTGTATAGCTTTGTATAACCTTGCACGAACTATATATAATAATTAATAAAAATTTAGTTCTTATCATGTTTTGGTAGATCACTTACGAAACTAAGGGATAATAAGGGTTCATGTTCTCTGTCATACTTCAGAATTCGTGTTATAACTACATAATTTCGATTGTTGAAACATATTGCTGTCACTGGGTCAAGTAAAACGTGAATAATCTAAGTAATCCTGATGAAACTCAAAAGGTCGAAGTTAATATATATATATATATATATATATATATATATATATATATATATATATATATATATATATATATATATATATATATATATATCGTAATTAGTGATATCAAAACACCTTGCAAAATAAACACACAAGGTCTATTTAATAAATAAAGGGAAAAGTTGTATAAAAAGTACAAAACTTCTACAAAGTGTGTGCTGCTTTGTTATTTCTTGACGATGTTCTAGAACTATTATCAGATGAGCCTGGCACACTTTCCTCGCGAACGGAATGCTGGAAATTAGTGAAACAAGGTGGCGGCACCCTTGCAGGTTTGCTACGACATGGAGCAGCGGAATTTTATTTGATTTCTGTTAGCTAAAGGGTTGAATCCAATTGAAATGGGTGGCCTGATCCGACATTAGTGCTCATCTTGCTGCAATATCACGCACCGTAATACACTATTTTTTTCGTACCGACTCATCAACTCTCGCAATGTTGTTCTCCGTGCGTTGTTGTTGGACTGTACAGACAGAACGTCCTGGGCATGGCGAATTTGCATTTGTTACACCCCGTTTGAACTCGTCTGCCCACTCGTACACTTCTGTTCGTCTCAAGATACTTTCATCATACTACAGTGCCATCCGACGGTGAATTTCGATTGGTTTCAACACTTCAGCTTATAACGACACTTATATATATATATATATATATATAGAACGTCGTTACTCAAAGGTCCTCAGTTTTTAGTTTTATACAATCAAGGCTACGAAAACCACCATAAAAGATTTTACACATTGCATTTTAAATATTACCTTTTTATTATGACACATCAGAAACAAAATAGCTTCATTCCTTAAAATGGGCATGTAGTTTTATATAAGATGGATCCGGAATTATATCTTATTTATTCTTAGTTGCTATGACATAGAATCTCTATTATAACAAAACAGCAACGTATATATCAACTACAAAGAAATTATATCTACATATCTTTTTTTCATATACTTCTTCTTCCTTTTCTTGAATAGCTTGTGCATAATTAAAAAAATATATTCTGCCCACAAATACAAATAAAGGTTGAAATACAAGTGTCGTTATAAGCTAAAAGAGACCTAATGACACTCCGTTGCTCCACGTTGGTGCAAACCTGCAAGGGTGCTGCTATTTTGTTTCACTGATTCCCAGCATTCTGCTCGCGAGGCATGCGTACCAGGCCCATCCAATAATAGTTCTAGGACACCACCAAAAATAACAAAGAAGCACAAACTTCATCGATTTTTTTTTTAATTTTATACTTTTTCGGTTAATTATTAAACGAACCTCGTACATATACATCTACGCAATTGCGATTATGTAGAAATTGAACAAAATGAAACAAATATTTTGTGGTTGATTGACTGGGATATAATCCATGTTGTTTTCACAAATGTAACTTTCAACATAATTTAAAATACGATTACATATATCATATTTGTCCAAATAGTTTCACCACAGCACAAACTACATTGGTAGATTATTTTCTTTATTGTTCTTATCCTCGCTTGTAAAAACTGATTGGTTGCATTGCGGCACAGCGTCGTTTTCAGCACAAGCAGATATATGAGACACAGCCTTATAGCCTAAAGAGGGATTCAATCCACATGAGATCCCATCAGGAATTGAACCCAGGTCTCCAGCGTTAAAAGTACTTTTGAGAAAACAACTGGTGTCTTCCTAGTAGTAGTTTTCCAAATTTTGTGAAAGTTTATGTTTTAAATAAAATTTTAGAGCATACCTTTATCACATGTGAAGCAATTCCATCCCGTCTATGTGCCTTTTCTTTAGGTTTAATTTTTTACAGCTTTTTTAAAAGAGTTTTTCATCTTATATTTTATTAATTACTAAATTGCTGCTTACTTCCATTCGTACAGAGTTTGAACAGTTGCATGATGTGTTTCTTTCATACACTGATTGAAAGAAGTTTGTAAGATGATTGGCCACTCACTTGTTTGTGTCTAGTGCAGAAACATAACATTGTTATATGGTATATACTTGATTTAGCACTATTATAGCAATACGTTTCACTTGACACATTAAGTTTATTTTAGGAATTTTTTGGCGCTTTTGACAATCGATCCCCTAGAAACAACAATAATTGGTAATATTTCCCATTTCTTATTATCGTTGAATTTATCTTTTAAAATCTCATACTTGTTGATTTTTTTCTTCTAGAGCAATTTCCTCCATATTACCGTCTTTAAATCTAGTTGTAGCATCCAAGATGTTTACTATTAAATTTACCATCAAACTAACTAACTAATTCTATAACCTATGGAACCCGTAAGTTCAATGCCGTGTTCACAAAAGCTCTCCACTGACTTCTATTCTTTGCCAACTGGATCCAGTTTTTACTTTGTATTCCTATTTCTGCAAGATCCATCTTAGTATTACCCTCCCATCTGCGCCTAGGTCTTCCTAATTGTCATTTTCCGATTGTTCTTCCAGTTAAGACTTTGAAAGCGTTCCTACTTTCTTCCATCCTGGCTACATGACCTGCCCATCTGAGCCTCCTAGATTTGATGATCCTAACAATGTTTGGTAAAACTTATAAATTATGTAGTTCCTCGTTATAAAGTTTCCGCCATTCCCCGGGATACGGACAATATCTCGCGGCCGAAACATCGCCGCCCAAAATCTCGCCGGCCAAAACCTCGCGGGACAAAATATCGCCGGGCCAAAACCTCGCGTGGCCAAAACCTCGCCGCCCAAAACCTCGCGGGACAAAATCTCGCCGGGCCAAAACCTCGCGTGGCCAAAACCTCGCCGGGCCAAAACCTCGCGTTGCCAAAACCTCGCCGCGAATGAAACTTTTCTTTAATTCTTTAATTCTTTAATAATAATAATAATAATAATAATAATAATAATAATAATAATAATAATAATAATAATAATAATAATAATAATAATAATAAGAAGAAGAAGAAGAAGAAGAAGAAGAAGATGAAGAAGATACAAAACATCGTGTGCGTGGGCTTTCTCGGGTTATTCCCGTTTCCTCCCACTTTCTTTATTCGATCATTTCCTTCATCCTGGTCATCTACGTCTCCTTTAACCTACAGGACATAATCAAGGAACGTCGTAAAAACTCATATATTATTTCATACTTTCATAAATATTATTAGATTTTTGTTAAAATTTTAAGTTTTTGGATGTTCCAAAGTTCACGAAACTAACCCCGTTAGTTGTCATTACTTTCCTTATGCAGACTTTCTTTCCCTATAACCAGTTTAAAAACATCCTGTCGCCCTACCTTCACATTGAAATCCTCTAATACAGAAATAGAATTTTCATATGGTATCGCGGGACTTGGTCAAACACCCGTGATATTTCTTCTGAAACAGCATCTTTTATACCGTCATCCTTATCATCTGTTGGAACATTTACATTTTGATCAGGCGAGATTTTGGGTATGGCGATATTTTGGGACGCGAGGTTTTGGAAGACGAGGTTTCGGCAAGGCGAGGTTTTAGCCCGCGATGTTTTGGCCCCGCGAGATTTTGGCCCGCGACGTTTTGGCCAGGCGAGATTTTGTCCCGCGAGGTTTTGGGCGACGAGGTTTTGGCCAGGCGAGGTTTCGGCCCGGTGAGATTTTGGGCCGCGAGGTTTTGGGAGGCGAGGTTTTGGCCAGGCGAGGTTTTGGTCCGCGAGGTTGTCGCCGCGATGTTCTGGCCGCAAGGTTTTGTACCCAAACCTGCCCCATTCACATTCCTCTTGAGTCCGAATATTCGTCTCGGGATCTTGTTCTCAAATACTTTCAGTCTACATTCTTTCCTCAATGTCAGCGACCATGTTTCGCAACCATACAGAACATCAGGAATGATTATTGTTTTATATATTTTAATTTAGTTTACCACTTACTGTGTCAAATTCCAATTCTTTTTCCAATCTTGAACCCCTTAATTTGACAATGCTTCTCCAAGATATGAACTTGATTATGTCTAAAAATTCTGCGATTAGTATGCTGAATACATTTACCCACTACGTGGACAATGGTTTCGCATGGCTCCTTACAGATTCCACATTCAACATTTAAGTTTGGCTGGGCTCTAGCAAAAGCTACCCTCACCCCGTAAGTATTCGTACGTATCTTTAGAGCGTCAACAAACCTGTTATCTTGGAGAACCCTGAGATAGAAAAGAAAACAATTAGAAATGGGGTTATTGTAAAAGTACTGAATACCTTTGCACTGACTTATTTTATTCTTCCATATATCAAAACACTTATCATTTATCCTTTAACTTAGATTTTATTTGATCAGGCACCACTAAATTATAAGGTCTTTCAATGTTTAATTTATTTACTATTGTCTTCTATTATATTGAGCTTGGATACCATCACAATTTATTTGAAAAATTGATCATTTTCCAAAGACCGCAATGTATAGATAAAGACATTCCAAGATATAGACATTTTAATATAATAAATGAAACCCATACACCTTCTTTCACACTTCTTTTCTTTCCTTCAAGGCCAAATATAAAAAAGTAGCACTGAACAGTGTGCTTAATTGTTTTAAAGGAAAATCTGTAAACTAAATTTCATGTCTTAAAAGTTAACAGATTTTGAGCGATGGGCATATTATTATACCTAAGTAGTTACTGCAATCACCATTCCCCCGCTTACCCTTTCGAGTCGAATTTCCAAAAATTCTTTCCTAGTGCCAAATTTAAAGTTACTGGTTTAACCAGTGTGGCATAAGCTTTGATCTGTTAGTTAGTCACGACTTGTTTTATGTATTGAATAGAGATACAGGAATTTTAGGAATGATCCAAAGGAATGGATCAAAAGATTGTGATCTTGGCCAATAATTTGTTCTTTTTTTTTTGGATCAAGGGCCACAAAATTTTTGAACCGCCCCTAAATCGAGTTTTCATATTCTTTTTACGGAATAAGCATATCATACTGAATTAACTGATAGTTTGCCTTTGGCTACAACATATGTAGTTCTCCACATATAAGGCGTACAAGAAAATTTTTGATTGAAATATAAAGATCTTTTGATCCAGGAAAAAAATCAAACAAAAAAAAATAAAACTCATAAAATAAATCTGAAGTTTATGAGGCTTTTCCTTCTTTCTTAAGGCCGAAGGAAAAAGTCAAGTAAAGACATTGAAAATGTACATGGAATTTTCCGAATACAGTTCCAATCAATCAAAGCCTTTCTCCTAATGGTGTTCATAACTAAAGAAACGTTCTGAAGGTTAAATACAATTCTAACGATACTCATTATCCGATCGGTGTCATGCAGAACACGTACGTTATCGTAATTGCTCTAAACGTTACGCAAATTACATGTTTAATTAAGTGCTCATTAATTAATGTTTCCTAAACGTGACATATGACGCTTTTCAGTAATTGGTTAAGTATTACATCAGTATTCAAGTAAGAATTTCTTTTGATTTTCCTGGAAATAAAGTTAAGGACTGAGATCAAAGCCGCGCATATATATATATATATATATATATATATATATATATATATATATATATATATATATATATATATATATATATATATATATTCAATCACTCCTAACTTCCTAACTGTTTATTCGAAATAGCTACATCATATTATGATCATAGTATATATATATATACAGGGAGTGCACTTGTAACTTTTAATAAAATGAAAACGTTGAAATTTTGCACAATGCAAATGTCTGGAAGAGGACATCTTTTGACATATTATGCAACGCAATTAGATTAATAGTGTTGCCAAACTAATACAAACTTGCATTTTTAAAAAAGGAATTACGTCAGATTATTACATATTTCAAACCTACATTTTAAGCGCAAACTTAAAATATCGGATTCACTATTCATTGTTACAAAGTAACGACATTGCAGTATCGCAATTAACCAGATTTTGGTAACCTCTAGAACAGTGATAGCGCAAGCGTTACGAACATGGCAATGCAGAACAAAAGTGCTTTATTGTACAGTCAGTGACAAAAGTTCTTTCCGTTTGGTAAAATAAATTTTAGGGAATAACCGTGGTATGGCTGGAAAGTACACACAATTGCATTATTTTTAATTTACTGAAAACTATAACCAAAATGTCCTTTCACTCTGAAGTTATTTATGAAACTAATTTCACCAAACAGAAAGAATTTTTGTCGCTGATTGTACTATGACAAAGAAATGACGAATTTGTAATAAAAACAAAGTCACAATGGGTTGGAAAACATGGCTTTCAAAAAAGTTTTACTTTGAAAATCTGATTAGGTAAGCATTACATCCAAATCACATACATTATTTTCAATAAACGTAAATATCATAATGCCGTTACAAAAAAATTATATCTCAACCTCTTCTGTAACATTGTAGAAGTTTGCAAAGCTCCTTATAGTTATCTAATTGATATAACGTCCTGTAATATCAAGTACAAAAGAATAGTGTTGTAATGTTATGGAAGCACAAAGAAAAACAATATTTTTTTTAAGTTCCCATAAATATGCCTTTTTAAGCAGTATTGGAATCTTTGTCACATCTTTCACATCTTTGGAACGGTTTGAGATATCAAATTCCTGTAATCGGCATTATGGTCTTTACGACTATTGAAAGGTATATGTGTGATTCAATGTAATACTTATTTAAGTACTTTCTCGAAATGATGTCCTTCGAAAGAATTAATATTTTCAATCACTCCTAACTTTCTAATTATTTATTCGAAGTACATCATATTATGATCATAGTATTCGACACAAAGGCCTGCTATACACTATGAGATAAATCCTCGAAAATATCTTAGGATTTATCTGAGGAAAAATGTTACGACATATGTAGTAGGAAATCCTACACTTTTGTGCCATATACGTGAAGATTTTTTCCTGTCGGACCGAATGACGTTGCAAGATATTCACCCATAGTGCACTGCGGGGGAAAAAAGAATAGCGCCTACAGTTGAACAAGTAGTTGGTAGTGTGGGAATAGTGTTAATAACACTATTAATTATGATAGCAAAAAGAAAAAAAAAATATGGCGGCTGGCGGGGGGAAAACAAATTTGTTTTCACTTTCTCTCACCTGATGTCGCTTAAATCGAAATCTTACGTATTTTCTTTCCGAAGTAAAGCGTGCTCTAAACAAGAGAAATCTCATAGGATCGTTCAGAACATAGGAAATGACATCGGATCTGATGCCGCACATGTTGAGATCTTGACTCTAGGAAAAATCGTAAGAGATTTCCTAGGATCTATCCTATAGTGTATGACAGGCCCAAGTTACTTCGAATATGAATTACCCCGTCCATCTCACTTGCATTGTTACTGTTCTAGAAACCTTCAAAATTTGGATGTTTGTGATATTGTAGCGCTCTTAGTTTGCAACTCTGAATAACTAACGTGGTATTATAAGTTTTACTTCTGTTAACATGCAGATTTGGAATATGTAATAATCTGACTTAGTACTATTTGAAACAAAAAGTGTGAACCACCACACTAAACTTCGTCATTACAATTTCTTAAACTAAATCACATTATGCTCCAGTTATTACTGAAACATTTATTTGAGCTCCTTCGTGGCTAAGCGGTTAGCGTACGCGCCTTTGGCTTGGAAGAGCCGGGTTTGATTCCCGGCGATAGTTCATGTGGTTCGGATTCCATGTTAAGTCAGTAGGTCTCGTCTCATACAGCCTCGCTGCTGAAAGGGACGTTAAACTGAAAATCAACTCACAAACATTTATTTGTGAAATACGATGAAAATTATAAGACGTTTTCGGAAGAATTGGTCAGAAGAAAACACACACTTCGTAGATATTTTTATGAGAAGTGATTTACGCAAGATTATATGCTTATTAACCCATTAGTGCCCATAATTCCACAGTGCTATTTTAAAAAGATTTTTTTCGTCAACCTAATCTTATTTGTACTCTAAAAAAGGTTATTACAATAATTTTGAAATTTCTTATTTTTTCTTTGTTTTCTGAGCTGGCAACTTAAGTTGCCAACGGGCACATACGTAGTCAAAAATGGGTACATTTTTATGTAATGTTACAATTACTTAGAAAGAAATGTATTAAAACATTGTGGTAACACACAGTTATTACATGTCATGTAAAAAGTAATTTGTATTTTAATTTGCAGGTTTCATTGTTCAATGTTTACAACACAGGGCTAGGGTTTAGTTCACTAGTTTTAGTGGAAAACATTGAAGCATTCATCCGGATGCAATAGCAAGTCACACTTTATACATATGTACTTGGTGCGATGGCCACAAACTCTACAGCGCCTGTATTTAGATGTTCCTGCTTTTATCTTGTGATCAATTCTATCCAATCTTATGTCATCTAGGGCGGGGGAAAATTCAAAAGCAGGGCGAACTTCTGGGCGTGCTGGCGGTGTGCCAAATGGTTTCAATATGAACACTGCATATTTACGTTGAAAATCTAGAAGTGGTATGTCGTGGCCGAACTTTCTGTAAAGTAACCAACCTTGAACACATGATACCACAACAACCCAAGCAAAAATGGCCACCACCATTTCTTTATACGAATTATACAGCGATAGTTTGACAGGAACTGATCTGAAAAATCCATTCCACCCATATTTGAATTATATTAGGCAATAGGTCCTGGTATCTGAATACTGATGTTTTTCTTTTCGACACGCGAGTATCGTGTTGATATCTTTCTAGATTCAATTGGATCACAGTTTGTCAGAACCGTAACAACGTTGTTGTCGTTTCAACACACACACAAAAGATCACCTGATGAGCTTGTAGCGACCTCAAAACGTTTCTTTTTCATCACCTTTCTTTCTGGTGAACTCATGTTTCGGGAACACCTGTTTTCCCGTAATGTTCCAGTTCCACCTAAACCTCTTGAACTAAGTTCCTGGAGTAATGGGACTGAGGTGAAGAAGTTGTCAAAATAGAATTTTGTACCAGGTTGAAAGTTAGCATGATCTATTAATCCAAGCACAACATCTTCTCCAAGTCCAAAACCTGTTTCTCGGATTCTTGTGGATTGTCCAGCATAAGGTTTGTAGAAGGCCGATGCCCTTCTCCATCATCTGCATATCGAAATGCAGATGAGGGGCACATTTGCATATTTATATGTAAATATAATGAATTTTGTGGTATAATTATTTGCTTAACATTAGCATATTCTATGCATATTATTTCAATATTATTAGAAATGAAGAGTAAAACACCCAGCATAGTACGTAAATATTAATACAATATTGTATTATATTGTATTTATTTCATTGTGTTTATTTCATTTATAGGCATTATATAGTGTATTAATGGGTTGCATAAAATTACTGTTGTCGTTGCATAATGTATAGCTTACAGGGGATGATGGAAGGAATGATATTACCAGCATAGATGAAGGATTAATTAAAATGGGAAATGAGAAGATTATATAGAAATCATACATGAGTTCTCAGAACGCTTGGAAGAGAGCTAGCGCTGAGAGAAGTTTTTTTTTTCTTTCCCGACTTGCTGTCGCCTATACTACAAGATGTGAGGTCTCTCACAACTCAACATGGAAAGAAATTACCAGAATAGGAGCTAAATAAGTATCTCAATACACAGGAAGTAGCCTATGAACTTCCTTGGTGAATCTACACTGAGTTTGATACAGTGTGTTGAAGCAGAGCGTTTGTATTGTTTCAAAAGCCATAAACTTTTTCACTTCTACATGCGAAATTTTAGCTTTCTATAGGTGTCATTTCCAATGCACCGAGTTCAAGCGTCATTTCCTCCCCCCCTTCTCACCAGAGACCAGTAACCTGGCCAGCGAGCCTTTTAGTTAGTTCCCGAAATGCAACACCAATTTGAAAATGTATACTCTAATTTGACTTATTTTCTGTGTTTAACATTAATATTTACGTACTAAGCTAAACACGTTCTTGGAAATACCGCACAAAATTCTGATTAATTGTAACAGCGTGTTTCCCTTATCGAACAAGACACTTGGATCTTGTATTTGTGAAATATAAATGATTAACAAAGATGTTTCCTGCAATCTCTCTCCAGGCAAACATGGCTGCATTAGTAGCAGACAGTTTTGAACGACAGCCACAGAAATTGGGTGTACTGCTGCTTCTGAGAGAGATGACAGTTCATAAATTGTATAAATATGTATTCTTTGTATGTTTACCTTTATTTTGATGTATAATATCATATGTTTCTCAATTTTATTTGTATGTAACGAGTGAAGAAAAACAAAAGTGTGCGAAAAACTTTCATAGTTTCTGCTGTGAGCAAAAAGTTCAGTGTTGGCCGTTCCTTAGAGTGGGGGCAGCATGTGTCAGCCAAGAAAGGGTGAATTTGGCTACGGATGGTAGCTGAACAAGTGCATTGTGCAGGTCGGACCACACGCAAATTGCCTCAGGGCAGAGAACCTTTTGTCAAAGGTTGCTTGAGGAAGCGAGTTTCTTCGTTTCCTTGTTTTTACCAGAAACATATACTCGTTCTCCTGAGAGAACGAGGTAGTTCAAGTCAGATTCGTGAAGCAACAACATATAGTTTTTCGGTTCGAAGGAAGTCACCTGACTTCTCTTACAGAGTGTTGGATACCCGGGACGAGGTGTGAGCAATTTGTTTCCGGCTCCCCTGGATTTGTCCTGTGAACAACTGTAATACGCGAGTGTGTAGAACTCAGTTGTTTATATGAAGCTATAATCAGATTACAAAAATGTGTAAGACTTACACATATCTGCAGTTTGTCGTCAGTGGTGCTTATTGCATATAGTGACAATGGAAGATAAAATTTGAGATCATCAGTTTATAGTTGTTCATTCTCTGAGTGCACGCTCAATAGAGACCACATAGTTTGGAACTCATCGCACATCCCAATTTTAATATGGGAAAACCCAGTTTTTCACTCATGGAAGAAATACATACTTTACGATATCTCAGTTAGAGATATAAAACCTAGGCCGGTAACGTCACTAAGCCGTGCCTGTCCTTGGACATTTAGTACAAGGCTTCCAGCAATTATCTTTTGCTTGTTAATAGGAGCTACTAATGTTCTTTCTTTGAACGTGTGAAATCCAGCTTACCGTATCTCCTACAGAACATTTTACATTTCAGTGGAATGGGAATCTAGGAGGACACTGTGTCATACAACATAGAACTTGTGAACAGCGAGTGAATATTGGAACAGTGTATCAGCATATTAAGTTGTGTTTATTTTTATCTTCAATCTGGGTATTTATATCACAGATATTGAAATATGTTCTGTGAAATACATCTCTCCTCTAAAAACTGTTAGAGACAAGAAACTCAAAATTATGAGGAGATAAAAGAATGTTGTAAATATCTCTATATATAAATTTTTTTTCTTTCTTTTTAAAAAGGTCAGACAGACCTTTATAACTTCAGGTTCATCCTACCTTCTCCTTTTTGTTATTTTTATAAGTATGAAATAGTGTGTGAAATTATCAAGCATATCTATATATCTAAAAAGTGTGTGTGTGTAGTGCACTACGAAAAAGGTGATAAGTATTAGTGTACCAAAGTGTGGATATCAACACATCCATCCTATTTTATGTTCCTGATTCCATGTTGGAAAATAAAACTGCCAGCTCTTACCAGAACAACTGTCTATTCAATTTGCTGTATGGTGAGTACCTGTGCTAATGATATGTTTGTTTCAGGAGTGTAATTCAAGGAGGCATTTCCCCCTTGATTGTGTATGTTTGACCACCTCTCTGTATGGGGCTCAGAGAGAATTCTGCCCAAGGAACCAAATAACAGTCATGAAATAGTGAGATTACATACAGGCTGCTACCTGTAAATTTTAATGTCAGATTAAATTTTTTTTAACCTTATTTGAAATATATAATTAACTCACTATTGTAGCATCTTTGAGCATGGCTGTTATGCAGATTGCCCTGAGATCTGCTGTTCCACAAACCATAAATAATATTGCTCTACCGACTTCATAAGGGAGTGGCGGCCCTTACAGGAGAAAAACTTATCTCCAAGAGGGAATAAAACTTTTCATAATTTGTATTTGCATTCTATGCAAAATATTTCAGTTAATTAAAATATTCCTAGCCACTCTCCTTTTTTTTATTTATTTGTGTTGGTGTTCTTAGGTAAACAGTAGTTTCGGCTCTGGCTACCTAGCACCTCACAGGTTCAGCATGAAAAATGTATCCTGAAGGATCTGCCGCTACCCAAAGCTTGAAACCAAAACGTATTGGTTTCCCTCTAACAATTTGCTTACATCCATTTTTCCATAATATGGAATGATGCTCTTATCAATGCTGACAGAAATGCCTGGCTCCACTACTTTGAATGAAGAATTCAGCATGTGAAGCAAAGGTCGAACTATTTTGTCATTATCAGCCAAATGTAACTACTTCAGGAGTTCATCAAACCGGTTTCTACATATAGCATCCGACACAATGGAAACCTGCACGTCTGGTTCATTTTTCCAATACATCCTTCTTGAAGGGGGCGAATGATAAGCGGACAATAACATAACTCCTAACACTATATGTAACTCACTAGACGGAGCATTGAAATTATGTACATGATGCTGAACAGCATAACGATTGGTCTCCTGAACAATATGCTCTATAACGCTATCGTTGAAGAACACTTTAAAGGCCTCAAAGGGAGATTTTACACTTTCACGTAAATAGTCTTCGGCATTAGGGTGGTAAGTTACGTGAGGTTCACCAATTTTGAATTTCACACTGGAGGGATTGGGTTTCCAAATTAACTGCTTACACTTGTGTTGCACTCGTTTGCGTCTTAATATCTTGGCAGATGTAGAAGTACTAGGCCTGGGATCTTCACCGAGTTGTGATTCGTCTTCATCTGAGTAACTAACGCACCAATCTAACGCTTCTTGCAATTCATTAGAACGATTCATAATGAATTAGGATCGAATGTCACAGTGTATAAGAATTGATATTGTTAGTAACGGACAGTTTCGATACTAATTTTTTTCTAACGTGATATTTCCTGTAGAAAGCAAAGGTCAATAGCGATTTCTGACTTCAGGTTAGTGAAAGTTAGGTTTGTTTGCTTTATAGTAGTGAAATACGTTTACATAAAGTGGAAAATCGGATTTATCCTCTTGTACTTGCTTGAACAAAAGTGACAGTGAAATAATATACAAAACCCGTTCCGACCTGTGACAGTTCCAGTTCCAAATGAACTGGAAGCAACGCACTATACACAAGGAGTATTGACAGACAGTCCAATCTGCTGTGAAAAGTTGTGACTTCTTATAACGCTTTATGTAGACAGAAGTACGAAAACAAATATAACGTTCCCGATTTTGACTACGCAGCTTCCCCTTGGCAACTAAAGTTGCCACAATTATTTATATGTACATCTAATAGAACAGATTGAACGAAAATTTCCGGAAAGTGTACTGTATAATAAAGTAAACCTTCCATTACCATAAACACGAAAAATTATTCCTCTGCCGTACATGCAGTAGGTTTTATACTTACATTTTACACTTCAATCTGCTGTCGTCTTGCTACACATTTCACATTGCATCCAATTAATCCTCCTAACAGCGGACGAAATAAACAAACGGAGCAAAGGCCACCAGATCATGAACAAAGAAATTCCCAGCGAGCTTCTAAGTAAAAATCAGTAGTACCAGATCATGACTTTCAACGCTATGACGAAATATTCTCGTGGCCAATTTAGTTGCCAAGGGGCACTAATGGGTTAATAAACTATTTATTTATGAAATGGTATCAACAAAATTGCATGATCATATTTGAGAAAATCATCCAAAAAGAAATTCACCTCCAAAAGTAATCAACTCTTGTGGATTTTCTCAGGACAAACGAGTTATGTCATACTACTAAATTGCTAATGAAACATTTATTTATGAAATGCGAACAAAATTACTGAGTTGTTTTTGAGAAAATCGCCTGAAAATAACACCCTCAAAAGTAAACTACCCGTCATGGACTCCTTAAGGAACTAATTAACCCAGCCATATTGTTAGGTTATTAACAAAATAATTATATTTCCTTATGAACATATTTATGGACCAGTTCTAACAGAGCTTCACAATTTAAGACACGAATTTAAATAGAATTTTATTGTAAAAAAGTGATCTGAGTCAAATTTTAGGGGGTTCTGATATCAGTGACTTCATACCAGTGAGTTAGTTACCTGAGAAAGAGGCACATTACTTTTCTGTTGTAATCAAATATCTTTCAGCTGAGCATTCAATATTGAAACGGAGTTGAAAATTAACAAAATTCAAAGTAAATCATTGTGAGAATAGTAAGAAAGTAGAACTTTGATTAATAAAAGAAGGGCTTAAAAGTTCAAAATAGTAATGGATGAATCTGAAACACCGACTAAGACGCTTAATACATCCTCACTTTTAGTTTTCAAATTCATACAAAAACTGTACTCTCTATAATTCCTGTTCTAGATTTTTTGAGGGGAGCAATTGAGCATCACTTTATCTTGTATTTTGAAAGCAGGCCTCGAACATTATTACGTTTATCATGAAGGAGAGCTTAATAGGTTGTTAACGAGATGGTTTTATTTTTTAACTACCGTATAGCTCTACCCGGACCTAACCGTTTTTGTTTTGAAAAGCATAGCTAAGCCTTAGTAGACATGAGGTAAGAGCCATTTTAATCGTATACAAATACAGAACGCATTTTTTAACTTACTGATTTCGGTAGTTTCTGTGGCGTTTCTAAGCCGTACTTTCAAGTTACGAACGAAAATTAGGTTAAATAATATTTTATAACACCGTTTCCACAAGCAGTGCAATAAATACATAATGAAACATATTAAGTTGTCGCACGAAATGGATCATAAGGAACTTAACTCAGTCTTTTTCATGAAATTCGTGTGTTGGCCGTGAGACTTATTACGAATACATTAGAGTGAAGAAGGATTTAAAAATGTTAATCATGTTTAGATAAGTACGAGGAGAGGCTAGAAAGTTCTTACTCTCACCATGATAGAGATGAGTTAGAAACCTGTAACTTGATCCATAGATACGTCCTTCTCTACATGTTCTCCTCACATTGCCTTCCATTTCTCACATTTATATTGTAAGGTTCACGTATAAACAACTATTATAAACACATGCTTCAAATCACGAGCACATGTTATTGTGTTCAAAACATAATCACCAGCAGACGCTGGGAGCTGGGTATCAGGAAGAAATGAAGTTGGTTTAGAAGGAAACCGAAGATGGTTGACCCTATCCTCACGAACCTCCCCTTCAGAGGACATCCACAAAAGAGGACCTCAAGTGGACAGAGGCATCAGTTCTAGTGCTGATCGCTAACCTTTCTAAACTATCTCCCGAGACAGGACTGGGAACGGGGATTTTCTTAAATTCCAACTCCTGAAGTTGTCATGTGCAAAGGGGTATTCCTATAACTACCCACTTCGAAGGCTGCAACGAGCAAAGGGGTAATTAGTGACTATATTATCTCCTGAAACTGAGATGAGTAAGAGAGATATCCTTTGAATCGCCGTCCGACGCCGCTGTGGGCTAGGATATTATACCTTTTGAATCTAAAGTCACTTTTTGTGTGCTGAAGTTTTGTCTCAACACTGGAAAACATGTTATAAACTTTGTATTATTTACAAGAAATTAGTGAATTTTATAAGACAATATTTTTATAATAAAATGTTGAAGGGTTCCCAGACCTTTTATTAGACTCTACTAACCAAAATATTGCAATATATTAATCTGTTAACAACATCTGATAAAAATCTGTGGAGTTGAAGGCAAACCAGGTTTCCATCGCATTAATGACCTCCTCAGCATTCGGGAAAAATGTTTCTTCATATTTGGGAAGAGGAAGTTGTGAGCGGGAGGAATGTGAGTTTGCGTAATATGAATAAATTACCAAAATCATTAATATTCAAAATGCAAATGTGGGAGGAATCTTAATATTTAATCTGATAATTACGTTAAATTACTGCAACCTCCTGCCACAAAGTTAATTTACAGAATTAGTCAGTCGGTAGAGTCTTAGAATGAATAAAATTAAAATTTTGAAAAAGATAAACAAGATTCCTGTTATGCATGAAACTCTAATTTACAGGTTACTATGGTTTTAACACCCATCCTGTATGCGAAAGACACCCAAAATACGCTCATCGTAATTACGATCCATTGATAGACCCAGCCTCTGGCCTGAAAAGCAAACAAGATAGACAAAAGGGTAACACATTACCTTGCGGCCAAACTGCAAACAATAAAGAAGTCAACATTCCAGTGGTAATCCTGTTTTAATGCACCACTTCCGTAATTCCAGATGCACACAAATATTATTACAAGAGCACTCGCGCGCGCGGTCTCGCTATGAGACCTGAGAGAAAAAAAAATATTTCTTTTTAATATTTCTTTATCACACTTTTGAGCTCTGAATTTGTTATCGTTCGTGCACTTTTGAAGTTAAGGCGCCGCGCTCTTCTTGCTTGAAGTGTCTCTGCTTTCACTATTGAATGCACTTCCGGGTCGAGTTTCTTCCAATGTTGTGGACCATGCTCCTTTCCCTCCTGTCGTGCTGCTAGGCTCTGCCAACCGTCATGTTTCCTCTGCCATTGGATTTCAGTAACACCAGTGGCGGTTCAAAAGGTTAGTCCTTGGTGCGATAAAACAAGAGAATATATTTGTTATTTGACGAAAGTTCTCACTAGACTCTTATCATCGGACACACTGACGTTCTCTTGCACAAAACACGCCTACTTAGTACAAGCAAAATGGCTCAGTTCTTGTATTTAATTGTGTTTAAATAAGCTAAGCTATAAGATCGCATTGGAGATTGCCTACAGAATCCGGCATTGAGTTTTTCTTCAATATTGCTGCTACTAGCTTTAGTTTGTACTATAAGTAGCGTAAACAACTGATCCGGCGTGTGACGTAAAAATGGCAAAATTTACTACTGGTGCGAAGCACTTTACGAAATATAGGGTAAAGCATTGTCTCTTCCCACTAGTAAGTTGTGATACATGTAGCACTTTGTCTTATATCACTTTTATAGACCTTTTGTAAAACACACTTTTGTAATTATTAGCGGTATCTCCTACTCTCCCATTCCACCACGAGAATGTTAGTTCAGAGTAAACGAGGAAATACCGTAGGTAAATTCACTATTGCTGCCCATTTCAAAGCACACACGCACTAAGTATATCTTTGTACTTAACGAACTATTATTGCTAACACATAGCTTAATGTTACAAAGTTTCACGTAACTGACGGTTAACACGACTACGAATTTCAGTGTTCGATGTGCACTGTATCGCGATTCAGGAAGAACTGTCCTTTCTGGTTGTCCCGAGTAATGTTATATTCTTTTGCGGTTCATTGTTTCTTTCAACTGCTGGGTTGGGCCAATCCAATATAGCCCGCTTCACTGGAATAGGGGTGAAGGTGCATCCCTCACCTGTGAGTTTCCAGTGACCTAAATAACTCAAAATACTACACTTTTTCATGTTCTTTTCCACTTTGTAGTTCACTTCAATAGCATCGTTGAATGTTACTATGAGTGTCATATAGCTTAATAATCAAGCTTCAGTTTAGTATCTTTCACTCACACACACTGTGCTGTATTTACAGAAAATATTAAAATAAACACCAAACTAATTCAAACTTCGTCACTTGACATGTTTACTTAGACACCTTGACAGGTGAAGCCACCTATCGGCGACACCAGGAACTGTTTGAACAAGTGACATTGAATATGGTAAATTACAGAAACGGATGCATTGAAGGATTGTGTTTTCTGAGTTGATTAATGAAGTTAATTAAACAAATTAAATAAGCTATACGAAATACAAACAAATTAAAATGACTCTAAACAAGGCTGAAGTAGCCTGACACATGATAATAAACATAATATAACTGGTTGGAAGTTCGCTTCTCTCTTGCAACAGTATTGCATTCTCGACTATATTAAAAAAAAACTGAGGTATGTGTTAGTCTCTCTGCATACCTTCCACAACCATAAACTAGGCCTAAAACTGGTATTAGTACAAGCCAATTTTAATAAACAACTATATATATCGAGCTACATATGTCTAAAACTACGGGAACACCCAGAAAGTTTATTTACATAACATAACACATATTACTATTCAAATCATATATCAGCGGAGCAGACGATAGCTATATTTTGACAGAGACATCTAGCGGATGTCATGGAACCATTACAAACAACGTTCTAGACAGCTACCACTCTAGCTCAAGTGGACTCGTCCATAATTTTGAAATTGTCAACTTCTCTTTCTCTGAGAGTGATCCGTTGGCAAAAGGACGCTTCAAGAGTCTAACACGCTAAAAAGGGGTGTGTCTAAAAAAACTAGCACCTCTTTGTATCCTGTATTCTCACATCGATACGCTAAAAATTTTATGGTTTTTAAAGCATTGTCTTCGTAGGAACTGTGTCTCGGTAGTGATAGTGTATGCTACTACCTAAATCAACACTAAGAAATGAGACTAGCTATCCATCTAAGCAAAACCTGAAGCTATTAGGTTTTCTATCCTTATGAAGATGGTTACATTGATTCCAAAATCTTCTACGACGTGGGAGTCCACCGCTCCGTTAAGCACACATGCTTTCTTTAAGTCTTTTTTTGTGTAAGGCTTTCTCTGCCTCTATGCAAGCAAACTAGCGTATCTAAAATATAGAATTTGCTATCTTCTTTGAAGTTAATATCCATTAATATCAAATTCTCATTGCTTCACTCTGAAGTCCTGTCCTGTTGTTCATTAATATTCAGTTACATAACACATTACACCATATATATATATACATAAAAATACTAATAAAAGTTATATGCTACCGTTGATAAGTATGTAAATATCAATAAACTTTATATGCAAATCCCTAATTAACTTGAAATAATATTCATAATTTCACGCAAAAATTAAATATGTAAATCATCTTACAACACAGTTCATGTGACGTTCACATTATTCCCCTCCCAAGGAAATGCAACCGTTAATCGCTTAATCGTTGCATTTTCTCAGAAGAGGTACCAATATACTTTACGTAAATCACATACATATTCCGTATATCCTAAATTTTACACAAAATTTCCCTAAATACATCAATATATTCTGACACTAATAAAATAGTAAACTAAACACTAATAACAAATAAAAATAATCCCTAATATGTCATAATCACTTTATAACTCATCATTCTATACGAAATTCATCTCTCTATGTTATATCATTATTCATCTGTAGTATTACACTCCGCGCAACAACTCTCTTGAAAGCCAGACGTAAGGAGGTGCGTCTGGGAGTGTATACTTCTTCTGCTCTCCATCCTGTATGACGCACTGTGTTTACTTCCTGCTTCTCCTACGTCATCAGGTCAGCTGGGTCCTGAGGAGGCGTGGTTTCACGCTGCACGTATTTCTTTAGGTGAAACACGTTTCTCTTCATTAATACTTCTCTAGTCTCAGGATCTTTCTTTATTTTGTAGTAATGTTATCTCGAATACTGCGTACTGAACTTTGCTCTTAACCGACGAAAATGCGCTATTGATATTCATTCGTGAGAGGCTACTATGATTTAATTTCCTAATATACTTTATTGACACTTTCTTGACTCATCAACCCTAGTGGTTGAGAGGCACACACACTAGCGAAGCACACCATGGCTTCAAGCTTTTAAACGATTTCTTCATCTTTTCTACGTTAGACTATCGTGTAGGAAACTGAATTGTTACTGGCTAATTGCTTCTATTAAATTGGTGCAATGATCCATTCTTCTTTTGCACTCAACAAGCGGACTCTTAAACGAAGTGGTATTCTTCGGTACAAATCCCCACGTCATCTATCGACTAAAAGTATTCTCTAAAGCAGTTCTGGTGCGAAGAGAGTAAGGATACATCCTTGTCTTCATGGGTCGATCATCGGTCACCTCAATGGAATGCTGGTAATCCCTAATGGTACCGGGCTTCTCGTCAAATATGCGTCGATGTTTGTAGAGCACGTCGTACAACTTTTGCTTTTCCTCCCCACTCAAATCCATATACTTTTCGACATGATCTCTGATATCGTCGGGTGTAGCCTGGGTTCGAACCTTCGCCCATTCCTGTGGCGAGTAAACAACATTTGCAAGTTCGGCTGCAGTTGGGAACTTCCCATCGTCCAACTGGCTGCGCAGGATAGTCAACTCTTGCTGGTGGCCTCCTCCTGCTGACGCTCGCTCGAACTGCTCTGTAGTCAGCGGTCCTCTCCTCGACACGCACATACTACTAAGTGTGGGATTCTCACAATCAACCACATCCTCTTCGAACTCCCAGGATAATTTTCTTATGAAAAGGTCTTCTTCCTCTATTTCAATGTCTCGAAAAGAAACTTCTATATGGTCGGGGTGGTTAAGCAAAAGGACGTTTCTCTCATAGTCTAATATCGCTCTACTTTCTACAAAGAACTGTGAACCCAAAATGAGTTCACGGTTCAGCCCTTTCACTACTATTGCCGAAGTATAGTACTCCTTTTCTGCAATCACAAGTTCTAACAATACTTGACCGATGATTGAAGCAACGGCGCGGCCGAACGCTGAACTAACTCTAATGTTTGATGACTTGATGAACGCTGGTGGGGGGTCTCGCTTACGTATTTCTTCCCAACATTGCAATGAGATAGCTGAGATACTCGCGCCACTATCCAATAATGCCAGAATCTTATTATTAAATAGACCTACTTCTACTTCGGGAAGAGTTACTAGGTTATTATTAGGTAGCTTTTCGGTCGAGCTTTCCAATAGGTCTCTAAAGATCGCATTCGTCTCGTCAAACAACTTTCTGTTAATTTTAATTTTGTCCCCATTTCTCTGTAATAACATAATTTCGGGATGACGAATGTC
Organism: Thermobia domestica; assembly: GCF_964235325.1. Lineage (NCBI taxonomy): Eukaryota > Metazoa > Arthropoda > Insecta > Zygentoma > Lepismatidae > Thermobia > Thermobia domestica. The sequence goes on along the minus strand of NC_137459.1, from coordinate 35,341,337 downwards.
GTTATTTCCTTCACGATCGAAATGTGTGGTGCTAATTATACGTCTACAAGTTTCACAATCCCCATTCTCAAGTGTCTCTAAAGTCTTTACAAATGTCTCACTACTTTCTTCTTTTTCTTCTTCTAAAACATTGTTATATTGAATAACCCAATTACGCATATCCTCAGAAATAAATTTCGCCGGTTGATCCTGAATATTCAGTACGCCAGTATTCAAGTCACCGCTCTGAGAACATGCGGACAGTTCTCAGTGGCGTTGACTAGTTCCAGGGCTGTTCGCACGCGAATTCCCACGAGACGAGACTTGTCTCGAGGACTGTTCAGTCCTTTCGTTATGCACTCGGAGCTCATTAACCTCCGCCGCATAGTCACTGTTTCTATTGTTATTGCGAGTTTGTGCGTTGCCACGTCCCCTATTCCTTCCACGTCTTTGTCCTCGATTGTTTTGATTTCTCGTTCGAGAATCTCCAGTGTCACGCTCCTGACCACTGGAATTTCTCGAACGCCAATTGCCATTATTATTGCTATTTCTATTTCCATTGCCTCTTCGTGAACCCCTATTGTAATAAGGCCCATTGTCCCTGTGGAACCTCCTGTCTCTGGTGGGGTTACTCGGCCTACTATTTCGTGGGGGGGGGGAAGATCGTCCTGAATCTTCTTCTTCTTCCTCTACAGTAAGTGAATTTATTCCCCTCCTATTATTGTTGTTACTTGGTGGCTGGTAAGTGGACTGAAGCTCACCAACAATGTTTAACAGCTCATCTATAGATCGAGGTTTAGATGAAACAATACATCTATAGATGGAGAATGGCAATTGACGTGGAAGAACTCGCAAGAGTACCTGGGGAGGTAACGGGGGGTCGAGAATACTGTTGGTATGCAGTAACTCCAACAAGTATTCTGTCGGTTTCTTGTTTCCCCGTGTCTCAAAACGTGACGTCAAAATGGACGCGCGGAGATTAGCAAGTTTTTCCTCGCTGAGATAGGCGTTCTTGAAATGTCTAACGAGATCTTGGTAATTAGAGCATTTCTTCAAAGTCACCTGCATCCACTGGCGTGAGATGCCACGGAAGCAGTGGGAGGAAAATGCTAACCGTCTCTCTTCTGGTACACCCGTTAAGTCGAAATAATTATCTAGCTCTACTAGAAAATTGTGGGCCTGAATTTCTGATTCTCCTCCTGTAAACACAGGAAGAGACAGATCTCGATGTAGTAGGCCTAAGGCCGACGCTGCTTGGCAAGTAGCCACACTACTATTGCTACTACTGACGTTGTTGATGTTTTGAGAAGGGGGGCAGCCTGCTCTTCTGAGTTCTCACGCCTGGGAAGCTCAGGGAACTGTCCCGCATGGCTCGGTCCAGCGACCGGCGTTTCGATTCTCTCATGCGTGACAGAGGCTGTGTTTTGACAGCTGGAACCGTTTTCTCTCACCGACTCCTTTAACAGTTCCAGCTGTTCCTCCCATCTCAGTTCTGCTCTACGTAGCTTGGATTGTAAATGACCCACCGAACTATCCATCGTTGCTTTTACTCTGTCAATTTCTGTAGAAACGGCGGCTACATTTTCCCCCACTCTCTCCATGTCACCACGTAAATGGTTGACATCTCGAGAGACCTGAGCGAGATCCGAACCAAGGACCTCAGAAATCTCGCCTATCTTGTTCTCAGTGTGAACCTCCAATTCACTAATCCTATTTTCGGTCGCCTCAACTGATGACTTTAATTCTTGGCAGGATGCTGTGATCTTGGATTCCAGAGCTTCCGCTGAGGAATCGATCCTTGCCTCTAGCTCTGTCACATTTTGAAGCATCTCATGCCGGAAACTGGCAGTGATCTGCTTTTCAACAGCCTCCAACTTATCTAGCATGGTTCTGCTAGCGTTCTCCTGCCTACTTGCTAATTCCGATAACGTTCTTTCATGCGTCTTTTCTTGGGTTTCTAATTTACTTGAAATTTCTAACAACGATCTTTCATGAATCTTTTCCTGGTTTTCAAGCTTATTCGCAATCTCAAAAAGTGATTTGTCCTGCTTCTTTTCTTGCTTTTCTAGTTTCTTTTCTTGTTTCTCTAGCTTATTCGAAATGTCATTTAGTGATTTCTCTTGTTTGTCTGCCAATTCTTTTAACATGCTAAACAGAGACGCGAGACACGGGTCAGTTACCGATGTGACTTGCGCTGAGGTGCTAGGAACCGGTTCCCTAACCTGCTCCGATTCATTAGCCCTTTCATTATTAACTGTACCTTCTCCAGGCGGAACTACTTCCTGGAGAGAGGTGTTTACATTTCCTACCGAATCGCTTCCGGTGTCCTGAGACTCCGATGGAAATTCCATTACTTGCGCAAATTGTTCGTCAATGATGTTGTCGCCTACAAAGCCTTCCATCGCTTTAGCTTGTCTCCGCGTTATTACCATCAAGTGATTATGAACTCTAAATAAACACCTATGTGCTCTAATATGCCTAATCTGAATTTACTAAATGTTATTCCCCTCCAAAAAGGTTTAAAATTTTGCAACACACTTCAACAAAATAAATGCATATGACACAAAAATAATACACACATAAATAATAAACTTTCTGGATGGCAGCGCGACAACCTGAAAGAAAAAACACATCTACTGCTACCCGCGTCTGGCTTGCACTAAATATCGTAAAAACGTTGGGTATCTTTCATTTCTTGTGGCACCATACTTTACTGAACAGCAAGATGAAAAAGAAAACAAGACTTTACTTTAATTCTCTTGCCACACATTTAATATTAAAAGCAAAATTTAGCAAGGGACATTTCTAAAAACAAAACATACATCCAGGATGGTGTGTGTGTCGTGCCCCACGCGCACGGCAGCCAAGTTCTTTGTGAGCGGGAGGAATGTGAGTTTGCGTAATATGAATAAATTACCAAAATCATTAATATTCAAAATGCAAATGTGGGAGGAATCTTAATATTTAATCTGATAATTACGTTAAATTACTGCAACCTCCTGCCACAAAGTTAATTTACAGAATTAGTCAGTCGGTAGAGTCTTAGAATGAATAAAATTAAAATTTTGAAAAAGATAAACAAGATTCCTGTTATGCATGAAACTCTAATTTACAGGTTACTATGGTTTTAACACCCATCCTGTACGCGAAAGACACCCAAAATACGCTCATCGTAATTACGATCCATTGATAGACCCAGCCTCTGGCCTGAAAAGCAAACAAGATAGACAAAAGGGTAACACATTACCTTGCGGCCAAACTGCAAACAATAAAGAAGTCAACATTCCAGTGGTAATCCTGTTTTAATGCACCACTTCCGTAATTCCAGATGCACACAAATATTATTACAAGAGCACTCGCGCGCGCGGTCTCGCTATGAGACCTGAGAGAAAAAAATATTTCTTTTTAATATTTCTTTATCACACTTTTGAGCTCTGAATTTGTTATCGTTCGTGCACTTTTGAAGTTAAGGCGCCGCGCTCTTCTTGCTTGAAGTGTCTCTGCTTTCACTATTGAATGCACTTCCGGGTCGAGTTTCTTCCAATGTTGTGGACCATGCTCCTTTCCCTCCTGTCGTGCTGCTAGGCTCTGCCAACCGTCATGTTTCCTCTGCCATTGGATTTCAGTAACACCAGTGGCGGTTCAAAAGGTTAGTCCTTGGTGCGATAAAACAAGAGAATATATTTGTTATTTGACGAAAGTTCTCACTAGACTCTTATCATCGGACACACTGACGTTCTCTTGCACAAAACACGCCTACTTAGTACAAGCAAAATGGCTCAGTTCTTGTATTTAATTGTGTTTAAATAAGCTAAGCTATAAGATCGCATTGGAGATTGCCTACAGAATCCGGCATTGAGTTTTTCTTCAATATTGCTGCTACTAGCTTTAGTTTGTACTATAAGTAGCGTAAACAACTGATCCGGCGTGTGACGTAAAAATGGCAAAATTTACTACTGGTGCGAAGCACTTTACGAAATATAGGGTAAAGCATTGTCTCTTCCCACTAGTAAGTTGTGATACATGTAGCACTTTGTCTTATATCACTTTTATAGACCTTTTGTAAAACACACTTTTGTAATTATTAGCGGTATCTCCTACTCTCCCATTCCACCACGAGAATGTTAGTTCAGAGTAAACGAGGAAATACCGTAGGTAAATTCACTATTGCTGCCCATTTCAAAGCACACACGCACTAAGTATATCTTTGTACTTAACGAACTATTATTGCTAACACATAGCTTAATGTTACAAAGTTTCACGTAACTGACGGTTAACACGACTACGAATTTCAGTGTTCGATGTGCACTGTATCGCGATTCAGGAAGAACTGTCCTTTCTGGTTGTCCCGAGTAATGTTATATTCTTTTGCGGTTCATTGTTTCTTTCAACTGCTGGGTTGGGCCAATCCAATATAGCCCGCTTCACTGGAATAGGGGTGAAGGTGCATCCCTCACCTGTGAGTTTCCAGTGACCTAAATAACTCAAAATACTACACTTTTTCATGTTCTTTTCCACTTTGTAGTTCACTTCAATAGCATCGTTGAATGTTACTATGAGTGTCATATAGCTTAATAATCAAGCTTCAGTTTAGTATCTTTCACTCACACACACTGTGCTGTATTTACAGAAAATATTAAAATAAACACCAAACTAATTCAAACTTCGTCACTTGACATGTTTACTTAGACACCTTGACAGGTGAAGCCACCTATCGGCGACACCAGGAACTGTTTGAACAAGTGACATTGAATATGGTAAATTACAGAAACGGATGCATTGAAGGATTGTGTTTTCTGAGTTGATTAATGAAGTTAATTAAACAAATTAAATAAGCTATACGAAATACAAACAAATTAAAATGACTCTAAACAAGGCTGAAGTAGCCTGACACATGATAATAAACATAATATAACTGGTTGGAAGTTCGCTTCTCTCTTGCAACAGTATTGCATTCTCGACTATATTAAAAAAAAACTGAGGTATGTGTTAGTCTCTCTGCATACCTTCCACAACCATAAACTAGGCCTAAAACTGGTATTAGTACAAGCCAATTTTAATAAACAACTATATATATCGAGCTACATATGTCTAAAACTACGGGAACACCCAGAAAGTTTATTTACATAACATAACACATATTACTATTCAAATCATATATCAGCGGAGCAGACGATAGCTATATTTTGACAGAGACATCTAGCGGATGTCATGGAACCATTACAAACAACGTTCTAGACAGCTACCACTCTAGCTCAAGTGGACTCGTCCATAATTTTGAAATTGTCAACTTCTCTTTCTCTGAGAGTGATCCGTTGGCAAAAGGACGCTTCAAGAGTCTAACACGCTAAAAAGGGGTGTGTCTAAAAAAACTAGCACCTCTTTGTATCCTGTATTCTCACATCGATACGCTAAAAATTTTATGGTTTTAAAGCATTGTCTTCGTAGGAACTGTGTCTCGGTAGTGATAGTGTATGCTACTACCTAAATCAACACTAAGAAATGAGACTAGCTATCCATCTAAGCAAAACCTGAAGCTATTAGGTTTTCTATCCTTATGAAGATGGTTACATTGATTCCAAAATCTTCTACGACGTGGGAGTCCACCGCTCCGTTAAGCACACATGCTTTCTTTAAGTCTTTTTTTGTGTAAGGCTTTCTCTGCCTCTATGCAAGCAAACTAGCGTATCTAAAATATAGAATTTGCTATCTTCTTTGAAGTTAATATCCATTAATATCAAATTCTCATTGCTTCACTCTGAAGTCCTGTCCTGTTGTTCATTAATATTCAGTTACATAACACATTACACCATATATATACATAAAAATACTAATAAAAGTTATATGCTACCGCTGATAAGTATGTAAATATCAATAAACTTTATATGCAAATCCCTAATTAACTTGAAATAATATTCATAATTTCACGCAAAAATTAAATATGTAAATCATCTTACAACACAGTTCATGTGACGTTCACAAAGTGATCGTACGGAGACAGATTGGGTGAATATGGTGGTTGGGAGAAAGGTTCATAGCCACATTGGCACACAAAAGTGAATTATTTTGTTGCTCAGTGTACCGGTGCATTGTCCACTGCAATCTCTACATGTATCATTTGTGCCGATTTTCTTTGAAGGAGGAGGATATTAACCCTTTGGGGATCCCATGGTACAATTTGTACCATACGGGGTGTTTCATGGTACATTGCGTTATAACTCTCCTATTTGAGCTCTTTCGTCCGTTTTTTTTTCAAGTCCAAAGGCATTGTAGAAGACATTACGTATGGTTTCACACCTTCCTGCGTCGAGACATAGGAGGTGATGACGTCGTAAGTCTAAAATTTATATTTTCGTGTAATACTTTTTTTGGGGGGGGGGGTTATGTAAAGTATTTTTGGCGGGCTTATTTTTGCACGTAGAAGATTTAAATTTTGCAAAAACATGCAGTCCACCGAGTAGTATTTACCAGATTTTTTCAGATTTCTGCGTTAAAACAGGGGGGAACCAGAGGGTCAAAAAGTTGAAAAAAGGGATATTTTTACCCCAAAATCTCGTTTTTCCTCATTTTCCCGCCTTAGATACATGATGGAGACTAGTGAATGGTACTGCCTGAAAGGCAGTTCTATTCTGAAGAGAATGATGTGTGACACATGTCCCTAGGGTAATTAGGGAACTGTCAGGGAATTTTTACCGAAATATACTTCTGTATAGGGGAATTTTGAACATTTTCGGTATTATTTTTTGCGGGCTTATTTTTGCACGTAGAAGATTGAAATTGTGCACAAACATTCAGTCCGCCGAGTAGTATATACCAGATTTTTTTTCAGATTTCTGCGTTAAAACAGGTGGGTACAGAGGGGCTAGACGTTGAAAAAGGGAAATTTTTACCGAAAAATCCCTTTCACGGGATTTTCCCGCCTCATATACATGATGGGGACAAGTGAATGGTACTACATGAAAGGCAGTTCTATTCTGAAGAGAATGATGGGCAAAACATGACCCTAAGGTAATTAGGGATGTCTCAGGGAATGTTTAAAACTTTCCCTCTGTATACGGGAATATGGGACTTTGTCGGTATATATATATATTTTGGCGGGCTTACTTTTGCACCTGGAAAATTGGAATTGTGCATAAACATTCAGCCCACCGAGTAGTATTTACCAGACTTTTTCAGATCTCTGCGTTAAAACAGGGGGGTCCAGGGGGGGCTAAAGTTGAAAAAAGGATATTTAGACCCAAAAATCTCGTTTTTCCTCATTTTTCCGCCTTAGATACATGATGGAGACACGTGAGTCATACCGCCTGAAAGGCAGTTCTAAGCTGAAGAGAATGATGGGCGAAACATGACCCTAGGGTAATTAGGGATGTCTCAGGAAATTTTTTACCTGAGATCATGGTGTTTTACGGTAATTTGGGGCATGGTGGGAATTCCTGATAAAATTTCTCCCGCCCTTGGTATTCAAGATAGAAACTTGAAATTTGGCACACACATTCAGTATACTAAGTACTATTTATCAGATTTTTTCATATGGCTACGTTCATACAGGGCCGCTCCAGAGGGACCCAAAATGCGAGAAAAAAAATCCCTCCAAAATTTTCCCTTTGACATAATTTTTCCCGCTCCTGGTATATGGTATGAGCATGCAAGTGGTATAATTTGAAAGCCAGCTTCATTTTGAAGAGAATGAGGTATGAACCATGACCCTAGGATAAATAGTGACGATGCAGTAGCTGCTTGACTGAAAGTCTATAAAATAGCCCAAAAAACCAGGTGCCGGAAAGAATTAATCACAGCTCACTGACAGTATAAAATTTTTCCCAATATGCTCCTGCCAGCAAGTTTTCTGGCTGTAGCATCAATTCAATAGATCCTACAAGGACATAAATTACCACACATATTAATAAGATACCAAACTATCATTGTGCAAATTTTCACATCACCTACACATCTCTATCATTGTGAATGTACGTGAGTATCATGTGAATTTTCTTGAACACGGCTCAATTGCTGACAGTACACAGTTGCATTGATGCTCTGACTAGCTGGTAGCAATTCCCGATGCACGATGCCGCGACCAGTCCACCAAACACACTGGAGGACCTTCTTCTGGTGCAGTGCTGGTTTCGGCTGTTTTGGAACTGGTTCATGGGATGCTAACCAATGATGACGGCGCCGTGAAACTTCGTACAGGATGTACTTCTCATCATATGTCAGCATCCTGTCCAGAAATGGCTCCTTCCTTAGATGAGACAGCAAAAAACACAGGTGTCTGCTCGCGTTGTATTCTGGCCCGAAATCAAATCATGTGGGACGCATCGACCCAACTTGTAATGCTCTCCAAGTTGATGGAGGTGCTTCCGAATAGTTTCTGCACTCACACTGAATTGTAGTTCTAGTTTCTTACATGTCTGATCACTTTTGCTTCAATTGCTGCCTGAAGATCTTCATTTTGTACATGTGTTGGTCTCCCGGCACGTGGTGCGTCTTTAAGTTTCGTCACCGTCCTTAAACTTGTTAAACCCATGGTAGAAATAAGATAAGGTAAACCCACGCGCAGCCTGCCCGTTCGCGTGACGTCACCTTCGACACCAAATCACTGACCCTCCGAACAAGATGATACTATTGACGCACCCTCTCAGTTGACAGGTTGCTAGTTGTATTTCTATTGAAGATTTTCTACGTTTTCTTTGATTTTAACATTTGGTTAATTTGTTATACGCTGTTGTGTATGACATTTTGTATGTGTAAATATTGTATTCTGTACTGTGCAAGTCATCTCTATTTGTTACATTGACTCTGAAAGCTTTAACAATGCGCTGTGTATGGCTGTAAAATGAACATAATAGGAAAGTTGGTGAAGAGAATGCCAAGTCCCATTCATTTCCAAAACAGGAGGATTTAAGAAATTATAAGAATTTTACCAAATGAATGAACATACTGTAGCTATACAGTAACACAACATATGTGTTCTTTGCCACTACCATTTTAAATATTGCTTCTGGCATTAATTTGCTTATTATGTATATCTCTATATAAAAGAACAAGTCCTGACTGACTGATTGATCAACGCCTAACAGGGCATATATATATATATATATATATATATATATATATATATATATATATATATATATATATATATAATCCAAAGGGGAAGGAGAGAAAGAGAAGTAGAAATTATTGTCTTAAAATGTACATATCTTGGAATCTTTGAATGTTAAAGACACGAAGTTTGGTATATGAACTTCTCATTTAAAACAATTATACAAATCTTTTAGCGTTTTGTGATATTTGGCCTAGACGAGAAGAAAAAGAAAGTGAGAATGAGAAAGTGACGAGAATTAATATAATAAGATGTCCATATCTCGGAATCTCTTAAGCTTAGACACATGAAATTCGGTATTCGGACTTCTCATTTTAAATAATTAGATATGTATGTAAGCGTTTTTTTTTTTTAAATATATATATTTGCTCTAGAAGGAAAGAAACCAGGGCGGTTATAATTGAACAGCCATATCATGAAATCCCTTAACGTTATTGAAATGAAAATTGGTGTTTAGGTTTTTAATTTAAAATAATTAAATTTAAAACAATTAAAGACAAGTTTCTGCGTTTTTTTAATGTTTCCTTAGAAATAGAAGAAGGGATTGGGGTTGTAATTGGTAAAATAAAATGACCATTTCCCGAAATCCCTTAGGAGTATAAATATCTTAATTAATTATGTATTTTAGCGATTTTGATATTGCCGTTAAAAGGAAAAAAGACGGGAAGAAAATAGTTGAGAGTTGCAATGGCAGCGGTTAGAGGATAAAGATGGTATGTAACAAATTGTACATTTCGGGAAATTGTACACTATATTCGTTAACATACATCCCTCATCGTTTTCAAATCTCTTCACTGGGACAATGACTCACTAAATGATGTGTTATGTAACATGACTTTCCACGTGCATGAAGCGCCAAAATTTAACGTTTCGAAAAATGTAAATAACACTTTCATCCTAAGCGCTTCAATTGTTGTAATAAGATACTATATCTAAAAAAAATCCCTGAAGATTAGAGTTCTTAGGGATATGAGAGGCCGTGGAAAAAGCAAATGCAATTTCTGGGGGCGAAGTCCCCGGCTAACCGAAGGCAGTTATTCAATTAAAAAAAAAAAAAAAATCTGCATGAGCTAGACTTTACATGCCGGTTTCTGGGTATTTGTTTTTGAAGCTCCAAGTTAATCACGTAACTTTAATCCATATGCGCTTATTTTCTAATATTCAGCAGTGGTTTATAAGAGAGTATTTTGGAATGAAAATTTATATTTAAATTCACATGTTTTTTTCATCATTTACAATATGTTAACTTTATTTTCTTTATCAGGATAATAGAAGATAATTTATTCGAATATTTTCATAGCTTTTGTTATGCAATAATTGCAATCTTAAGCAACTCCCTTTAACATGTTACTTGTTTCATCTTTTCTAATAATCCTATTATTTCTAAAATTATTTGTTTAGATCAAGCAGGGAAAAAGAAAGAAGTATTGTTCCTTTCATTTTACTGAAGAATCAAAGTACAACAATATGCAGAAAAAATTGCTCTTGACAAGGAAATTAAGTCAAGATAGTTTAGAATTGTTTTCTTATATCAGAGGCATGGGTTCAAGCAGCGACCATCCGGATTATCTAGGATTTAAGTACAGACTAAGAGGATATATAATAGAAAAGCATTCTGCTGCTTTATTTACTCACGGTAAAAATGTCAAAGCTATCGAAGAATCTTCTACGCAGCAGGAAACAGTAAGATCCACATTAATTGAAGATATATACTGGAAAAACTCCGTACTGTATGATGAATTATGTACAACAGTGCAACTGTTAATGTGTATTTTACCAGAAAATGAGAATGAAAATGAAGATCAAATATGTTCATTAAATATGCATGATCTTCAAGAACAGTCTTGAATTTATAGCTGGGCGGATAGGTTTCAAATTTAAAATCAAATATTCACAGCTCTCTGTCGAAGAATTTGCTGCAATACAACTGGAGAAAATTAATCTCAAAAGGAGGACTGACATTTTTAGCAAAGGAACGTCTGGACACAATCAAAGTAGCTAACAAATATTTTCTTGCATATCTCAAAAGAGAACGAGAATTTTATCTGTAAAGAAATGGAGTATCATTAAAAACTTAACAAGCATCATGAAAAATTAATTTGATAATAAGTGTGAACCGAAAGTTTTAAATATTTTATCTGACTTAGAACATGCATAAGAATAAATGAACTAAACAAGCAACTGAAAAACTCTTCCCTCGAAAGAATATTTTACAAGAAAATGAAGAAAGTGGTGAAGTGAGAGAATTAAGAGTTCAGTGAAAGAAACTCTGATTGGTAAATGCAAGTGGATTCGGCCTACTGGGAATATCATTTAGGAAAAAAAAAAAAACGACGGACAATACTTCTAAGGTTGTGGGGAAACTTGTCTATACCGTACATATAGATGAAAGTTTGATTGTTTTGGATGTAATAAGAGTATATTGAAATACTTGATTTACCCTACTTTTCTTTTTATGTGCATTTTTGTATTCCTATGCCGGAATAAAATTCCAGTAATATAATAGGCATCTTAATCAGAAATAGCAAATAGATATCTTGAAGTCAGAAGAAAACAGTAATTTCACATTGAGGTTCCAAAGAGAATATACGAGAGCAAGCAGACGACAGCGCGACTACTTTCACGAGCGTGTGTCGAAGATGACGTCATTGCGCGAGTAGGACGCAAACACGTTCGCTGATGGACTTACCTTATCTTATTTCTACCATGGTTAAACCACCGCTGCACTGTCCGCGTGGTCACGACATCCTCACCAAAGGCCTGGTATATCTTCCGCCCCGCTCCAGCGACGTTTGACCCCAGTTTGAACTCGTACAGCATATACGTTTTTATGAAGCTCTGTGGAGGTCCCTTGTTCACTCTGTCTTTACGCAAGTTCATGGTGTAACTGAACTGCCGCATCCAGGTAGTATTTTGGATATAGGGCTACCCACACCAACAATTGACCTTCACCTTATGCCCACTCGCATTCAACTCACGATGTGAGGGCCACTGGAACACAGACCACCAAAAAGCGACAGAACTTTCTTGGTTACCTTTATATCTGTCCATCTACCTCACGTGGTGCTAAGTTGTTTTATTTTTTTATTTGTATGTGTACGTTTTGAGAGAGAAGTTGAAGAAATTATTATCAAACTGATTTTTAAAACAAATCGGAATATGTTTTGACTTACTGTCTTTTAAATAAATGACGTGTAACCACCAGTGAGTCCATGTGCTACTTTTGTGCTTTTAGTAGTGTGCTTGTTTAAACATTAATCAAATGTTGATAATTGAGGGGTCTAGTGAGAGAGGTAATTCAGTAGATAAGAAATGGAAATAAATTGAGTTTTCTAAAGCATCGTGTTGCGTCATAATTTGTGTAATAAAGGATCAACTTTTTTTTTACTTATTAACTTATTGCTTTGCAAATTATGCAAAAGGAAAAATGTAAATAGTATTTATTACTAAATGCATATTGTAGTATAATGTTTGTAGTATAACCATGTGGAAAAATCTACACTGTTAAAAATGGTTTCTTAAATTCGAGAAAATATTCCTCGTATTTGAGAACATCCGTTTCTTATCTGTGCACCGAGTAATACATTCTTAAAAGTGAGATTTCGATTTTCTCAAATCATTTTGAGAAATAATGACTCAAATGCGAGGAATTATGTCTCATTTCTGAGGGTGCAAATGATTTCTCAAATTTGAGAAACGAATGCATTTTTTCTTAAAATTGAGAAAGTAACATTTGAGGAAATGAGACGTATAGCCCCAATTTTGAGAAACACATTTCTCAAAAAGATTTGAGAAATATCTTCCTCAAAAGCGAGAAACGGTGCACAGAAACAGGGTTCTCAAATACGAGAAGACGGAAAAGAATATAAACAAAATATAAACCTGCAAAAAAATTCAAACTGTTAGTACACCCTGAATTTATATTAAATAAACACCTACAGTTATAGATATTTTATAAAACATAACATTTTAATCTTCACTTCAATTCATGAAAATTCCAGGAATACCACGATGACTTGTATTTTAGGTGCGATACTTATTCCTACTGCATCAGACAGTTGAACATTTTTCTTTTCATCACTGTCCACTTTCTCAAGACTTTCTTTTTCATCGACGTGGTTTACTCAAGATTGTCCCGTTTGATGCTACATTATACCAACTTCTTGATAATTCAGATTCAAGAATTATCCGTCTACTTCAGAATAACAGAACAATTTCTGCTGGAGTGTAACGTCCCACGCTTATGCTACAAGGCTCAGGGAGACGTTATGATGATCATAAGTGAAAATGCTGTAATGAAGAAAGTGAGTATGATGATCATGAGCGAAAATGCTGTAATGAAGAAAGTGAGGGAATCCCGAGCAAACATACATAATATGTTTACTCACACTCCCCACTTGACGGAGGTGGAATCAAACTAGGGACCCCATGCATCGGAGTTTAGTTCTAACACTGAGTTATCGCAGTCCAATATGCCTACTTCTCTACCATAAAAAAAGTTACCTACATGAGAAACACCGTGTCCGTGGGTTTTTCCAGGATTTTTCAGTTTCCTCCTACAAGAAACGCACGGAGGAATTTATTTCGGAGATGCTCCAAGTTCAATATGAGGACAAATTGTATTAAAACATGTAAAATTGTACCTAAAATTAATAAAATTTACATAAAAGTAGCGATTTCGGGGAAGGTCCCTACCTTCCACCTTCTTCATTACTGCAGGGGAATGCGACAGTTTGTGCCCCTCATAAATGTGCTGAAACTCCACTGCTAGGATTCAATTCAGATTGGAAATAAGGTCACAAACCCATGCAAAAACTGCCAAGAAACGTATGTACACATTTTCATTACACCATTATTATCCATCTCTATCACTGTCTCCCTTAGCCTTGGAGCACAATTCTGGGACGTTGGGTTAAAAAAATAAATGAAATCTTTGAGTTTCACTTCCCACAGTTGTGTTGGATAGGCTAAAGGAGACGATTATGATGAGAATGAAAAAAAAAAATAGTGGAATGAAGAAAGTGGGAAGAAATGGGAGAACCCCGCGAAAACCCATGCACACTGTGTTTATCCACCAGCAAGCCCACTTGCCGCGAGCTGGAAATCCTGGGATCAAACCAAGGGCCTCATCGCACCAGAGGTTAGCGCTCTATCACTGAGCTACCGCAGCCTCTACGTTAAATCAAGAGCAAATGCGTACAGTACTATGTCATAAATAACCAGCAAACGCGTGTCATTAAAACGATTACTTTTAGTGAAAGAACGGAGGCGCCAAGCTATGCTAGGTGATCAGTACAAAGTACCTTTGTATTACAATTCCATAATAATAAATCGCACTTTTGTAACGCTGTAGCCGCCCCTTCATTTCGTTGGGTCACAACTCTAGACATCATCAAACCAACACAAGACGGTTCCAAATAGATTAATATTTTGTTTTGGCCCGGATATCACTAAATACGCTGCCAAGTTCCCTGGTCGTGGTGCGTAGCAATGTGGTCGGGATTGGAAATCTCCAGATGGTCTTCGTGGCATAATGATAATTATTAAATATAGCTGGATTGGCAGTTAACAGATTTATCAGTGTAACTTGTAGGAAGGAAAACACCAGATGATGGTATGGGAAGGAAGTACGTACATTTCACTATAACGCCGCTTAATGTTACATGTCTCAATCAGTCTGTAAACATATTTAAATACCACAGACGTGAAGTCTTCAAAGAGGGCAATACACTACATGCAAACTAGACAGGGCTCTATTGGCACCATGCATTTATATATTGCAGCATTGCCTCAAGTATTTAGCTTCACCGTGATCATTACAGTTTCCTGACGAATATGCATTAGCGACTAATGTTGTATTACTATGGTACCCGGCCATATCCACCATCAGTACGCTTCATAACTATAGATCATCTGCCAAGAACAACTACGATACCTATTTTCACCTACGACAGAGAAGTACGACGTATTCAGGTGATGAAATATTGTCAGGGATCCTAACTATTTACTCATACATGTTCATATTTATATCACCTGCAGTAAAATATAAATATTATTATATAAAATTTCACAGTACAGTGCACCAAATGATTTAACATTATTACTGTAATAATATTATGTATTCTTTTCACCTTGTTTCAATTATAAAGCATTAATAACAATTTTCATGACAGGAACTTAATACATCAATATTTTTTTTTAATACATTCTGTATCTACTATTTTTTTTCTTCTTCTTACAGATTTGTTTTAAGATATTTTATAAACAAATTTAAGATTTCTTTAATATCACACGTTTCGTAGATTAAATTGATCATAGATACAATATAAAAATGTATAATTATTTTGTTATATAATTTCAATCAATATTTAACTAGAAAATTTAAATTTTATTACATAGTTCATTATTCTGAATCTGCGAGTTTACTAACATATTACACATCTAGACATAAATAATCTTTGGCTCAATGATAAAAATCGATTAAATAAACAAACTATTTCAAATTTTCAGATAAACAGCTAATGCAAGAGTTGACAAACTGTATTTACATTAAAGCATAAATATACTGTAAGGACTATGTACCAAAATGGTCCGTTACAACGCTGTTTCTAACTACACAGATGACTTATGTATTCTTTGTTTCCGTACATAAGCTATTTTGCACATTATAACGAATGACGAAGGGTGTAAAACATTGACATGCCTCCCCGTTCTATTGTAATATAGAAAACAACGTGTCCTACGGGGCTCTAACCCGCCTTCACTTGTTATTGCTGCACTCGTTATTATGTAAATTGAGTACTGAGTTTTGATACATAAAGAGCCAACCTGACTGCTATAGCCTATATAACCTGTATGAGGGGGAAGGGTCAGCGTTCTACACTACAGTACTTTTACTATACTACAGTATACTACAGTAACTTTTAGTCTATGGTAGTGTTTACAATTCACCCAAACTTACGTTCGAAAGTTGATATGTACGCTGCTCCTCGCCGCTGTCTCATGACGTGTATTCATACGCCACCTCAGCTGCATCACCTACTGCGTACTCATATCCATTCGCACTCTGCTACAGCTGAAATAGCTTTATCTCCTTTCCTGAATAGTAATTAAGCCCTAATAATATTACTCCCTAGTAAAACATAGTAATATTATTTCGGTAAGATTGTTATCGTTGTTTTATAAATCATCTATGATATTGAAAATCACGCACTATTCCATTCTCATTTTTAAGAAGTGAGAAAATCTCATAAATGGGAACCTGAAAATTTGCCTTGAGCTCATAAATGAAAACATATTTGGAAATAATGAGACATTTTTCCTCAAATATGAGTAAAAATTACTTATTTTGTTTTGAACATGCATTTTTCTCATTTCTGAGCAAGGAAATTTTTAAGAGTGTATAAGTACATGAAAGAGTTTTAACACGACTTAAAATACTTTTGCCTGAGTGTAAATCATGTTCACAGGTTTACATATAAACTACAGAAAGACAGCAAGTCACCTGGAGTACCTTCACTGTCCATTATTTCTGTGTATGGTAGTTTTTGGTAAACACCATGAGAAACTGGACGAGTATAAGACATTATTTCCATGAGATCTTTTAACTTGAGGGCTGATATGGGTCGTCCATGTGAATAGAGTAGCGGTATTTCTTCAAGAAATGTAGTCACATAAGGATAATCAGCCACGAGATCTCTCCTGGCTTTTCAGCGGCGAAATGGGATCTTCTTGAAGAGTTACATGTTAAAATAGATGTATTTGAAGAAAAGTATGCCTTTTAGTGTGCCAAATAACAGCTGTTATTTTCGTGTTAGCAAAGCTAGCACGGGATATTGCAACACTACTCTGTACTATTTTACTGTTTAACTGTTGGTGTGTCCTCTACTATCATACTATAGTACTCGCGCCGAGTCATGAAGCTTGGGCTCTAAACCAATCATAGAAATATTTTGCTTGAGCTCCGATGCATCGGAAAACTTCGGTACAATTCGTGGAGCCGCTTCCCGAGCGAACACTTGCGGAAACGTCAAACAGCTGAAATTCACCAACAATGTTGCCAAACTTTGAAGACATAGTAAATTAGTATTCTAAAAAAAAGCATTTGAAATTTACCAATAATAACACTGCACAACAATAACCACTGTAACATTTATTCTAAAACAGTAACAATAACACGAATA